>NC_143417.1:2378750-2690625 GCF_059467195.1 Physcomitrium patens | reverse complement strand
TCTTGGATTGACTTCTTCTAAGCAGGGTTTTACCGGAGAAACCTTAACAGAACCAGTATTTGTAGCCACCACAAGTAGTGGCTGTAAGGCAGATGATGTATCATTTGACTCATCTTGCACTTGATACACAACAACGTCCCAGCCTATCCTGAAGTTTCCAAGCAGCAATTCTGGTTCCCCAACAGGCCCCAGTAGAAATAATCAAAACCTAAGGATCATGCAAGAGAGCCATAACATGCTCATCAATGCCATCAACCTGTGTAACACCAGATATTGAATTCCTTTGCACACATGATGGAAGTTCACATACCAATTACGTGCTGCTGAGCAAGTGTAATACAAATGTATTTTCCACCATGTTTTAGTACTCGCTTCACCTGCCATGGGAGAACAAATGATAGTCCCCAGAGTTTGAGATATTACTTGTTAAGAGTATGCCACTAAAAGATTTTACAGTTATCAAAAATGTGTTCACAACTATCTCGAGAAAAATATTCTGCAGGCGAATCGCGTCCTGTCGTAAAGACAGAACATGCATGTTTCTACCAACAGGGAGATATATCTCGTGTGAAAAGAAAGTATTTACATATCCGTGCCAACAAATTTTTAAGCAAGAACAGTCCACAATGCAGACATAGCCTCCATAACAATACTGCTTGAAGCCCTATTTGAAACATATTCTCAACGTACATCCAGCAAATTAAAATCCTAATTTCATGGAAACATGTTCAGTTGAAAACACAAACATAAGCAGTTTCCTGAGTGCAGAAGATAATATGAGACCTCGGAAAGAAGTCCTTCCGCTGCAACTTGAGGCTCATCTGGCTCTCCCGTAAGTGCGTCTAAACTACCCTTGTCCAACACCACATCGAATGAATTATCTGCAAACTGTAAAACCCCAAAAAGACATCACCGACACAACTCAAAATGCCAGCGTCATCTCCGCCCTTGCAACAAAATCATCGCCGTTACTACCCATTTGTACGTAATGTAACCTCCAAGAGCTGCCGCAAGCATCTTACACGAATTGATCAACCGTTTAAGACTTTGCCACAACAATACTGCTATTCGCCAAGTAGGGAACAATATATAGATGCTATTGCGAAATGCACCTAATATAAGTGCCACGCCTAACAGTAAATAGAGAAACGGATAAACAGGGCTGTAGAATTTGAAATGTAAAAGTCTATCATGAACAAATAAGCAACAAGAGCCTCGCCGGTATAGTCTTCAAAATCATACTTGAAAAACTTGGACAAAATTCATTGCAGTTCAAAGCATTATCAGATTCAATTGCTTCGATCAACCTCGACAGGAGAAATACAATATTCAAGACAAGATAAGGCAGTAAATAGACGTACTAGTTCACAGCTACAGTAAGCAATTCTTCAAACCGAGCAGACTCACTTGATGTTTGGTTATTTTCAACATTATGTATTGTTCCCATAGCACTGTGAAAGAGGCATTTCCGAATGCGGTCATTGCAAATGACATCTCAAGAGTGGAGAAATAACCTGAGCTATATTTATATTTTGTACAAAACCAATCAGAAAAAATGTCATGATCACCAAGGGTTCAGGGTTTAAGGTGGTTAGCGTGATGACCTGCATTTTGGTGATATCCATAACCTGCCATCGCATCAAAGGGCGAGCTCGCACATTTAACCTCAACATCTCAGTTATGACGCGTTTGTTGAAATCTACATTGACAATTTTCTGAAACCCAGCATCATACATAGCCGCTGACAGCCTCGAATTCCCACAGCCCGGCACAAGAATCTCCAGCGGCGGGTTCCGTTCAGGCCTCAAGCCCAGAAGCTCCCGAAACACTTTAGGCAGCGAAACCCAATCTCCATACCACTCAAACGGCCGGCCCTGGCTAGCCTTAAAAAATTGATCCCAGTAGCTCTCTTGCCTAAAATCGGTCAGAACCTCAGGTAACGGCACCGACCCAGCTGCACCAGGCATCTCCGCTGCACCCTTCATCCTCCCCATCTATCCGAATTCCTCTCTCGCTCTCGCAAACTCTCGTAATCTTCCGCAAACTACGTCGTTGTTCACTTCCACAGCAAAACTCTAGCAAAATACAGACACCGCATACAAGGACGCATTTTTTACTCTAACGACTGCATCTGATCATACGAAACTCTGTGAGCATCTCAGATACTCGACTCACTCGGCATGCGAACTTCAGCATCGCATGGCTGATTACTCACGCGGCGCTGTTGCGTCCCAAAGACCATCTTTAACTAATTAGGCATTACTTCACACTCTCTCGTCGGCGAACGCAAACATGCGTCCAAAATCCGCTATCCCGGGTATCCAAGAGTGTATAAATCCAATACCCTGGTATATAAATTGAGAACCTCCTCAAAGGATTATTGAGAGAAGGGTACAAGAAGTGAAGGGTATTTTTCTTAAACCGTGGATATATACCTGATCGGCTACTGGCACAACTGACGGTTCTATATTAAACTGATTATGGAGTATAATGCCCTCCTTCACCTTATCTTGCTTTTGTGAAGTTATAATTTTAATATATTTATTATGTAGATAGATTTTATTGTAATTTTAATGTGTTTCGTTTTGTAGGCATAATAGCCCGGAATTTGCATGGGGATTCCCATACAGGCTGCTTCGTGGTTTGTCTGCAATGGCTATGGTGATCTTCAGCGCAATGCCGCTTAGCGTTCAGCTTTCGATGCCGCAGTGTTTCTAGGGTTTTATGATCTCCGAGCTTCAGTTGAGAAGGAGGAAGAATTGACGGTATTGGGGCTTGGATTCTGCGTTGTAGGAAGTTGTTGAAATGTATCCAGAGTCTCTTTTGCGGAGGAGCAGGGGTTTTGGGTTTCCGCGAGTCTTGAGAATATGATCGTCTTGTGTCGGCTGCAGACCTTGATTGATCGTGTTTCTCCTTCATTTGCCTCTTCAGTGCCGCCCCCCTGGTCGTTTCCCCCTTTCTCCGTCGACTACATTGTAGTCTTGGGAGTTTACTTGCCCTGCTTTGGTTCTTTTGGGTTGTTGCTCTTGTTAGCTTCTGTGATTTGGCGCAGAGGAGTGCTTGGGAGCTTGTTCGAAGATGATGTCCGCTGTTTTCGTCCCTGCACGGAGCCTCCCACCATGTGGATTTTCTCCCACTCGTCCTCCTGGCTTCCTTCCTCCCCGCCGCCTCGCCGTTCGCGCTGCCAAACGCTCGTATCTCAATGCTGAGCAGGATGTCCGTCCTTCCGTTCCCTCCATTCTCAGAATCCTGAATGCTAGCCAGGTCTCCGTTGTGCAGGTGAATCCTCGCGTCTCTCTACCAATTCCATTCCCAGCTTCACATACCCGTTTCCGGCAGTCTCTTCTAGTATCCTCTCGCTTTTCATTATTCTTCTTACTGAGATCATGACTTTGTGTGTCCTTCCAGATTCTCGAGAGTCTGTCGCCCTCTATGAAGTTAACTGATTGGCTTTCACTTTTGGAAGGTCTTGCAAATCAAAGCAAGTGGGCACTTACACTTGAGGTATTATCAGTCTCTTTCCCTTTTGCACAGGCTGAGCTGGAGGGTGGTATCTTATCTTGTGCTTCTCGTTCCAGAATTCTAGATTGAGTTCTTTTATCGCAAATGAAATTATTTTTACTTATTACCGACTTTATATTTATGAGTCGTATGTGCCATCGCTGAGACAAAAAAAAAACTGCAGATTGAAAGACGTGTTATAATTACGCAAAATCTTGGCAAATTCCCTAGTAAAAAATTGACATATTTAAATTTTGTTCAGGTTTTCAGGTGGATGCAAAGGCAGAAATGGTACAATCATGATGACGGATTCTATGCCAAGCTGATCGTTATCTCAGGAAAGGCCAGAGATCTCCGGATGGCTGTATGGCTCTTCAATGAGGTGAAACGAAGCGGTAGTCGACCTGACTCGTCTTTGTACAATGCACTTATCACCGCTTATCTTCACAGCAGAGATAAAGGAAGGGGATTTGAAGCAGCTATGAAGCTTTTCGAAAAGATGAAGCAAAAACCAAAGTATGTGTAGTTTCTGGTGGACTGCTTTTCACGACATCATTATCTTTTATTGAATGTGCATTGATAATAATCGGACATTTGGTTTGAATGAATCGATTTGTTGAATCAACCACCTCAACAAATGGAGAATGTCTTTTGTCAACAGATGCCAGCCCAATTTGGTGACGTACAATATACTTCTCAGGGCTAGTGCACAATTGGGTGATGTTGTCCAAGTGGACAGATTCTTTAAGGAGATGGAGGCAGCGAAGATCTATCCTGATCTTGTTACTTATAACGGAGTCATTGGTGCTTATGCCGAGGCTGGAGACTATGTACAAATGGAAATGACGCTGTTTGTCATGAGAATACAGAAACACATAAAGCCTGACAATGTGACCTCTAATACTCTCATCGGTGCATATGGCCGTGGAAAGGACTTTGTTAAGATGGAGCAAGTGAGTGTGATTACTCCTATTTTGTCAATTCATTTCATTGAGCAACGCTAGTTTTCTTGTCTTGGAATGTTCTGATTCTGCCTTCTCACAATCCATGCAGGTTGTGTCTTTGTTCACCGCAGTAAGTGTCTAGTGGAAATCTTCAGTGCTTTGATGAATAGCTTTAAAATTTTGACACGTGCATGTTTTGAGCTTCGTGATATTTTGTTGAATCTATATTGTTGCAGGTGCTTAAAAGTATGACAGGTTCTAAGTCTAAACACAGACCTGATTTGAAAACGTATAACCTCCTAATGAGCAGTTACGCCCGGGCACAAGATATGGAGAATATGCTATGGTCCTTCAGCAGGATGGAAGAAGCAAGCTTCAAGCCTAATTTCAGAAGTTTTGAGATACTTATGTATGGATTTGGCGGCGTGGGTGATTTTGAAAAGATGCGTGAGTGTTTCCATCAAATGCTTGAGGCTAGCATAAAGCCTCAAACCTCTACGTTGAATACTATGATTAGTGCATATTGCAAGCACAACTTTTTCGAAGAAGCAGAAGAACTTCTCAAAGAAGCCTTGGAGTGGCAAATACATCCTCGGACATCATCATACCTAATCATTCTTAGGTAAGCCCAAGCTTCTTTTCTCCTTTTTTATTTCATACATTATTCTGAGTAATTAATTCACCAGCGCTCATATCTATAGACCTCCTCTCTACAATGTATCATTTTAGAATAGTAATGGAACACTTTGTTATCAGATTCAACAGGGTACTTAGCATTTATGGTGGCTGAATCTCAGGGCTTATGCAAGAGATAATCGATTAAATGACATGGAGAGGCTAATCGAACGCATGCGAATAGCTGATGTTGCACCAGTATCAGCTTCGTTTTTGAAATCTCTTGAACATTTTGGCTTGGCAAACTGGAGCGAAGTCCAGCTTACTGAATCCACTGTGGAGGGTCTAGCCGAAGAAGATGATGTCGACGTGGATTTATTTGAAGGATCCAAGAATTCAAGTGTATCTAGCTCCCAAGTTCCGTATTTCTCGGATGATACAGATGATTAGTAGTCTGAAAGAGCTACTTACAGTCTATGCAGCTTGTGGTGGTCACACTCACGGCTTGTTTCTGGTGTGAAGTAACTGAAGAATACCCAGATGAAATCTTGTGTTGGATGTTAAGCATCTGCTATACCCGCTTTTTGAGAAGAAGATAATCAGTTTGCTGAAGGTCTATTACTGGAGCCTATTCTATTACTTGAGCTTCTTCTTAACCTGAAGCTGATTTCTGCGTATATAATCAATACTCACATTTGGTTTGCTGTTACAGAGGCTGTGGTAAGAGGAAAATTTCTGGGAGTGCAATTATTACCACTGGAAAGGGGAGCCGTATGTCGCATTTTTTTCTTAATCCAGATATCCCTTCTTCTGGACTCTACGAGCGGAGCAATTACAGATTCCAGTGAATTTAATCTCAATCTGCTGCTGACTGCAAATGCTCTGCCTTTGTAGACTGATGAGTTGCAAGTCTAAGGAGGCTGTTTAGGACACTGTTTTATCAAATTTGCTCATTCTTGCACCTGATATAGCTACTTGTCTGTATGTTGACATTGACGAACAGGCTACAAACTCGGTATAAATAGGACTTGTTGATATTCATATGTGGAGACCAAGCATGTAATACCTGGGCCCTTCAAATACTTTTGTAATGTAATTGAATTTACATATTGTTAATCTCTAGTCGACTATGATATCAAGTACTAACCGAGTGAATGTTTGGTGGTTCATATCTCATTGCTTTTTATCTGTTTATGTTTTTAGTCTATATGTGGAGAAATTCAATATTTGACATTATTGTCCATGACAAAAAACTGATAATGATGACGATTCTAGCATAGTAGTACAAGTGTTCATTGCTATTCTTTGGATGCCATGTGTAGGATTTGTTACAATAAGACTTATCAAAATGTTGAGATAGTTGTAAATGAATTTGTTTAGAATAGCTTCTCTATATGGATAGCCTTGGGTTTCTTGACTATTGGAATTTTATGGGTTCTTGAAAATTCTAAGTCAAAAGCAAAGGCTATTGAATCTACTAAATATGTTGGTATGATAAAGCAACAAGAAGAAGTAGATGATAATCATTGATATTTTTTGGCTTGTGGATAGAAGAATTCAGTTGCATGGTCCCTATTGTGGCAAAACATCCTTGTTTTTATACAAAGCAATTGGTGATGTAAGCACACTTCTCATCTTATATGTACATCAATGTTTTTTGTAGCAATTAGTAACCTTGTGGTCAAGTTCTCCATAACACAAATACAAGCCGGATTCCTTTCTATACTTCTTTTTTTACTCAAAAAAAGATTTGAAGCTAATTGTATCAAATTACATATCTTCTACTTCCAAATATTTTTTGAAATTAGAAGATATAGAAGATTTTGAATAAATTTGTAGCAGAAACAATGGATGTTTATCTAATTGACATTAAAAAGCTAGTTATTGCATATGATATCTTGACTAATGGCTTTATTAAGCAATTGAGGATCAAACATAGATATTAATAGGTCCGTTTTATCATCTCATAATTCCTAATAAAATTAACTTTTAAATGCCTTTTCTCTCTAATTTATATCACATGCTAATTGTCAAAAATCTAAGGCATAAACCAATGTACATCATATTCATTATCAAAGGCTTTAAATCCTGATTCTTGCAAAATAAATCTTGTCAAGTTCACCAAACACTTCTTGAAATGCTACCAAAAATGCTCCAAAGTTACGCAGTATTGAAGAATTCTTCTCAAATAATAATCTAAGATAGACTAAGATAGCTTGATTTGAAAGTACCAACTATATCAAAATAAGATACTTCTGTACAAGTCCACTTTTCATACAAGATATAGGCACTTTGAGTATAATGTCATGCCTTACAATTGTGTTAGATATTTCTAATATTTGATAAATGATGTATTTTGTGGATTCCTTCATGATATTATTGAATGTTATTTGAACATCCTAATTTATTTCAAGAATCTAAAAGAGCATAAATGGCATATCATCCTTGTCTTACAAAAATTATAAGATAATTGACTATACTCCAAATTAGAGAAATTTATATTTCATGAACTTCAAGTAGAATTCTTTGACTATATCATATTAAATAAATTCTTAATTATGGATTTGAAGAAAATTAAGACTATTAACAGTTGAATAATTTTAATTTTTAATTAGTAACAAAATATGGTTGTTGGTGCATTGCCAAAGACATTAGTCACAAAAAAATTAAAGAATTAATATATACAAGTATCATTCAAAATATATATATATATATATATATATATATATATATAAATCAAAGATAGTTATATTATTAATACTAAAATGGCTATTTCCAAAGATAAGAAAACTAGAGACTCTTGAAACAAGATTAAGAATAAGAAAGGCATTGATAAGAGTGAAAGAGGCCTCACTCTTGCTTCTATATATACTATCCAATTACAAAGCGACATGACAATATTTTATAAATCACCCAATATATATCCAACTTATAGGATACTTGTCTAACTTGCAAAATAAGTTTCAAACATATGTATTGCATGGCCAAATTCTATAATAAGTGACCAACATGTGTAACTATCACAAACATACATATTTACTCTAATAATTATCGAAATAATATAAGTAAGCAAAAGAAGATAAAAATAGATTAATTTGATAATATATTATGGAAAAGTTTTTAAAAAGTTTTATAAACATGATTTTTATTTTTATACATATCTATAGATGATTGATAGATTGAACACTTTGCCAACAAGTTATCCATGTGTCACAAGTACTAATAGCTTGTGGTAGAAGCTAACTATGTTGTGTGTATATAGAAAATTTGCTTTGCAAGTTAAGATATATGTCTTGCGAATTGGATACGTGTTAGAGGTCTTATAAAATTTTGCCATATAGCTCCTAATTAGAAAGTATATATGGAGGCAAGTGTGAAGCCTTTTTCATTTGTATCAATTATTTTCTTACTTTTAATCCACTTTCAAAGGTCTTTAGTTTTCTTATCTTTTAGTAATAGCCATTTTAGTTACTTTTGAACATACATATTTTTTTATTTTTATTTTGTCAAATTTCTTTGAAAAAATTCTCAATTATTTATTTACTTTTATTGAGTTTTTGCTTTTAGCAGATTAATAAGAATATACTTATAATATTAGAGCTTTGTCTTTTCTTGATTAAGAATGGATTACCCTTTTTTCTTAATAAGACATAAATATATTAGAAGTTGCGGATTACCTTCTTTTAAATTGATATTATTCTTAAGATTTTTTTTATATATTTTCAAGCCTTTTTTTTTACTTGTCCGAAATGATATTAAATATCTTCTTTTTTTTAATATTATCATAGCAAAACTTATTGATATAAAGAATTCAATGGCATAAATACAAAAACAATTGAGAGACTTAATGCTTGAAATGCATCAATTTAATTTACCACCACATGGAGTAACAAAATTAGTAAGAAGTAAAGATATAGAAATGATTAGAGCTACTTCAACATTTGTACCAGATCATATTTGATCTTTTATGGTGCAACACCCTTTAAATGATATAGACCTAAGAATTACTTTGTTTAAGAAGTTTAATGGTACAAGGTTAAAGTTTTGAAGATTCATCAATCAAGTATAACTTATGATTATACTTCAACTCCAAAGCTATTCAATTCCAAGATTACAAGTTAGATTTATTAATATACTTCTTTCAAGTTTAGCATTATCATTGTTTTTAACTTTTCTTCAACAATAAGATCTACTATTCGATAATTTGGAGGCTTTTTTAGTAAAATTTTAATCTATGTATGAAAAACATGATACAAATTGTATTGCAACTAACAAGATCTTTATCTTGCAATAAGGCAATTGACCAATAATGTTATATACTTCACAATTTCAATCTATATGTGAAGAGCAAGATGTATTATATTTTTCAATCAATAAGATCTATATTTTGGAACAAAACAATCAATCAATAATGTTATATGTTTTATAATTTTGATAACTTATAATGAATATTAAGTAAAATGATACTTTATTTGTTAGCCAATTTCTCTATAGATTATAATATAAGATAAAGAAATTGATGCTTAACTTACTTGATCCTTAGATATTAAGTCAAGCAATTGACTTTATTATAAAATATGAAAATTAACTTTTTGAATTTTGATTTGAGAGTCATACAAATGAACATTAATATTTTTATAATTTAGTAGCAATACCAACGTCTTTGCAACACATACATTTGAAAGTGATAGATATGCAAATTGATGTCATATGTTTTAAATCTCTTACTGAGCAAAAAAAGGTTCATCGTTGACAAGAAAGATTGTATTTATATTATAAAAAATCTAAGTACATATCACAGAAATATACATTTATTCCAATATTTACTTATATGATAAGATAGAAATAGATAAATATAGTTTAATTTCATAAAGTCTTTTAGAAAAGCTTCTTAGAAGCTTCATAAATACAGTTTTGACTTTAGATGTGTTTGTAGGTTAGAAACTTGGTCAACACGTTAACAACATGTTGGTAGCTTGTGGAACAAGTTAACTCCGTTTAATAGCTTGGGAAACAAGCTAATTATATGGTGCATACATAGATAACTTGCCTTGCAAGTTAAGACATGTAGCTAGCAAAGCCAAATTTATATTGGAGGTCTTTTAGAATATCGTCAAGTAGCTCTTAGTTAGAGAGTATATATGGAAGTAAGAGTGAAGCCTTCTTCATTCTTGTCAATACCTTTCTAGTCCTAGTCTTGTTTCAATACTTTCTAATCTTCTTATTTTTAGCAATAGCCATTCTAGTTTAATATTACATCACCTTTGAGTGACTTTTTAGTTCTCTTCACTGATATAAGAGAATATTGAAGACTTTCTTTCTTTGAGATTCATATCTTTAATAGTTTGATAAGAGTGCTAACATACTATTTTTGTCTTATTTTAGAAGTGAGTGGATTATTCTACTTCTATTCTTATATTTTGAAGGTTGCAGACTACCTACCTTTAAACAAAAAATCTTATTTTCTAACATTGATCTTTTTGTTAAAGAGAGTAGATTATCTTTCTTTGTAGAAATTTTTATTCAAAGTTGTGGATTACCCTCCTCTTATTTAATTTTTTGGATTTGTTTGAATTTTCTATAGAAGGAAAGATTATGGATGTTATTTCTAGCAAATGTAATAATATATTTATAACTATTGTGAATCTTTACGAACTTATCAATACTCTTAGGATGATAAATTTCACACATTACTAACATCAAATATAGAAGCACTATTTCTATACCTATAAAAGAAGTCTAAAGTCTATATCAAGAAGTTGTGCAACTGAAGGAAACAAGTTGATCAACCTCACAACCAAATTTAGGAGGTCTTATTTTTATAAACTCAAGACAGATAAGAATTAGTATGCTTGAGAAGTTTGATGGAACAAGATAAAATTATGAGGATTTTTACAAGAAGTTAAGCTCTACTTAAGGTTACACCCTTTCCAATATGCAAATGGATTTATTTTAGTTGCCTTTATAAGTATACTTCTATTTGGAAGTGTTCTTTTTTGGTTTGTACCTTTGATGGAAGAAGATTCTTGACTTCATTATGATTTAAATTTATTCTTAGAAAAGTTTACGGTCATATTTGAAGAAAGTGATCAAGAATAAGTAGCACAGACCAAACTCTTATCTTTACAATAAGAATCATGATCAACCACTACATATGCTACTGAATTTCTAAACCTCGCTTGTGGCATAGACTAGAATGATAAAGCACTTGTCAATCAATTTTGAAATGAATTAAAGAATAGCATTCAAGATTTATTATTAATAATTTATTGCTCAAGGCATTGCATGTGACAATCAATTATTTGAAAGGCATCAAAAGCAAAGATTTTGCTGAAGAAGAACAAGTCAAGTAATCGTGGCAGCTTCCAAGTTATCTGAAACATATTCATCAAGGCCGGAACTAATGTAAATTGATATAATATATTTTAAACTTCTCATGGAGTAGGAAAAGTCTTGACGTTGCCAAAAGGGTTTGTATTTATATTGTGGAGAAGCTAAGCATACTACTCAACATTTTCCAAAGAAGCAACACCATTATAAAATGAGAAGCATAATAACCAAAGAAGATAATGTATTGAAAAACAAGTTTTTCCAACTAATTTAGGAACCATGCAGCTGGAATCATATGCAATACCTAATAAAGGTCTTATTCTCTCATTAGATCCCTCACCTTATTTTATAATAGATGTATGTTTAGGACCTAAAAATCACAAAGTCTTTGTCTTATTAGATTCAAGAGCCTCAACCTATTTTATAGATGAAGGTTTTGTCAATAATCAAAAAATATCTTTAGTCAAGAAAATTAAACCCGTATATGTAGAAGTCATAGATGGTCATTTGTTGTCTTTTGAAAATATTATCCATGGATGTTCCTTTAGATGTAGCAATTAAAGATCATAATAGCATAGTAGTATTTAATGTAATAAGATTTAATTCTAATCTGATTATTTTAGAATTATCATGGCTAGAAAAATATAACCCTTAAATAGATTAGATTTCTCCTTATCGTATTACATGCTATCTTGCTTGAGAATGCATCGGGTGTCTAGTTGTAGAAGATAAAACAATGTTTTGTAAGTATCTAGGTAGGCTAGTGGATTTCAACCATATAACTAGAAACTATTTTGGATTTCAATGTAAAAGCTTAATTCCAATACAAAGTACTTAGAAACACTATTTTTAATAACTTCAAGATATTATAAGCAGAAAGTCTTTTGTTATTTGTTAGTTTTATTTTTTATTTTATTTTATTTTATTTTATTTTTTATTTATATTTATATTTTTATTTTTTATTTTTATTTTTATTTTTATTTTATTTTTTCTAACCTTAATCCTAGGCAGGGAGCTTTGATAAGCTGTAATCCTCAATCTGACCATCCGATTGTTATAAACTTCTACCACTAGTGTCTTTGCAAGCCTTCTAAATGCTCAAGAAGTTTCAATCCAATTTAACTTACAGATTGCAAAAAAATGCCATAAATCCACACTGATGTATCTTGACTGCCGCCTACAAGTCCTCGACTTACCAAGCCAAAAGTCACCTTATTTCAGGTGGTAGATCTCCAGATATTACAGAAACCTTAAACAACTCCAATTTGCTAACTTCTGATACCTCTTTATACTAATGGTCAAATATCCTCTATCTGTTCTATCAGATTAATACAAACTTTTGCATGCACTCGGTATATTCAATCCTCTAGACACCTCTAAATTTCAACTGCAGAAGTTTCTCCAATTTCACAAAATAGTCAAGAGTACCTACCTTAACTTTATTGCAAAAAAAAACCCAAATCACCAATACAAACATCGACTTTCAGCAATGATTGCAAAAGTCTTCCCAAATCCTATGAAATCCAATTCTATCTTTTTTGAAGGAGCTTGAAGCTAGCTCTCCGACTCCAAAATCCCGATCTCCAAATGCCCTCTTCCTTTTTCTCTCCTTTCCTTTAACCCTGTGAGGTCCCCTATTCTTCCCCCCTCAACTCCGAATTGGAACAGCACACCACCTCCATGGAATTCTCACCTCTAAGAGGATCTTTCCATGGAAAGAACGTTTCTCCGAAACAACATAGAGAATGGTGTCGTGTTGTGATTTGGCTACAATATGAAAATAATAATTTTCAAACAACGAGATCAAGAACTAGTCATTGAAGATGTTGAAGAAGAATTTGATCTATCTAGGTATGAGGAAGAAGAATTGGATTTTGAAGAAGACATTACTGAAGAGGTAATATGATGCCGACCACAACTTTGGTTCTTCTTGGTGTATACCACAGGATGCACAAGTTTAGAAGGGGTGGATGTCGTATTGTGCTTTGGCTACTATATGAAAATAATATAATTATGTACTTAATATATAATTCATTAAATAACATGGTGAGAGCCATATTAATAGATTTTAGTTGGTTGTAGAATATAATTTGATTATTACCTTGAGAAGAGGTTGTTTTAAAAGATTACTATAGAATTTATATAATTTTAATTTCTTTTTGATAGTGGCTTTTAAGATTGGTTTTGATTGATAGTAACTTCTAAATATTTAGACTCACCTTTGTTAGACATAGGTATTCTTTAAAAACTTCTTTTGGTTCTTTTATTTGGTGTTTAGAGCATAAATTATGTAAATCTTATAAGAAAAAGGATTGAAGAAGGATTTTGGTAGCAAAGGAAGTAATTAGAGCACCAATATAGATGAATGGAAATGAATAATAAAAATCTCCATTCCTATTGGTCAAAAATCATGACCAATGGACTTTGAGGAGGCTGCCTGAGGCCATATTATGGATTAGGGTTAGTTTTTCGAGGCCATTTGAGTTTTGAAGGCTAAGGTCATCAATTTTAGGTTTTTGGCTATGGTTTTGGTGCAAGTTTTGTATGGTTTGGAGTTTATATGAAGGAGATACAAGTGCTCAAAGTTAAGGTATTGATTTGGGAGCTACTGTCACTCTTTTTGGCATAACACATGCTTACGGATAGTAATTGAGGTTTGGCAACCGTGACTAGAGAAAGCACTTTTGCAGCTATACTTTTCACATATTACTTATTGGATTTCAAGTTAGAATGAAGAAGTTATTGGATTTTGAAGTTAGCGCATCCAATCTAAGAGAAGTTAAGAGTGAATTCTACCTATCCTGTAAATTTGAGACAAACTGAATGGTTAGATTAAGAGTTATGATTTTCTAAAGTTCAAGACAAGAAAACCCTTTGTGGAAAAAATATGTTTTGAAGGGGTTTTGTTATATTTTGAGTTTTATGCAAAATAAAAGATTTTTGGGAGGCTAACAAAAGATTCATATAAAGGTTTAAGCTACACTCTCTATAGCTAGATACCCTCTGTATTTTCACATAGCAAATCATTCAATGACGTCATGTGGAGCATACGTTGTTTTCACGTTTGGTGGTACAGTTGCAATGGGGTGACATTAACTCGCCCCTGAATATTGGCACTAGAATTGGCCATTGTTTCTAACATCCAAAATGACTAAATATTAATAAAACTTTTCTATTTATATTTTCACCATATAATTGTGTTGCAATATGACATCATAACCTTAATATTTTTGGTAGTATAATCAAAGATTGGATTAGTGAAGTAGAAGTATATAAGTCTAATACATCCAAATCTTTACTACTAGCTACAAGAACTTTCATGCATGCTACATAAGAAGGATCATCTTTTGCTATATATGCTATGCCTATTTTTAATGGTGGAAAAACATCAAGTGATATTCTTAGCCAATATCAAGAATTTTAAGATATTTTTTTAAAAAAAAAGACAAATATTCTTCCAAAGCATTGACCTATTGATTGTTCAATTGATTTGTAAGAAGAAGCTCAACCACCATTTGGATTAATCTATAGTTTATCACATTATGAATTGGTTGCATTAAAAGAGTATATTGATGAGAATTTGGCAAAAAACTTCATACACTATTCTAAATCTCTAGTTGGTACTCTTATCTTAGTATGAAGAAGAAAAATGGATCTTTACAAATGTATGTAGATTATTGAGCACTCAATAAGATCACCATTAAAAATAGGTATCCTTTGCCTTTGATTTCAAGACTTTTTGTCCAATTCAATCAAGCAAAGATCTATACCAAAATAGATCTATGACAAGCATACAACTTACTTCATATGAAAGAAGGAGATGAATGGAAGACTACTTTTTGAACTAAGTATGGACATTTTGAATATAATGTTATGCCTTTTGGACTCTCGAATGCACTCGCCAATTTTCAACATCTTATGAATGATGTTTTCATAAATTTTTAGATAATTTTGTCATTTGCTATTTA
Organism: Physcomitrium patens; assembly: GCF_059467195.1. Classification (NCBI taxonomy): domain Eukaryota; kingdom Viridiplantae; phylum Streptophyta; class Bryopsida; order Funariales; family Funariaceae; genus Physcomitrium; species Physcomitrium patens. The sequence continues at coordinate 2,675,267 of NC_143417.1, read as the reverse complement.
GATGACATTCTAATCTATTCTAAAAACATAAAAGAATATGAACTTCATGTTCATCACGTGTTACAAAAACTTAGAGATAAAAGATTATATGTGAAGTTGAAAAAGTATATTCCACACTACTCAATTTGACTTTTTAAGATACATCATTTCCAATGAAGGCCTTATGATGGATCCCAAGAAGATCAAAACTATCCATGATTTATCCTTGGAATCATGGATTCATTTCAAAAATGGCGTCATTATGTAGAAGGTGCTTCAAATCTAGTGACTATATATATATGGATCATAAGAACCTCGAGTACTTCATGTCAATATGTATTTTGAATCGTTGTCAAGCTTATTGGAGCATTTTTTTATCTAGATTCAATTCAACATCATTTATTGATTCAAAAAAATAACAAGGGCTATGAGACATCCTTTCAACACATTCTTATCTTGTTCCAAAAGAAGAAGATGCATCTTTTGATCAACAAAAAATGATTCTTTTGAAGTTTGAGTATTATCTTCAAGCAATAAAATCAACATTAAAAGTTGATTCAACCTTTGTCAAACAAACTCAATCAAGTATGTTCTTTGATCTTCTTATTTATGATATTAAGAATTCTTCTTCTAAGTCCTATGACACTTCAAAGTTTGAGTTTAAGAATAACCTACCAAATTTCAAAGATCATATATATATATATATATATATATATATATATATATAGGAGGCAAGATATAATTATGTGTCCTTGAAGCTCGTTATGATTTTTTAATAACTAAATATTTTAGATATAATAAGACTTTGAAGCTAATATTAAGAGATTTTTGAAATGAAGTATGTGAAAGGTAGTCAAAGACTTTGTACAATCATGCAATATTTGTTCAAGATCCAAAACTCCTCGCCATCGATCTAATGGACTTCTTCAACCATTATCAATTTTAGAACAACCATGGTCTTTTGTTTCTATGGATTTTATCACAGATCTTCTAATCTCATATTCATATGACTTTATATTTGTAATCATAGATTACTTCACCAAAATGGCACATTTTTTACTATATACAAAATCTATTTCAAGTGAAGAAATAACTAAGCTATTTATTAACAATATCTATTGCTATCATGGATTGTCAAAGGATAATATATAGGATAGAGAGACTCAATTTATATCAAGTTTTTGAAAAATCCTATTCAAGATTTTAAAGGTAGATATAAAGCTTTTTTTGGCTTTTTATCCTCACAATGATAGGCAAATAGAATTGGTGAATCAAATTTTGGACCAGTATTTGAGGTGTATTATCAATTACCATCAAGATGATTGGACAACTCTTTTACCATTGGCAGAATTTACATACAATAATTTAGAACATTTTTCTATTCAACAAACAGCTTTCTTTTCCAATTATGGTTATCATCCACATCTTGATACTTTGACTTTTCAAAAGTTGATAATCTTGTGATAGAAGATTTAGCAAATCGTTTGTCAGAGCTACATGCAATGATGAAGACATAATCAAAAGAAGCTCAAGAATGACAAAAGATTAACATAGATGCCTATCGCAAAGAGCAACCACAATTCAACATAGGTGACAACATATGGTTACTTTGTCACAATATCAAGACTACTCATCTTTGTGATAACTTGGACTATCGTAGGCTAGGACTTTTTTTTATTTGAGAACAAATCAATCTTGTTGCTTATCAATTATATTTACTAGATTCTATGAAGATCCACTTTGTATTTCACATGTCCTTTTTTGAGCCGTTGTCGTAATACATGAAATCTTGCTTGAGAATGCTCCAGGCACTTAGCTGTAGAAGGTAGAATGGAAATTTCAACAACAAAATCCTAACAATATTATTCTAATAGAATACTAATAATATTAAATAAGCTTTAATAAAATTCAGAGAAACGTCAAAAGAATTCCAAAGAAAAAATAAGAAATCTTAATGAAATATTAGAATGATTACAAACATATTTCAAATATATCTCAATTCAATCTTAATTTAATCTTAATTGAAATCTTACTTCATTCAAACTTTAGGCCAAAAACTAACTAAATCTTATATTGTAAATAAATTCAAATAAAATCCTAAATCCTAAATCAAACCCTAATCAAATCCTAAATCCTAAATCAAATCCTAATCAAATCCTAAATCCTAAACCAAATCCTAACCAAACCCTAAATCCTAATCCTAAATCAAATCTTAATCAAATCCTAATCCTAATTCTAAACCCTAAACTAAATCTTAATCAAATCTTAACCAAAATCTAATCAAATCCTAAATCCTAATCTAAATACTAATCCTAAATCAAATCCTAACCAAACCCTAAATCCTAACCCTAGTCTTAAATCCTAAATCAAACCCTGACCAAATCCTAATCCTAAATCAAACCCTAATCAAATCTTAATCCTAAATCAAATCCTAATTCTAAATCAAATCCTAATCAAATCCTAATCCTAAATCAAACCCTAACCAAATCCTAAATCCTAAATCAAATCCTAACCAAATCCTAACCCAAAATCAAATCCTAACCAAATCCTAGTAATTTCTACAACAGAATTAAACCTCAATAATTAATGAATGAACTGTTTATTTTAACTCAAATTTTTCACACTTCTAATAAATTAAGTTGAAAACACGCACAAAATTTTTGAAAAGGATCGGAATTACTAAATAGATGATAACCTCAAAAACGTGCTTGGGTATTGGCCAGCCTCCTTCTTCAACCTTGATGCCAATCTCTCAGAGCCAATAATCCTCAATTTAACCATTAGATCGAGCTCAAATTCACAACGCATATTAAACACAACTATAACCATTAATCCACAAAATTTCACCCATAGATCTATTACAAAATTCTTGAAATCATCCAAAATGTAAATCCTATTTTATTTCACAAAATCCAAGTCATCTAAAACAAACCTTGACTTTGAAAAGCTCTTACAAAGTCAATACAGATCCAAATCATCCAAAACTAATACTCATTGAAACCTTATTAAATCTGCTATCAAATTCCACTCATCAATCTACAAAAGAACCTCGGAGTCGTCGTCGAGACTCAGTTTTGTGCCTCAAGGTCTGATTTCGACCCTGGTTCATAACCGGCCTTCTCCGGATATCAATATTTAGTTTTTCTAAGTAAATTTTGCTAGAATTTAATCTTAATTTCCTTCCAAAGATGCCTATATAATTTATTTTTCCAATCTAATTTATTTTGTCTTATTTATGGTCCTACAAAGTAAGTAGAAGTCACCTTTTTAAAAGGCAACATTGGTACCTTTTAATTTTACTACCGTTTTGACTATTAATTATATTTCTAAGATAATTTGCTCTAATACTTTGAACTAAGATCTCCTATATTATAATAATTTCTACACTCTTTCACTTATTAGTCATATTACATCATGATACTATATAAGACAATAAATATCTTGAGAAGAAGACAAATGCCACCTCCTCCTATAGAAGTAGATAATAAACAAGAATTTGAGGTGGAAGAAGTCTTAGAGTCAAGGCAGCACCAAAATAGGTTGGAATATCTTATTCATTGATGTGGATATGATATTAGTGAATGCACATAGAAGCCATCAAAGAATTTTACAAATACAGCAAAGAAAATTGAAGCCTTTCATCAATGACATCCATCAAAACTAAGATGAAGAATAAAAAATCTTTATTATAAGAGAAATAAGATTAAAAGAAGATAAAATTCTATCTTCTATCTTTTTTTGTAGCTTTTGTATATTTGTGACTCTAAGGAGATGAAAAACCAATAATGTGTAAATTTAACTCTAAAGCTTTCATTTATAAACTTATTAGATGAGATATTTTAATTATTACAACTTTCAAGATCATGAAATCGAGATGAAGATCCTCATGAACAACATATCCTTCTTTGAATAGATGGAAAGATACAACATGTTTGGTATCATGACCTTAGAAGAAACTCTCAATGTTTAGTGATTTTACTAGAAGTAGGAACAATTCTTGATGGTATTCTAAATGTTTTATTTGAAGGAAGTTACGAAGGCATCAACAAAGACTAAATAATAGGATGGTCTTCTCACCGTGGTATGAGACACTATTGATGGTTGAGAGGGCCTATCAACCATCTTCAAAGAGAGCAAAGATTGGAGTATGTAGCAAATGTAATTTATCGCATCTTGGACTTCCTCAACATATGAAGATTGCTTTTCATAGAACTCATCCCTAGAAGGGGGGATAATATCACAAACATATATATTTATCTCAATAGTTACTTATATAATTAAATAAAAGTAGGTAAATATAGATTAATTTCATAAAGTCTTCTAGAAAAGCTTTTTAGAAGCTTTATAGATGCAATTTTGACCTTAGATGTATTTGTAGGTTAAAAACTTAGTCAACAAGTTAATCACATGTTGATAGCTTATAGAACAAGTTAACTCCATATAGTAGCTCGAGGAATAAGATAACTATGTGGCGCATACATAAATAACTTACCTTGTAAGTTAAAACATGTAGCTAGCAAAGTCAACACATGTTGGAGGTCCTATAGAATATTGCCACGTAACTCTCAATTAGAGAGGATATATAGAGGCAACAATGAAGCCTTCTTCACTCTTGTCAATGCCTTTTTAGTCTTTAGTCTTGTTTCAAGTCTTTTTAAACTTCTTGTTTTTGGCAATAGCCATTCTAGTTAGTATTATATCACCTTTGAGTGACTTTTTAGTTTTCTTCAATGACACAAGAGTGTATTAAGGACTTTCTTTCTTTGAGATTTATTTCCTTGATAGTGCATTATTCAATATTATTCAAAGAAGCAATGAAACCACAAAATAAAGAGTATAGTTGTCAAAAAAAATAATATGTTAGAAACAAGTTTTTTTAGCTACAATAGAGATTGTGCAGTTAAAACCTTTAACAATACTCAATTAAGGTCATATTTTCTCTTTAGAAATTTCTTTATATTTTACAATAGAAATTTATTTAGGACCTAAACATCACAAAGTCTTTGTCTTATTAAATTTAGGAGCCTCAATTTTTTTTAGATGAAGAATTTGTTAAGAGATATAATATATTTATAATAAAAAAAACTAAATTTATTCATATGGAAGTCATAAATTATTTTTTGTTGTTTTTTGGAGATATTACTCAAAAATCTTTTCTATAGAAGTAGCAACTAATGATTATAGTAGCTTTTAAATATTTAATTTAATTTAATCTCTTTTTAATTCAATCATTTTAGATTTATCATGGCTAAAAAAATATAATCCTCTAATAAATTAAATTTCTTGTAGTCTTGACTTTTTTTAAAGCATAATTAAGAGTTTTGTCAATTAAGTCTAAAGTCAAAAGTCTAATACAATCAAACTTGTATTTGTAAGTAGAAGAACTTTTTTGTATATTGCAAATAAATAATCATCTTTTGTTATTTATGCCACACCTATTTTTAATAGTAGAAAGACTTCAAATGACATTCCAAGTCAATATCAATATTATCAAAATATTTTTGAAAAGAAGAATATATATACTCTTTCAAATCATTTCTATTATAATTTTTCAATTGATCTTCAAGAAAGAGCTCAATTGCCATTAGGATTAATCTATAATTTATTAAAAATTGAGTTGATTAAATTTAAAAAATCTATTAATGAGAATAAAGCCACAAATTTCGTATGCCATTTGAAATTTCTAATATGGGCTTCTTTTTTATTTGTGAAGAAAAAAGATAAATAATTAAAGATATATATAGATTATCAAGGACTCAATAAGATCACTATCAAAAATAGATACCTTCTATCTTTAATATTTTGACTTTTTGATCAATTGAATCAAGTTAGGATCTATACTAAAGTAGATCTATGAGGAGTATAAAACTTAGTACATATCAAAGAAATAGATGTGTAGAAGACAACATTTTGAACTAGGTATGGATATTTTGATTATAATTTCAAGTCTTTTGGACTCACAAATGTACTAATTGCTTTTCAACACCTAATGAATGATTTAATAAGAAAATTTTTAAATGATTTTATCATTTGTTATTTAGATAATATCTTAATCTATTCTAAGAGCATAGAAGAGCATGAATTTTATATTCATTGTATATTATAAGAACTTAAAGATGCAAGATTATATGCCAAGATGAAAAAGTATATATTTCATACTATTTAAGTTGACTTTTTAGAATACATCATTTTAAATGATAGTCAAATAGTAGATACTAAGAAAATTTAAACTATCAAGATTAGAAGGTTCTAAAATAATAAGTAATGTCTACTATTTTTATTCAGATTTTCTAATTATTATTAGATCTTGATTGATAAATTTTTTCAAATTGTAGCTCTATTTACACGTTGTCAAGGATATGAATCTTAAAGAAAGAAATCTTTAATACATTTCTGTATCACTCAATAAAATTAAAAAATTATTCAAAGATGATAATATATTGAATTAAAATGGTTATTGCCAAAGATAAGAATACTATAAAGTCTTGAAACAAGACTAAAGATTAAAAAGGCATTGATAAGAGTGAAGAAGACTTCACTCTTACCTCCATATATATTCTCTAATTAGGAGCTATATAGCAATATTTTATAGGACCTTCCAATATGTGTTGACTTTGCTAGATATATGTCTTAACTTGCAAGGAAAATTATCTATATGTATGCCACATAGTTGGTTTATTCCACAAGCTACTAATACATTTTTGTATTGTGGTTTGGCTACCATGTAAAAATAATGTATATATATATTTAATATATAATTTACTTTATAATATAGTAAGATCCATGTTAAATTTTGATTAATTATAAAATATGGTTAAATTTCTATTTTGAAGTAATTAATTTAAAAAGGCTATTATTGAAGTTGATATTATGTTAATAATAATTTTTATATATTTAAAAAAAATCTTTACTAGACATTGGTGACTCTTGAATTTTTTTTATTTTTTTTATTTAGTGTTTAGGACACATATTATGCAAAAATTATTAAAAAAAATATTAAAGAAATATTTTTTTATATAAATAGAGATAATTAGGTTAATTATATGAATTAATGGAGATGGATGATAAAAATCTCCATTCTTATTAGCCAAAAGTCATGCCTAATGGACTTCAAGGAGGCTATTCAAGGCCTTATTAAGAATGAGGGTTATTTTTTCAATACCATTCAAACATCAAAGGATAGAATCATCAAGTTTAGAATTTTAATTATGGTTTTGATAATTTTTTTGTATAATTTGGATTTTTTGTGAAAGAGATACAGGTGCTTAAAGTGAAGGTATTGATTATATACCTACTATCATTCTTTGGAATATAGTGCACGTATATGAAAGGCTTTTGAAAATCAAACTATATAATTTAAAATTTGATTTAAAAAAATATATTTTTTATAAGAAATCAAAAGATTTGAAATTGATTTAGAAGAGTAATGACTACTTGAAGACAATGCTTTCAAATTTCGGTTTGTCAATAAACCAATTTAGAAGAAATTTGATTCTAGCTATATCTTAAGCATTTAGACGAATCTTTAACTAAATTTTTTTACAAATGTATATTACTATGTTGTAAAGCTATATACCAAATTTTATGGCATGTAAATTTGGAATTTGTGAGATATGAAGAAAATAGTATTCAGGTGCTTGTATATTAGGATTTAGAGCACCTACTAAGATTTTTAAGATGCCAAAAAATCAGCTATAGATTTATAGTTTATTTCTTTTTTTAGTAAATATTAAGGATAAAAGCTATATTATTTAGCAATGTGATAAAAACTAAATGGTCGAATCAAAAGATATGAAATTTTAAATTTTAGAGAAAAAAAATCCTTTGTAGGAGAAAAATATTTTGAAAGGATTTTGCTACAATTTGGATATTTTATGCAAAGCAAAGGAAATTTTGGAAGCTAAGATTTCATATATATATATATATATATATATATATTAAAAATAAAGACATAGAGCTATGAAAAAATTATGATATAAAGATTATTTTTTTAAAGGAGATTATAACTTTTTTGGAGCTTATTAGGAATCTAACTAACCAACAAATAGTTAGTTATGATTTGATATAGCAAAGGATGTTAGGAGATTTTTAGATGCTCTAGAAAGCCTTATATAAAAATCTCCTTAATTATAAAAGATTTTTATTAGTAGAATATTTTTTTATGTTGTTGTATTTATTTATCTTCTATAATAAGAATAAATCACTTATTATAGCTTGGTCAATATATTAAACCTAAACTCTCTATAGCTAAGTACTCAATGTATTCTTAGATAGAAAATTATACCATATGATAATAAATGATAGATGGTTAATTTTTCAATGAAGTTTCTAGCCTATTAATTAATTATAAATAAATCTAAAGTCAAAATAGCATCTATAAAGCTTCTAAAAAGCTAATCTAGAAGATATTATGAAATTAATTTATTTTTACTTACTGCTACTTAATTATATAGGTAATTATTGGAATAAATATGTATGTCCGTAATATTATCCTCTTCTTTTAGAGACAAGTTTCACAAGGAGCAATTATCATACATTAAAAAAATTCAAAATGTGATGAATTATATTTGCTAAATACTTTTATTTTTATTTCCTTTGAAGATGGTTGATAGGTCCTTTTAACCATCAATAATAATTTACACTAGGAGGGAAAGACCACCCTATTATTTGATCATTGTTGAGATCTTCATAACTCTCTTCAAATAAAATATTTGAAACATCGTCAAGAGTAATTTTTACCTCTAATAAAATTACTAAATATCAAAAATCTCTTCCAAGATTGTGTTACCAAACATATTCTACTTTGCCATCTATTCAAGGAAAGATATGTTATGCTTGAAGATCTTTATTTCAATTATTTCATCTTAAAAGTTGTCACAATCATAATTTCTTATCCAATAAATCAACAAACAATAGTTCTTAAGTTGAAACTGCTAGCTCTTGATTCTTGATTTCTTTAGTATTATAAATATATAAAAGCTATAAAGATAGAAGATAGAACATTATCTTTTTTGAATCTTATTTCTTTTATAATAAAGATTTATTATTCTTTAACTTGATTTTAATAAATTTTGACAATGAAAAAACTTGATCTTCTTTGTTATATTTATAAGATTCTTTATTGGCTCCCATGTCCATTTATTAATATCATATCTATGCTAATAAATAAAATATTTTAATCTATTTTAATAATACCTTTAATCTAAGACTTCTACTTCAAACTCTTAATTATTATCCACTTCTGTAGAAAGAGGTGGCATTTTTTTTCTTTCCAAAATATTCATTGTCTTATATAACTCACGAAGAGACATATGGAATATGTGGTGGATATTCATGGACTTTGATAGAAGTAATTGATAAGCAATAAGATTGACTTGTTTACAAATAAAAAAAAATCCAAGTCTATAATAGTCCAATTTGTTAAAAGAACAAGTAATCTTAATATTGCAATGAAGTAACCATACCTTGTCACTCACATTAAATTATGATTTTTCCTTGTGATAGGCATTTACATTGATCTTTTTTTGTTCTTGAGCTTCTTTTAATTGTGCCTTCATTGTTACATGTAGTTCTAATAAATGATTTATGAAATCTTCTGTCATAGAATTATTAATTTTGAAAAAGCCAAAAGTATCAAGTCATAGTTGATAATTATAATTAAAAATAAAAGATATTTTTTGAATAGGAAAATATATTAAATTATTATATACAAACTTTGCTTATAAAAAAAAAATTGATTAATCATCTTCATGATAGTTGATGGTATATCTCAAATACTACTCTAGAATTTAATTCATCTATTTTCTTTGCCTATCAATTTGAAGATGAAAAATCAAAGAAAGCTTTATATCTACCTTTAAAATCTTGAAAAGGATTCTTCAAAATCTTGCTATAAATTGATGCTTCCTATCTGATATAATATCCATAGATAATCCATAATAGCAATAGATATTGTTAAGAAAAAGTTTAACTGTTTATTTACCTATGATAGATTTTGTACATAAGACAAAATATATCATCTTGATGAAATAATCTACTATTATGAATATAGAATCATAGAAATCTAACACTAGAAGATCTGTGATAAAATCCATAGAAAGAAAAGACTATGATTGTTCCAAAATAAATAATGACTAAAGAAGCTCATAAAGTTGATGATGAGAAATTTTGGATCTTAAAAAAATATCATATGATTGTATAAAGTCTTTAATTTCCTTCCATATTTAAAGCCACCAAAAATCTCTAGATATTAGCTCAAAAGTATTATTATATCCAAAATATCCAACTATTAGAAAGTCATAACGTTTGAAGAATATATAATCATGTTTTTTTCTTTTAGAATATATAATTGTTTCTAAAAATAAAATTAATTATTCTTAAATTTAAATTTAGAAGAATCATGAGACTTAAAAAAATTATTTTTAATATCATGAATAAGAAGATCAAAGGACATACTCAATTGAGCTTACTTAAAAAAGGTTGAATTAATAGTCAATGTTGATTTTATTTCTTAAAGATGAAAATGCTTTGACTTCAATAGAATTGTTCTTTAATGATCAAAAGATGCATTTTTTTTTTTTTTATGTAAGATAAGAACGTCTAAAAAGTGTAATTAATAAATATTATTATTTTTTGAGTTGATAAGTGATCTTGAAATCAAATCTTAATAAAGTCATACTCCAACAAGCTTAGCAATAATTCAAAATATGTACTGTCATAAAAACCTTGAAGTTCTTTTGATCCATATATACAGTGATTAAAGTTATGATGCCTTCTAAATAATGATGCCATTTTTAAACTAAATCCACAAATATAAGAATTTTTTTGTCATGAATCTCATAATTAATCATGGTTGCTGAAAATTTCTTAGAATGGATGCTACTAAATGAAGCTTGTTATTTGCTATCATTTGTGACAAAATGATAGCCATAGCAAAGTCTACTATGTCTATTTTCATGAAGAACGCCTTAAAAAAAATTAATACAATATAAAATTTATGTAGAAATAAATACAATCTTTAAGGCTTAAAAAGATACTAAAGTTTCATTATTTCTCTCAAGTTTGTCTTTACATATCAAATATGTATAAGGAACAACAACTTGAGAACAATTCTTAATAAAGATCTTATGATAATTAGCAAATCTCAAAAAATATTACACATCTTTGATTATTTTTGAGATCTTCCAATCCATGATAATCTTGACATTCTTTGGATCCATCATAAGACTATTGTTTAAAAAAATGTATCTTAAGAAGTCAACTTGAGTAGTGTGAAATACACACTTTTTCATCTTAGTATATAATCTTGCATCTCATAGTTTTTGTAACATACAATGAATATAAACTTCATTTTTTTTTTAATGTTCTTAGAATAGTTTAAGATGTTGTCAAAATAATAGACAAAAAAATCATTAAGAAACTTATAAAAGACATCATTTATTAGATATTAAAAAGAAAATGATGTATTTGTGAGTCCAAAAGGCATGACATTATATTCAAAATTCTCATATTTGATACAAAATGTAATTTTTAATTTTTTTTTTTTTTTTTTTTTTAATGCATATCAGATTATATGTTGCTTATAGATTTATTTTTATATAGATCTTTGATTGATTCAATTGATCAAAAAGTCTTAAAATCAAAGATTGAAGATACTTATTCTTGATAGTGATCTTATTGGATCCTTGATAGTCTACACACATCTAGTAAGATTTGTTTTTTTTCCTTCATAAATAAGATAGGAGTCTCTGCTAGAAATTTAGAATAGCATATGAAGTTCTTAGCCAAATTCTCATTAATATATTCCTTGAGTGTAGCCAACTTGTTTTGTGATAGATTGGTCCAAATGGTGATTGACTTCTTTCTTAAAGATCAATGGAATAATTATGAAGGCAATACTCTAAAAGAACATCTATATTCTTTTTTTCATAAATGTCTTGATAATCTTAGTATTGGCTTGAAATACCACTTGAAATCTTTTTTTTATCAACAATAAATTTGGCTTCTATAGCAAAAGTTGATTCTTCTTTTGTTACATGCATGAAAGCTCTTACATCTATCAATAATAATTTGGATGTATTAGTCTTATGGATTTCTATCTGCCTAATAGAATCTTGGATTAAACTATAAAAATAACTAAGATTACTTAGAATCCAATCTATTTAAATATTATATATTTAGCTATTATAATCCTAAAATAATTAAACTAAAAAGAGATCTAATCATATTAAATATTACTATACTATCATGACTATTAGTATCTATTTTTAAAAGAATAATTTCATATATAATATCCCAAAAAGATAAAAGAATAACAATCTATTATTTCTACATGTACATGTTTGGTTTTTTTAATTAAAGATATATCTTATTTTTTGACAAAGCCTTTGTTTATAAAATAGGCTGAGGTTCTTAAATCTAACAAGGCTAAGACTTTGTGATTTTTTTTTCCTAAAAAAAATTCTATTGTAAAACAGCATGAGAGATCTGAGGAGAAAATATGACCTTTATTAGGAATTATATAAGATTCTAGCTGCATATTTCTTATTGTAGGTGGAGAAACTTACTTTCCAACACATTTTCTTCTTTAGCAATCATGCTCTTTGTTTTGAGATTGCATTGCTTCTTTAGACAATGTTGAATAATATGCTTGAATTCTTTATAATATATGCATAAATCTTTTTAATAACAATGAATATTTTTTTTACTCAGTAAGAGATTTAAAACATACTGTTTCAATTTGCATAGGCTTTGGTCTAAACAAATAAGTTTTTAAAAATTTAGAAGATATTTTTATGGCTTGGATTATACTTCTCTAATCAAATCTTTGTTCTTCATGTCTTTCAAAGAATCAATTGTTGTATGCAATGGCTTAAACAATAAATTCCTCTAATGAATCTATTCTAGGTATTATCAATAATAAATCTTCGATATTATCTTTAATCCATATTGAAACTAATTAATAATAATTTTATCATTTCAATCCATATTGTACATAAGATTTTGGAATTTAGAAATATATATAGTGGCTAAACATGATCTTTATTGTAGTAATATGACCTAGGTCTCTACTATTTTTTTTTCTAAATATAAAAATAAACATTTCTAAAAATAAATTCAAATTATAGGATAGTCATGAATCTTTTTCCATCAAAGGTGAAAATCAAGAAAGAGCACTTTCTAATAGAAGTGCTCCTATAAATCCAACTTGAATAAATCAATTAGAATATTGAGAAATGATGTAATTTTAAATAAAGCTACAATTATTGCAAAAATCTTTGAAATTTTGTTCTTGCTCCATCAAACTTCTGAAATATATTAATTCTTACCTCTTTTGTACTTGTAGAAAAGAAACTTCTTAGATTTGGTTTTGAGGTTGATCTCTTTGCTTCCTTCAATTGTACAACTTTTTGGTATAGACATTAAACTACTTTTATATATATAGGAATAATACTTCTATGATTCACATTAGAAATACATGAAATTTCTACTATTAGAGTATTAATAAGCATGTGAAAATCTTTAATAGTTGCAAATATATTCTCACTTCTACTGAGAATAGCATCTATAATCTTTCCTTCCATAGATAGCTCAAATAAATTTAAAAAATTAAATTAAAAGAGGATAATCTCTAATTTCTAATATTAAATAAAAATTTCTATTAAGAGGGATAATCTACTATCTTTAAGAAAAAAATTAGTGTTAGAAAACTAAATTATTTTTTTAAAGGTAGGTAGTTTGTAATCTTCAAAACAAAAGTGGAATAATCCACTCATTTCTAAAACAAGATAAGAATAATAATTTAGCACTCTTATCAAACTATTAAAGATATGAATCTCAAAGAAAGAAATCTTCAATACACTCTTATGTTACTCAATAAGATTAAAAAATTACTAAAAGATGATAATATATTAAACTAAAATGGCTATTGCCAAAAACAAGAAGATTAGAAAATCTTGAAATAAGACTAAAGAATAAAAAGACATTGATCACAACGAAGAAAGCTTTATTCTTATTTCCATATATACTTTCTAATTAGGAGTTATGTAGCAATATTCTATATGACCTCTAACATGTATTGACTTTGCTAAATACATGTTTTAACTTATAAGGCAATTTATCTATATGTGCGCCATATGATTAGCTTATTCCACAAACTATTAACATGTATGATACATGATTGATTTTTTGATCAAGTTTTTAACTTATCAATTAACTAAAAATACATATAAAATCAAAGTAGCATCTATGAGGCTTTTAAAAAGCTTTTCTAAAAGATATTATAAAATTAATCTATTTTTATTTATTTCTACTTAATTATGTAGATAATTATCAAAATAAATATATATATTTGTAATACATATTTGATATGTAAAAAAAAATTTAAGTAGAACAAAAAAATTAGAGTATCTTTTAAAGTCTTAAAGAAAATATTTATTTTTGTACAAATCTTATTTTATGTTGACTTCTCCAAGGTATTTTTTATAGAAAAAAATGCATCAAACTTTGCCTTGGATATTATATTGTCACAAATAAAAAAATATGATAAATTCTATTGAATAGCTTTTTATTTTTAGAAAAATTATAAAAGTCAAAATCAACTACAAGATTCATAACAAAAAACTCTTAGGAATTATAGATTCATTTCAAGAATGGCTTCATTATCTAGAAGGTGCTTCTAATTCAATTGCCATATATATGTATGAATCACATGAATCTTGAGTATTTTATAGCAATATGTATTTTGAATCATCCCTAAGCTTGTTGGAACATATCTTTATCAAATTTTGATTTCAAAATTACTTATAAAAAAAAAACCAATAAATTTAATCAAATGCCTTTTTAAGGTATTTTTTTTTACACCAAAAGAATAAGATGTAACTTTTAATCAATAAAAATCAATTTTCTTAAAGCCATATCATTACCATCTTTAAGCAATAAAATTGTCATAGATATACATAAGTATTCTAATAAATATCTGTATGATTAGATAGGAGTAGGTAAAAGAAGATAAAAGTAGATTAATTTCATAAGATCTTTTAGAGAAGCTTTTTAAAAGTTTCATAGATGCTGCTATGACTTTAAATATATCTATAGTTGATTGATAGGTTAAAAACTTGGTTAATAAGTTAACCACGTGTCGATAGCTTGCAAAACAAGCTAACTATGTAGTGCACATATAAGAAACTTGCCTTACAAATTAAGATATGTGTCTTGTAAAGTCAACATGTTTTGAAGGTCTTATAGGACATTGTTACATAGTTCCTAGTTAAGTCTATATATGGAGGCAAAAATGAAGCCTTCTTCACTCTTATCAATACCTTTTTAGTCTTTAGTCTTGTTTCAAGACTTTCTAATCTTTTTGTTTTTGGCAATAGCCATTCTAGTTTAATATTATATCATCTTTGAATGACTTTTTAATTCCTTTAAGTGACACAAGAGTGTATTGAAGATTTTCTTTATTTGAGATACATGTCCTTGAAAATTTGACAAGAATGCTTACCTACTATTTCTATTTTGATTTAAAAGTGACTGGATTATCCACTTTTATTGTTGTATTTTGAAGGTTATGGACTATGCACCTTTAAATAAAATAAAATAAAATAAAATAACATTGATCTTTTCTATAAAGAGAAAGGATTGCCCTTCTTTGTAGAAATTTTTATTAGAGGTTGTGGATTATCCTCCTCTAATTTAATTTTTTGAATTTGTTTGAGTAATCTATGGAAGGAAAGATTATGGATGCTACTTTAAGCAGAAGTGAGAATAGATTTGCAACTATTGTAGATATTCATGAGCTTATTAACATTCTTAGATTGGAAATCTCATGTATTTCTAATGTGAATCATGGAGGTACTATGCATATGTCTATAAAAGAAGTTCAGAGTTTGTAGCAAGAAGTTGTATAGTTGAAGGAAGCAAGTAGATTGACTTCATAACCAAATCTAGGGAGTTTTGCTTCTACAAGTATGATGGGAACAAGGATTAGTATACTTGAGAAGTTTGATGGAACAAGATCAAAATTTTGAGAATGTTTGTAACAATTCAAGCTTTATTGAAGGTTGCATCATTTCCAATGCCTCGATGGATTTACTCAAGTCGGATTCATAGGCACATATCTATCAAAAAATGTTCTTTTTAGGTTTGTACCTTTAATAGAAAAAGATTTGTGATTCTTTTATGATTTGAATTCTTTCTTAGAAATTTTTACTCCCACAATCGAAGAAAGTGATCAAGAAAGAGTAACAAAGACCATGCTCTTATCTTTACAGCAAGGATCACAGTCAATCACCATATATGCTAATGAATTCTAAAACCTCGCTTGCAATGTGGACTAGAATGACAAAGCCTTTATCAATGAATTTCAATATGGGTTGAAGGATAATGTCAAAGACTTATTATTGACAATGCCAAAGATAAAATCTTTGGAACAATTTATTGCTCAAGCCATTACATGTGACAATCAATTATTTGAAAGACGTCAAGAACAAAAATTTGGCTAAAGAAGAACAACTCAAATAATGATGCAAATTCCTAAATTTTTAGAAACATATTTATCAAAGCCAAAACCAATGCAAATTCATATGGTACATTTTAAATCCCTCTTAGAGCAGGAAAAGAGTCAATAGCATCAAGAGGACTTATGCTTATATTCAAAAGAGGCTAAACATATTATTCAATATTATCCAAAGAAACAATGCAATTAGAAAATGAGAAGCACGATTACCAAAGAAGACAATACGTCAGAAAATAAGTTGTTTCAGCTACATTAGGAATTGTGCGGCTGGAATCATATGCAACATCTAGCAATGGTCTTATTCTTTCCTCTGACCCGTCACCTTGTTTTATAATAGAAGTTTGTTTGGGACCAAAAAATCACAAAATCTTAGCCTTATTAGATTCAAGAGCCTCAACTTGTTTTATAGATGAAGACTTTGTA
Source organism: Physcomitrium patens (assembly GCF_059467195.1). Taxonomy (NCBI): domain Eukaryota; kingdom Viridiplantae; phylum Streptophyta; class Bryopsida; order Funariales; family Funariaceae; genus Physcomitrium; species Physcomitrium patens. The sequence continues at coordinate 2,658,349 of NC_143417.1, read as the reverse complement.
AAAAAATAAGATATATCCTTAGTTAAGAAAATCAAACCTATGCATATAGAAGTAATAAATGGACATTCATTGTCTTTTGAAGATATCATACATAAAACTATTTTTGTAGAAGTAACAACTATTATTTATAATAGTTTAGTAATATTTAATGTGATTAAATCTCCTTCTAACTCAATTATTTTAGGATTTTTGTAGTTAGAAAAATACAATCTTTAGATAGACAGAATTTCTCATAATCTTGATTTTTTCCATAGTTTAGTCCAAGGTCTTGTTAGGCAAGTAGAAACCCATAAGTATAGTACATTCAAATCGTTATTGGTAGGTACAAGAATTTTTATGCATGTTGTGAGTGGTTTCTTTTTTCCTAACTTAAGTCCAATTTAATTAAATAGTAACTTTGATTTGAATCCAATATTAACTAATATAGAAATGTAAATCATAGACAAGATAAATAAATAAAAAGAAAAAAAAAGAAACAAAAAAAATGATATAATAATCATAATTTATCTAGCAAAACATGACCAAGTCAATTACATATTTTTGTGATTTATTTTTTAGCAATTGCAGTTCATTTAGGTAAATGCCTTCCAAAACTTATCTGATTAGGCTTAAACTCTGAAACTTATGAGTTAATATAAAAATAAAAAGAATTGGTACCATATTGGAGTGCTAGTCTAGGACTTTCTGAAATGATATCAACCATGCAAATTAAAGTTAGACCCAAAAAGTTATCCATGGATGAAGTTCTCATGGCAAAACTTCATCCAGAGTTGAAAATTCTTTAATAATTAGCTTCAAATATTAAAATTCAGTATTAACATGGATTTAAATTTTTTAATATAAAAGATAAAAACTAAAAGATAAAAAATAAAGTAAATAATAAAGTTAAAAGTTAGAGGTAAAAAATAAAAGTTATAAATTAAGATTAAAAATTAAATTAAAATGAAATAACCTAAAGATTAATAGTTGAAAGTAAAAAGTAAAGTCAAGATTAAAAGTTGAGAAAAAATGGAATAACATAAAGATCAAAAATTAAAGATAAAAAGGTAAATTTAAAGTTAAAGGTTAAGTAAAGATTGAAATAATATAAGGTTAAAAATTGAGAGTTGGAAGGTAATTGGAAGTTAAAAATTAACAATTAATTACCAAAATGAGATAAAAGGCTCACTAAAGTAGTAATAATTAGAGGTAATAAGATGGATTAAGAGTCAATCCAGCAATCCATGTACTAACAAGTGTAATGAAGAGGTGATTAGGAAAAAAAGGTTACCTTCATCATGCCAAATTGACGTAGCAAACCTTGACCAATTGGAAATCTGTCAAAAATCCTCTTTAGCTCTTACATGTGTGAATTTTTTTTTTCACAAAACCTTCACTTGAATGAGCTCTTATCTCTCAATTTTTTGTAATATTCCAGTATGCCATGGTTGCGATGTGATTCTTTAAAATTTGCCTCCTGAATTGTCAGAGTAGCAAACCTCCTTGCACTTAAAATTTTACTAAAGATTCATGAAAGTTTTAAAATTTTTAATTTAAATTATTTTTAGAACTAGACTTTAAGACGCTTTTGTTTAAATATTTTTTACAAAATAGTCTTCAATAAGCACCCCGCTATAAAATTCCAAAACTAACCTTAATGCACTGCCCTTGTACTGGCCGGCAGTAGATCCCTTCTTTTTTAAGAATTCATTAAAAATTCATAAAAGCTTCAAAAATTCTAATTAATTTTTTTTTTAAAACTAGACTTTAGAATTCAATAAATATCAAAAACCACTTGAGAAGCAAGATAGAGATTATTGAGCAATGATTTTTTGAAGTTGGCAGTTTCTAGACGCCATGACAAAGCACCCTTCTTCACTTAAAATTCTGCCAACAATTCATTAAAGCTCCAAATTATGTGTACTTAGCGTCTTTGAAAAGCTAATAACTAGAGAAATGTGTTCACAAAATATTGGAAGAAAAAAATACAACTAAAAAAACTGAGAGGCAAAAACCGAAGCAGTTACAAAATAGAGGGAGTTTTTATTAAATTAGAAAAAAAGGAAAAAAATTGGCATAGCTTCGCCACAAAAAAGGAGAAAGAGAGGGCTTAGAAAACCAAGCCACTCTTATATAATTGAGTGGAGGCTTGTAGGAGGGTGGCCACATCTCCATCCTTAATTTCTAAGATCCCTAATCTAGATCTATGGCCTACAAAAAATCTAAGCCTAAACCAGATTTCAGGGCTAGAAATGCCATAACTCAAAAATTAATAACATTTTGGCAAAAATAACACCATTTATGTCTCCAAAATAAATTTTCACCAAATATTGACCATTCACAAGCTCAAATCTGAGTTCTAAATCATTTAAATCAATTAATTTGCTAATCTAGTTATAAATTTCAATTATAATTTTAATTCTAAGTATTCTAATTAGAAGATCAGTAAAGATTCTTGCTATCAAAGCCTTCATGATCACCATTCTTGAATTTGAACTCCCTTAAGTACAAAGTCTTAACAAATCACAACCCCTAATTTTAATTTGGCCTTGTATTAATATGGTTTTGATTTTTGATTTTTTTTTTTTTTTTTTTTTTCCATTCTTCAATTCTAAATAGTGATAAAAATCACTATGAAAGGAAATTCCACCATAAAAAATAGCTCGTCTCCATCTTTTAAAGATCATTATTAATTTAACAATAAGATTTTATAAATTTTAATCCATTTAAATTGCAAAACGGAATTTAAGCTTCAAAGTCTTGAAATTAATTATGAAGATAGAGCAATTAGATTTAAAGAGTTTTTTAACCATAGTCAAATTAGAAATTAGCCTTGGAATTAAAAATTAAGATTGTGGATTAATTCAAGATATGATTTCTAAGAATTAAAAGAAAATTTCTACTAAAATTCTAATTTTAGTAGTAAAAGAAGATTTAAACCAAATTAAGAAAAAGAAATCATAGACCTTTTAAGCTTATTATTTTAAAGTTTTTAATAATCACTCAATATAACAACTAAAAGTATCTATCTAATTAATAATTTAAAATTATAATTTAAGTCATAATTAACTAAAAAACTAATTTAAATCTATAAATTAATCATATTAGCATTAAAATTAATAAAAATATGTTAAAAATGTTAGGGACATATTCCTTAGAACTTTCTAGAGAGAAGTTTCTAGAACCTTCTAGAAAACAAGCCTTTGGAACCTTCTAGAAGAGAAGCCTCTAGAACCTTTTAGAGAGAAGTTTCTAGAAGCTTCTAGAAAGGAAGTCTCTGGAACCTTCTAGAAGAGAAGTTTCTAGAAGCTTCTAGAAAAGAAGCCTCAAGAACTTTCTAGAAGCTTCCTAGTTAATAGAAGTAGCTCGAGAAGCTTCCTAAGTAGGAGTATATATAGGGATCGAGGTTGAAGAGTTCTTCAGTCTCGACAACACATCTCTTGGAGTTCTAGCTCACCTTTCTAGTGTTGTTCTTGTACTCATCTGTTTAATCTAGTTCTGCCACTTCTTCTTGAACTTCTTGTTAGATTTCAAGTCTGTATTTTGTGTCCGTGACAGTTTGTCGAGACTACACTAACTTGAGATATCAGAGCTAGTTCTTTCTTAGTAGAGTGTGGATTACCCCTCTACTTGAAGGTATACTAGCATTTTTTAGAGGTTGCGGATTACCCTCCTCTAAACTGATACTTCTTCTGTTACAATATTGGAGTCTTATTCTTCTTAGAGAGAGTGGATTACCCCTCTTCTTGAAATTCTTAAGGCGTTTTATAGGTTGTGGATTACCCTCCTATAAACCAATATTGCCTCTTATACAGTCATTTTTGTCCTTCTTTTAGAATGGCCGGAGGTCAAGACATTAGTATGACAGAAAGTTCGGAGTCTAAGTTAGATGCTATTATGAATGCCCTCGCTACGTTATCACAAAGAACTGCAGAGATTGAAGGAGTGGTGGCAAGGCTTCATAATGATGGAGTATCTGGGATAGCACAATCTAAACTACACCAGCCTCAAATTTCGGCACTTGGAGAAACAACTTTACCTCAGGTTCGACAAGAACCACTAGTTCTACAACATAAGGAGCCTCAAGTTAGCCTTCCAGATAAGTTTGATGGAACACATTCGAAGTTTCGAAGATTCGTCCATCAAATCAGGTTGATAACAGTTTTACAGCCCGAACGATATCCAACGGAGGAGTCACGTATTGGGCTTGTTGGAACCTTACTTACGGGACAAGCTCTATCATGGTTTGCTCCTTTGTTTGAGAAACGATCATCCATATTAAACAACTTTGAAACCTTTTTGGAAGCATTTGCGGAAGCATTTGGTGAACACGATAAGGTTCGATGGGCTACAACAAAGATCCGGTCGCTACGACAAGGGATGCGTTCTACATCAGTCTATGCTTCAGATTTCAGGCAATTAGTATGCAACATCAATTGAGATGAAGAAGCATTGATGAGTCAATTCTATTGGAGTTTAAGAGATGATGTGAAGGATTTGGTGTTAACTCTTCCTGATCCACGAACGCTCAATGAAGCCATTAGCTAAGCTATGAAGTGCGATAATTGTCCATTCCAATGTCGCCAAGACCAACGCTCAAGACAACATACAATTCGCCATGCTCCAACTATGTCGGCAAGCGGTGCGAATTCGCATTCAGAGGTGGAAGACATGCAAATTGATGTGGTACGTATCAAATCTCTTACTATAGAAGAAAAAAAGCGACGTATGGAGGAAAATTTATGCTTGTATTGCGGTATAGAAGGCCACAAAGTCGGAAACTGCCCCAAAAAGCAAAATCGAGGCATAGTCAAGACTAGGGGAGTATTTGTTCAGGAAAACGAGGATGCCTAGCCACAGTAGGAACCGTGCGGCTAAACAATGAAATATCCCAACAACAATCAGGTTCCTTTCTTTCTGCCCAACCTGCACTTTGTTTTACAATCCCTCTGTTTATCGGCCCTCAAAAACTGAGAACCTTAGCTCTACTAGACTCAGGAGCATCTGCTTGTTTTTTAGACGAAGAATTTACAAAGCGTCATAAGATCCCTTTAGTACAAAAATCAAAACCTGTTCATGTTGAGGTCATAGATGGGCGACCTTTATTGTTTGGTAGCATCACCCATGAATCAAAATCTATAGAAGTAACGTTTAAAGACCATAGTAGTCATATTATTTTTAATATTATTGGAACCCCATCAAATCCTATTATTCTTGATCTTTCTTGGTTGGAAAAACATAATCCATTGATAGATTGGAGGTTGCGGACTTTTTCCACAAAACCACCCAAGAAAAAACCTAGTAAAAAACCTCGAAAAAAGAAATCCTTATTCATTGGAGCAAGAGCGTTTATAAGATCATCTAAGGAAGGCACTCCATTTGTCATTTATACGGCTCCAACTACCGAGGAGAAGATCTCAACAGCAAGTATACCGGAGCAATATAAAGATTTTGAAGACGTGTTACAAAAGAAGAACGCCGACATACTACCGGAACACCGACCATATGATTGTGCCATAGACTTGCAAGAAGGAGCACAACCACCTTTTGGCCCAATCTACAATCTATCGCAAACGGAGTTGGCAGAGTTACGAAAGTACATCGACGAGAATCTAGCCAAGAACTTCATTCGTCATTCAAAATCATCAGCTGGAGCACCCATCTTATTTGTGAAGAAGAAAGATGGATCATTACGGATGTGTGTGGACTATCGAGGCCTCAACAAGGTAACAAAGAAAAATCGTTATCCATTACCCTTGATTTCTAGTCTCTTAGAACAACTTGGACGTGCGAAGATCTTTACAAAAATTGATCTAAGGGGAGCTTATAATCTCGTACGAATCAAGGAAGGAGATGAGTGGAAGACAACATTCCGTACAAGGTATGGTCATTTCGAATATAATGTCATGCCTTTTGGTCTTACCAATGCTTCAGCGGTTTTCCAACATATGATGAATGACATCTTTCGAGAACACCTCGACGATTTTGTTGTCATCTACTTGGACGATATTCTAATATTCTCTAAAAATGAGGAAGAGCATGAAGAGCATGTTCGTTTGGTCTTGGAGAAACTACGCAAGCGAGGACTATATGCCAAATTAGAAAAGTGTTTATTTCACCAGACGGAGATGGAATTTTTGGGGTTCATTGCGACTACAGAAGGTTTGAAGATGGACCCCAAGAAAGTAGAAGCAATCATGTCTTGGGAGGTTCCGAAGACGGTTAGAGACGTACAATGCTTTCTTGGTTTTGCTAACTTCTATCGGATCTTCATCAAGAATTATTCTCAAGTTGCTGCTCCTCTCACTCGATTAACATGCAAGGATAAGTTGGAATGGGGACCTTTGGCGGAGAAGGCGTTTCAAGATTTAAAGACAACATTTACTACAGCTCCAATTTTGGTACATCCAGACTTTACAAAGGCCTTCTATTTAAAAACTGATGTTTCAGATTTTGCTTTGGAAGCTGTGCTTTCACAAATGAGTGAAGATAAGAAGCTCCATCTAGTTGCATTCTATTCTCGGAAGTTCTCTGCTGCTGAAATCAATTATGAGATCCACGATAAAGAACTTCTTGCTATAGTGGATTCTTTCGAAGAATGGCGTCACTTTCTTGAAGGAGCTGCACATCCAGTAACCGTATATACGGATCACAAGAATTTGGAGTATTTCATGACGGCTCGAGTTTTAAATCGGCGTCAAGCTCGGTGGAATATGTCGCTATCTAGATTCGATTTTGTTATCACTTATCGACCTGGAAGGCAGCAAGGACTATCCGATGCTTTATCAAGGAGATCGTATCTTGCACCAAAGGCTGGAGAAGCAGCGTTTGATCAACAATGTACAACGTTATTGAAGCTAGAGAGATTTCAACTTTGTGCTACTATTGTATCATTTGATGCTGACTTCCTAAACCAGGTACGTGCTATGACCATTAAAGATTCAGTAGCCATTGATATCAAGCAACGTACCAATGACGACAAGTTCAAGGTGGAGGGAGATCTTTTATACTTTGAAGAGCGATTGTACATTCCAAAAGGACTAGCACGACTCCGAGTTCTTCAATCTCGCCATGATTTTCCAACTGCGGGACATTTTGGATTCAACAAGACCTTGAAGCTTATTTCTCGAGATTTTTGGTGGCCTCAAATGTGGAAGGATGTGAAAGATTTTGTCCTCTCTTGTGACATCTGTTCAAGATCTAAGAATCCTCGACATCGCCCTTATGGACTTCTACAGCCATTGCCAATTCCACGTCGACCATGGTCTTCAATTTCTATGGACTTCATCACGGACTTACCATCATCAAACTCATTTGACAGCATCTTTGTCGTGGTAGATTGGCTTACGAAGATGGCACACTTTGTTCCTTGTAAGAAGACATCGTCCAGTGAAGTCAGAGCAAGACTCTTTCTTGATAATGTGTATCGATATCATGGACTACCAGATGATATCATATCAGATCGAGGTACCCAGTTCGTATCAAAGTTTTGGAGATCTCTCTTTGGGATATTGAAGGTGGATATCAAGCTTTCTTCAGCTTTTCATCCTCAAACTGATGGCCAAACGGAACGGGTGAACCAAGTCTTGGAGCAGTACTTACGATGCAGCATCAACTATCAGCAAGACGATTGGACTGCATATCTACCGCTAGCCGAGTTTGCATATAACAACACCCTCCATGCGTCGACTCAACAAACACCATTCTTTTCCAACTATGGGTATCATCCGAAGCTTGATTTATTGAGTCCATCAACAAATAACAATCCAGCAGCTGAAGGATTTGCGAAGCAACTATCAGAGCTTCAAACTATGTTGAAGCTTCAATTACAATCCGCTCAAGAATCCTATAAGACGTCTGCAAATAGATTTCGGAATCCAACACCTACTTTCAAAGTTGGAGACAAAGCCTAGCTTCTTCGACAAAATATCAAGATCAAGCGATCATGTGATAAGTTGGACTATCGAAGATTGGAACCATTTATCATATAGAAGCAAATTAATCCAGTGGCATACCAGCTGGAGTTATCGGCTTCTATGAAGGTACATCCAGTCTTTCATGTTTCTCTGTTGGAACCTTATCGAGAGTCATCTTTTCCTGAAAGAGTGCAATGTCCGCCACCTAGTATTGAAATCGAGAACCATGAAGAATACGAGGTTGAAAAGGTATTGGATTCACGGCGAAGGTGGAGAAAGTTAGAATATCTTGTTCATTGGTGCGGCTATGACATTAATGAGCGAACGTGGGAGCCAGCTGAAAATCTTGCGAATGTGCTACAAAAGGTACAGGAGTTTCATCAACGACATCCCGATAAACCTAAATCAATTCGATGATAGCTTCTTTCTGAAGCTTGTTCTCCCAACAATATAAGAAAAGGGGAGAGTACCAGCAAAATTCATAGTTGATGTAGTTATTTTCTCCAAGATAGATCATAGTTTGGTCTTTTGATATGGATAGCCAAGAGATAGATACTATGCCAGTCAGAGTATCGCAACCGAGTAGCTCACGAAGGTGACCCCGAGATGAAGAACTACATGTACCACAACGACGACAGAGGATACCGAGTAACTGATCACTGGTGATCGTATTTGAGATCGAGCCTGCTTACGATCGTCAACCAGAAGGCGTGTTTGCAGGATAATTTCACAATGAGGACACGGAAGTTCATGCTTGGTCAGAAGTCGAAGGCGTGGGCCACTACCGTTGGCTTCAAGGGTCGATGAACCACTTGCCTCGTGAACAACAGTTGGAGTTCATAGCAGAAGTTATGCGACAGATCTTCATTTTCTTGCGTTGGTACTGATCAACAACATTGCTTCTCAGAGACCTCGAAGCTAAAGGAGGGAGTGATGTTAGGGACATATTCCTTAGAACTTTCTAGAGAGAAGTTTCTAGAACCTTCTAGAAAACAAGCCTCTGGAACCTTCTAGAAGAGAAGCCTCTGGAACCTTTTAGAGAGAAGTTTCTAGAAGCTTCTAGAAAAGAATCCCCTGGAACTTTCTAGAAGCTTCCTAGTTAATAGAAGTAGCTCGAGAAGTTTCTAGAACCTTCTAGAAAAGAAGCCTCTGGAACCTTCTAGAAGCTTCCTAGTTAATAGAAGTAGCTCGAGAAGCTTCCTAAGTAGGAGTATATATAGGGATCGAGGCTGAAGAGTTCTTCAGTCTCGACAACACATCTCTTGGAGTTCTAGCTCACCTTTCTAGTGTTGTTCTTGTACTCATCTGTTTAATCTAGTTCTGCCACTTCTTCTTGAACTTCTTGTTAGATTTCAAGTCTGTATTTTGTGTCCGTGACAAAAAATCAAAAAAATAATTATAAATAATCATTGGAGCTTTTAATTGTGCTCATATATATTGCAAATAAAGGACCATCTTTTGTTGTATATGCCTCGCTCATTGCTAATGGTGAAAAGATATCAAGTAATATTCCTAGCTAATATCAAGATTTCTATGACGTCTTTAAAAAAAAGAATGTAGATATTCTTCTAGAGCATTGTCCTTATGATTGTTCCATCAATCTTCAAGAAGGAATTCAACCACAATTTGGACCAATCTACAACCTATCACAAAATGAATTGGCTATATTCAAAGAATACATTGATGAGAACTTGGCTAAGAACTTTCTCCGCCATTCTAAATCTCTAGCTGCCACTCCTATCTTATTTGTGAAGAAAAAAGATAGATCTTTGTAGTTGTGTGTAGATTATCGAGGACTTAACAAGATCACTATCAAAAAAAGGTATCCTCTACCTTTGATTTTAAGTCTCCTTAATCAATTAAATCAAGCAAAGTTCTATACAAAAATAGATCTATGAAGAGCATATAATCTGCTCTATATCAAAAAAAGAGATAAATGGAAGACTGCTTTCCAAACTAGGTATGGATATTTTGAATATAATGTCATGCCTTTTGGACTCACAAATGCACCAATTGCTTTTCAACATCTAATGAATGATGTCTTTTGTGAATTTCTTAATGATTTTAATGTCTGTTATTTAGATGACATTTTAATCTATTCTAAGGATATAGAAGAGTATGAAGTTCATGTTTGCCGTGTGTTACAAAAAATAAGAGATGCAAGATTATATGCGAAGATGGAAAAGTGTGTATTCTATAATATTCAAGTTGACTTTTTGGGATACATCATTTCCAATGAAGGCCTTATGATGGATCCAAAGAAGGTCCAAACTATCATAGATTAGAAGATTTCAAGAATAATAAGAGATGTGCAATGCTTTTTGAGCTTTGCTAATTATTATTGAATCTTTATCAAGAACTTTTTTCAAGTTTCAGCTCGACTTATACATTTGATTTATAAAGACAAACTTGAGTAGAATAAAGAAGTCGAAGCATCATTTATTGCAATGAAGAAGGAATTTATTTTTGCATCAATTTTATATTACATCAACTTTTCTAAGGATTTTTTTATGGAAATAGAAGTATCAAACTTTGCCTTGGGTGCACTATTGTCAGAAATGGAAATAGATGACAAACTCCATCTAATAGTTTTTTATTCCATTAAATTTTCAATGGCCGAGATTAACTATGAGATCCATGACAAAGAACTTTTTGCAATTATGGATTCATTTCAAGAATGTCGTCATTATCTAGAAGGTACTTCAAGTCTAGTCACAGTATATACAGTTCACAAGAACCTTGAGTATTTCATATCGACAGGTGTTTTAAATTGTCACCAAGCCCGTTGGAACATGTTATTATTAAGATTTGATTTCAAGTTCACATATTGACTTAGAAAACAACAAGATTTATCAGATGTTCTTTCTAAATGCTCTTATCTTGTACTAAAAGAAAGAGACATATCTTTGATCAATGAAGAATAATTTTCTTGAAGCTAGAGTATTTTTCGTCCTTGAGCAATGAAATCAGCATTGACTGTAGAATTGATCTTTGTCAAATAAATTCAATCAAGTATGTTCTCTGATTGTCTTGTTCATAATATCAAGAATCTTTCTTTTACGTCTCATGATGTTTTAAATTTTGAGTTTAAGAATAACCTACTCTACTTCGAAAGATGTCTATATGTTTCAAAAGGAGACACACATTGATGTGTTCTTTAAATACATCATGACTTTCCAACAGTAGGATATTTTAGATACAATAAGACTTTAGAGCTTATATTTAGAGATTTTTGGTGGCCGCAAATGTAGAAGGTGGTAAAAGACTGTCTAGTCATGTGATATTTGTTCAAGATCTAAAAGTCCTCATCATTGATCCTATAGACTTTTCCAACCATTGCCTATATTTGAACAATTAATGTCTTTTATTTCTATAGATTTCATTACAGATCTTTGAAGTTCAAGTTCATATGACTCTTTATTTATAATCATAGATCGCTTCATCAAAATGGCACATTTTGTACCATATACAAAATTTATTTCAAATAAATAAACAACTAAGCTTTTTATTGATAATATCTATTACTATTACGGATTTTTAAAGGATATTATATTAGATAGGGAGACTCAATTTGTATCAAGATTTTAGAAAATCCTATTCAAGATTCTAAAGGTGGATATAAAGCTTTCTTTGGCTTTTCATCTTCAAACTAATGGACAAATAGAATGGGTGAATCAAATTTTGGAGTAGTATTTGAGGTTTACCATCAACTATCATCAAGATAATTGGACAACTCTTTTGCCATTGGCAGAGTTTGCATACAATAATTTGGTACATTCTTCTTCTCAACCAACACCTTTTCTTACCAATTATGGTTATCATCCATGACTTGATACTTTTGACTTTTTAAAAGTTGATAATCCTATGATAGAAGATTTAATAAATCATTTGTTAGAGCTACATATAACAATAAAGACACTATTAAAAAAAACTCAAAAATGACAAAAGACCAATGCAAATGTCTATTGCAAGAAAATACCACAATTCAACATAGGAGAGAAAGTATGATTATTTTGTCATAATATCAAGGGTACTCGTCATTGTGATAAATTAGAGTATCGTAAGGTGAGACCTTTTCCTATTTGTCAACAAATCAATTTAGTTGGTTATCAATTATATCTACTAGAGTCTATAAAGATCCACCCTATATTTCTTTATCCCTTCTTGAATCATATAAAATAGTGAATATTTTAAGAAGAAGGCAAATACCACTTCTTCTTATAGAAGTGGATAATAATCAAGAATCTGAAGCAGAAGAAGTCCTAGACTTAAGGTGGTGCTGAAATAGGTTAGAATATCTTGTTCATAGGCATGAATATAATATTAATGAATGCACATGGCAGCTAAAAAAGAATCTTGTAAATATAGCAAAAAAAATTGAAGCTTTTTATTAAAAACATCCATTAAAATCAAGATGAAGAATAACAAATCTTTGCTTTAAAAGAAACAAGATCAAAAGAAGATAACATTCTACCTTCTATCTTTCTTTATAACTTCTGTATATTTGTGATGCTAAAAAAATGAAGAACCAATAACCAACAAATTTAATTCAAAAGCTTTCATTTGCAGACTTACTAGATGAGACATTGCAATTTTCATAACTTTCAAGACAATAAAATTGAAATAAAGATCCTCAAGAATGACATGTCTTTTCTCGAATAGATTGCAAGTTACAACATGTTTGGTATCACAATCTTGGAAGAGACTCCCAATGTTTGGTGATTTTATTAGACGTAGGAAAAACTCATGATGGTGTTTCAAATATTTTATTTGAAGGAAGTTACGAAAGCCTCAAAAATGATCAAATAACAGGGTGGTCTTTTTATCCTAATATGGGACACTATCGATGGTTGAGAAAGCCTATCAACCATCTTCAAAGAGAACAAAGATTGGAGTATGTGGCAAACACAATTTGTCATATTTTAGATTTTTTAAATATATGAAGACCGCTTCTCGTAGAACTTGTCCCTTGAAAAGGAAATAATGTCACAAACATACATAAATATTTTAATAAATACTTATATGATTAGATAGGAATAGGTAAAAGTAGATAAAAGTATGTTAATTTCATAAGACCTTTTAGAAAAGCTTCTTAAAAGCTTCATAGATGTTGCTTGACTTTACATATATATGTAGTTGATTGATAGGTTAGAAACTTGGTCAAGAAGTTAACCACATGTTGATAGCTTGCAAAAAAAGCTAACTATGTGGTACACATTTAGAAAACTTATCTTGCAAGTTACGATATATATCTTGCAAAGTCAATATGTTTTGGAGGTCTTATAGGATATAGCCATGTAGCTCTTAATTAAGAGTATATATGGAGGTAAGAGTGAAGCCTTCTTCACTCTTATCAATGCCTTTTTAGTCCTTAGTCTTGTTTCAAGTCATTCTAATCTTCTTGTTTTTGGCAATAGCCATTCTAGTTCAATATTTTATCATCTTTGAATGACTTTCTAGTTCCTTTCAGTGATATAAGAATGTGTTGAGGATTTTCTTTCTTAGAGATTCATGTCCTTGACAATTTCAAGGGTTACTTATATATTTCAAAAGACAAAATATAATTATAGGTTCTTCAAGCTTATCATGACTTTCCAGCACCCAAACATTTTGGATATAACAAGACTTTGGAGCTAATATCCAAAGATTTTTCATGGCCTCAAATGTAAAATGCAATGAAAGATGTTGTACAATCATGTGACATTTATTTAAGATCAAAAACTCTTCATCATCAACCTAATAGACTTCTTGAACTATTATCTATTCTAAAAAAATCGTGGTCTTTTCTTTCTATAGATTTTATCATGGATCTTCTAGTCTCACATTCTTATGATTCTATATTTATAATAGTAGATTGTTTTATCAAGATGACACATTTTGTATCATTTAAAAAATCTATTATATATGAAAAAATAGCTAAGCTTTTTCTTGACAACATCTATTACTATCATGGAATGTCCAAGGATATTATATTAAATAGGGGGACTTAATTTATATCAAGATTTTGAAGATTCTTTTTAAAATTCTAATGATGGATATAAGGTTATATTTGACTTTTCATCCTCAAACCAATAGATAATCAAAGTGAGTAAATCAAATTTTGGAGTAGTATTTGAGATGTAACATCAACTATCAATAAAATGATTAGACAATTCTTTTACCATTGGTAGAGTTTGCTTATAATAACACAATACATTCTTCTATGCAACAAACACCTTTCTTTACTAATTATGATTATGTGAGCTATAACAAACCTCTATTAATTAAAAGTTTATTCAAATTCAAAACAAGTAAATTAATTATGTAAATTTTATAATTTATAGTTTTTATTGAAATCCAAATCAATTCACTCTTTGTTCTTCTTAAATCATCCAAATAATCAAGGAAAGGACTTCCACAACTCACACTTGTAATAGTAAATCATTCCAAATCCATGCATTAAAAAATAAATTATCTATTTAATTATTTTTTTATTTTTTTACTATTATTTATTTTATTTTATTATTTATTAATTAAAATACATCCATCACAAATATTGTCTTTATAAGTTTTCATCTAAATATAAGTTTTCATTCAAGTATAAGAATTCATCCAAATATATTTTCATCCAAATTAAAATTTTCATTCAATTTAACTTGTTCATCCAAACTAACCCAATTCAATCCTAACCCTAGTTCATCCACATCTACATGATATATCCAATTTTTTTTCATCCACTTAACTGGTCCTCTTTGGAATTCTTACTAAGAAGAAGAGAATTCGGCCTACAACTAGCTCCACGTCCGCAGCAGCGACTCTAGTTCAAAAGCTCTTTCTCGAAGCTGCTCCTCAAATGGTAACAAGGATTTGAAGCAAAGAATTAATTTCAATTGCTAGTACCATAACCAAGCTTCCGACTCCCAAAGAAGTTCGTGATCCGTAGCAATCAACTGGACGGAAATCTAATTTGCGATTCGCAGTCTGTACGAACTACGGTCCAGATCACACAATGAACCCGGGATGACCAGCTCAACTAAGCGCCGATAATGCCATGATGTTCCAAGTTATTCCGTGCGAAGCCTGAATTCCGGTTCCAACAATGCCGCAGAACGTATGAGCTTAGATGCAAGGAGTTTTTTTTTAATACTATCGCATGTGCACTGCAAGAGCAATTGGATGTAACTGATTGAAATCCTTGCAGTGACCCAATAACCTAATTAGCTTGTCAATGATTCCACAGGTCTCATGCTCGTTAGACCCAACAATGTACTTGTGCACTGCTCGTTCTCTCTTCCAGCTCAAAACATACTGGTTTTCTTCCTAACTATTCTTTAAAAAAACAAAAAAAATTGCCCTACGCCTCGGACTGGTCCTCGGACATGGATGAGTCGATCCTCCGCCTCCAACTATAGCAAAGTCAACGTCGACGAGTGGAATGCCCCGCTGCTCGTCCACAAACACAAGCTACGCAAATCCACCGTAACCAGCCCACAACACGGGATTGTCACTGCCGATGACCACACATCAATGAAGATGATCAGCACCGACGCTTGAAGGGAGAACCAAATTCCAAAATTTGTTGTAATGCAATCCACCAACCAAACAATTGTTGCACAGCTCCACCGGCACCAGAAGACCCTCGAGTTGCCTCAGCTTGCAGATTCTCGAACTAAATTTTCTTGACAATCGCTTCAACTCGCCGCACCAAAACTGTTTGCTTCACAATCTGCCTCCTCGCTCTTCAATAAGTAATCTCACCCACCTAGCTCTTCATTCAAAATCCTGCCGGCATCCATTCGGCGGGTGAAGAAACTTTTTCTTTTCTTTTTCTTTTTTCTTTTTCTTTCTTCCTTCTACTTTTCTTTTCTGGTTTTCTTTTCTCTTTCTTCTTCTTCTTTTTTTTTTTTTTTCTTTTTTTTTTTTCCCCTTTTTGAGGTACTTTGAATCAACAATTCTACCTTAATTTTTAACCTAATTTAAATATTTAATGAAAATAAAAACCAATATTATAAAATTAAGAATTTATATTAGCTAAATGCAAGAAAAATTATCTATTTTTGAATTCCTTCTATAAAATAGTTCTTGCAACTGACATTGTATTATTTGCTACCTATTTCAGGAATTCCTATATTAATTCATTAAATTAGTGACTTAAAACATCATAAGTACATTTTTTTTATACTAAATATATAAGTGAATTAATTCCATGATTCATAAATTATCATCCATGACTTGATACTTTGACTTTATAAAAGTTGATAATCTTATAGCAAAAAAATTATTAAATTATTTATTTGAGTTACATACAACAATGAAGGTACAATTAGAAGAAGCTCAAGAACAACAAAAGATTAATGTGGATGTCTATTACAAGCAACAACCTCAATTCCATATTAGCAATAAGATATATTTGCTTTGTCGTAATATCAAGACTATTAGCCCTTATAGTAAGTTGGATTACTATAGTCTTAGACCATTTCTTATATGTGAACAAATCAATGTAATTGGTTATTGATTACATCTATTGGAGTTAATGAAGATTTATCATATATTCTATGTATCACTACTTGAGTCATATAAGATAGTAAATATCCAAAGAAGAAGACAAATGCCACTGCGTCCTATAGAAGTAGATAACAATCAAGAGTTTGAAGTAGAAGAAATCTTAGACTGAAGGCGATGTTGACTTAAGTTAGAAAAACTTGTTTATTGGCATTCATATAATATTAGTAAATACACGTGTGAACTAGCAAAAAATCTTGCAGATGCAACAAAGAAGTTCAAAGCTTTTTATTAATAACATCCATCGAAATCAAGATAAAGAGTCAAGCAAATATTTGGTATAAAAGAAAAGATGTACAATAAAGCTTATATTACATCTTCTTTCTTTCATTGAGATTTCTTTGTATTAAGGAATCTAATAGGATGGAAAATCAATAGCTAATAAATTCAAATTAAGAAGTATTATTTGCCAACTTATCAAATAAGATATTGCAATTATCATAACTTTCAAGAGGACGTAATAAAAATGAAGACTTTCAAGAATAACATTTTTTTTTTTTTAAATAAATGGCAAAATATAATGCATTTGGTATCATGACCTTGAAAGAGACTCCCTATATTTAAAGATTTTATTAAAAATAGGAACTATTCTTGATAATATTATAAATATTCTATTTAAAAAAAATTACAAAGACGTCCATAATGATCAAATATCATGGTATTTTTTTTCCTAAAATGGGGCATTATCAATGGTTGAAAGGACCTATTAGCTACCTTTAAAGGAAACAAAGATCAAAGTATGTTGCAAATATAATTTGTTGCATCTTAGATTTTTTTAATATGTGATCACCGTTCTTCATGGAACTCATTCTTAAAAAAGAAGATAATGTCAGAGACATATATATATTTATTTTAATATTTAATTAGATAATATAGATAAATAAAAATAAATAAAAGTAATTTAATTTAATAATAATTTATAGAATAGCTTCTTAGAAGATTTATAGATGTCGTTTACATCTTTGTATGTGTCTATACGTGATTGATAGGTTGAACACTTAATCTTTTGGCAATAGCCATTCTAATTTCTTTTGAATATACATACTTTCATTTTTTTTTTTTTTTTTGAAAAAATTTTTACTTATTTATTTCCCTTCATTGAATTCTTATCTTTGTATTATAAATATACATATGTACTTTAGTAAATACCTATAAAATTAGATAGAAATTGATAAAATAAATAAAAATAGATTAATATCTTTAATAAATTGGCAAGAGTACTAACTTATTGTTTTTGTCTTGTTTTAGAAGTACAAAGATAATCTCACTTCTATTGTTGTATTTTGAAGATTATGTACTAACCACCTTTAAACAAATAATTTTATTTTCTAAAAAAAATCTTTTTTTTAAAAGAGAGTGAATTATCCTTTTTTGAAAAAAAAATCATTTGATATTATAAGCTGTGGATTATTTTACTTTAATTTAACTTTTTAAATTTGTATTAGTTGTTTATAGAAGGAAAGATTATAGATGCTATTCTCAGCAAAAGTGAGAATAGATTTGTAACTATTCTAGGTCTTCATAAACTTATCAACACTCTAAGAATAAAATCTCATATATTTTTTACATGAATTATAGAGGTACTATTCCTATGCCTATCGAAGAAGTTCAGAATCTACTATAAGAAGTTGTATAGTTAAAGGATGTAAGTAGATTGACTTCACAATCAAATCCAAGGAGTTTTGCTTCTATAAATATGATAGGAACAAGGATTAGTATGCTTGAGAAGTTTGATGAAACAAGATCAAAATTTTGAAGATTTCTTCAACAAATTAAGTTCTATTTAAGGTTGCATCCCTTCCAATATCCTAATAGATTTATTCAAGTCGGATTTATAGGCACACTTCTATGAGAAAGTGCTCTCTCTTCATTTGCACCTTTAATGGAAAAGGATTCACAACTCCTTTATGATTTGAATTCATTCCTAGAAGTGTTTATAGCCACATTTGAAAAAAATGATCAAAAAAGAGTAACAGAGATCAAGCTCTTATTTTTACAATAAGGATCATGATTAGCCATCATATATGCTACTAAATTCCAAAACCTTACTTATGACATGGATTGGAATGATAAAGCTTTTATTAATCAATTTTGATATGGATTGAAGAATAATATCAAAGATTTATTATTGACAATGCCAAAGACAAAATCTTTAGAACAATTTGTTATTCAAGCCATTACATGTAATAATTGATTATTTAAAAGACGTCAAGAATAAAGAGTTAGATAAAGAAGAATAAGTCAAATAATAATAGCAACTCTTAAGTTTTCATAAACTTATTCATCAAGATCAAAACCAATGCAAATTAATAGGATACATTTTAAATCCTTCACAGAGCAAGAAAGATTCAACAACATCAAAAAGACTTATGCATATATTGTGAAGAAACTAAACACATTGCTCAAAATTATCCAAAGAAACAATGCAATCACAAAATAAGAAGTATGGTTGCCAAAGTGTTAAAAAATAAGTTTTTCTAGCTATAATAGGAATCGTCCAACTAGAATCTTATGTAACTCTTAATAAAGGTCCTATTTTTTCCTCAAATCCTTTACCTTTTTTTTATAATAGAAGTTTATTTAGGACCAAAAAATCACAAAATCTTAGCTTTGTTAGATTCATGAGCCTCAGACTAGTTTATAGATGAAGGTTTTGTCAAAAAATAAGAGATATTATTAGTCAAAAAAACTAAACTTATACATATAGAAGTCATAGATAGTTATTCATTATCTTTTGGAGATATTATGTATGAGACTATTTCTTTAGATGTAGCAATTAAAGATCATAATAGCATACTTATATTTAGTATAATAAGATCTCTATATAATCTAATTATTTTAAGATTATTTTATTTATAAAATAAAAAGATGGATCTTTACAGATATATGTGGACTATTAAGGACTCAACAAGATCATAATCAAGAATAAGTATCATCTACTTTTGATTTTAAGACTTCTTAATCAATTCAATCAAGCAAAGATCTATAAAAAAATAGATCTATGAGGAGCATATAATCTAATATGGATTAAAAATAAATAAATAAAAAATTTTATTTCAATAAAATATGGACATTTTGAATATAATATCATGCCTTTTAAACTCAAAAATGTACCATCTATTTTTCAACATCTAATGAATGATGTCTTTTGTAAGTTTCTTGATGATTTTATTATCGATTATTTAGACAATATCTTAATTCACTCTAAAAACATAAAAAAGCATAAAGTTGATACTTTTTATGTATTACAAAAATTAACAAATACAAGAATATATGTCAAGTTAAAAATGTGTATATTCCACACTACTTAAATTGACTTCCTAGGATATATCATTTTCAATGAAGCACTAATGATGGATCCAAAGAGAGTCCAAACTATCATAGATTGGAAGATTTCAAGAACAGTAAAAGATATATAATATTTTTTGGGCTTTATGGTCCAATTAAAGGTTATTGAATTTCAAATAGGTTGAGGTCATGAAAATTGGACTATGAAAGGTAGTTAGGATTTCTAAGATCTTCAATAATATACTAGTTAAATTGGAATAAAATTTATATATGAAAGTAATAGACTTGATTTGCTACACATGTATGAAATTTGAGAACAATTGAACAGTTTGAAAAAGAAATATTGGTACTGGAAATTCAACATTCAAATTGGAGTAGAAGACCAGCCCAAATCCAAGTGGATTTTAGAATTTTTCTTCTATTTGATAAGTGTGATTGTCTTCAAATTTCATGTGCTTATTGCTAATTTAGTTATTGAAAAATATGTAAGTTTTTAAGTAAGATCAATGATTTGATTGATAGATATTAAGGTTCTAAACAATCCTCGGGTTGAATGAATTGGTTAATATTTGATGAGGATTTGGTTTAGAATTAAGATTTGGATTAAAGTTTGATTTAAGATTTAAGATTTATTAAAGGTTTGATTTAGGATTTAAATTTTGTTAAGGATTTGATTTAGGATTTAGAATTTAGGATTTATTTGGAGTTTAGAATTTATCTACGATTTAGTCTAGGCTTTAAGGTTCTTTTAGGATTTGATCTAGAATTTGGAATTTGTCTAAGATTTGGTTTAGGATTTAGGATTTGTCTAGAATTTGATTGAAGTCTATTAGGATTTCAATTAGAATTAAATTAAAACTTGATTGAGATTTATTTAAGATATAATTGTGATTATTCTAATATATTTTAGGACTTCTTAAGGATTCTTTTAAGGTTTATTGTGGATTTTCTTCCAATCCCTTTAAGATTTCTTATTACTTCTCATGTAATTTCTTTAAAGTTTCTTTTGAATTTGATTAAAGCTTATTTAGAATTTTTAAGGTTTAATTAGAGTTTATTTAGTATTCTATTAGAATTAAGATTTTATTGTTGCAATTTCTATTCTACCTTCCATAACTAAGTCTTTGATGCATTCTCAAGCAAGACTT
Source organism: Physcomitrium patens (assembly GCF_059467195.1). NCBI lineage: Eukaryota > Viridiplantae > Streptophyta > Bryopsida > Funariales > Funariaceae > Physcomitrium > Physcomitrium patens. The sequence continues at coordinate 2,637,477 of NC_143417.1, read as the reverse complement.
TATATAATATGACATATTTGGTGAATTTGATGTGAAATGCTTAAAGTGGAAGGTATTTGGTTTTCTTTCATTATTTGAATTATAGAGAAAGAAGGTAAGAAAGTTGAAAGAAGAGCTATGGGTGGTGCTTTAATTGAAGTTATATGTCGTAGAATTACTTTAGTATAAGGTATGTATTTTGATCTCAATTTTCCAAGCATATTTGAGGCTTTTGCCTTATTCATGCAACAACAAAACATATTGAAACAACATGTTTTGAAAAAAGATATTACAAAATATTTAAGTTGTTATATAAAAGAAATGGATTTGAAGTATATTTTTAAAAAGATGATGGTTCAATTATTTGAATAAGCCTCTACATTGGAGATAAGAAATCAAGTAAAGTCTCTTATAAGACATTTTAGAGGTTTACAGAGGAAATTTTCTCTAACATTGAAAGATGAGTTTTTCTTAGAAGATAGTGACATGGTCACAAAAAAGTCATTTTTTGAATAGATTGAAAGGTCAAAGATGGATCTTCTAGTAACAAAATTATTAAAAAAGTTTAAAAAATAATATTCTTCTTTATCAAAGAAAAAAAGATAATTATTGGATCCAAATAAAGTAGATATTTTTCTTCAAGTGGCTGAAGGAGAAGTATAAGAAAAGTTAAAAATTTTGCTTGAAGATAAAAAGAAGATGAAGGATTGACAACAAATTGGAAGGAAGTGAAAGAGGTAGTAGGATTGCTTGAAAAAAGAGAAAGAAAAAAGGACAAGATAGGTATTCAAAGACCATTATAAGTATCTCAGATAAAAATACCTACTATTGATCCTACATCTATGAGTCAACCTTCAATGGCTACACCAAAGAAAGGAGAAATGGGCATCAATGAAATTATACGATGAATGACAGATTTACAAATAAAATTTATAAAATTTGAAGAAAAGGGTCAATCATCAAGAGTATCAACAAAACAAAGATTAGGATTGATAGAAGGTGTAGTACATAGGTGCATGTGGTGTGATAGCATGGATCATTTGAAAAGAAAATGTGAAGGTTCTATAGAGGTACTACATAAAGGGATTATTTTTTACAAAGATGGTATGATATATTTAAAAGAAAGTGGAGAAAAATTAGAGACAAACTTTGGAAATGGAGGTATGAAAGCATTGATGGTTCATGCAAAGGAAGCAAAGACATATAGGATTGGACTTACTCAACATTGTATAGGCATAAGTATTAAAGCACTGGTGTTGTCTTATAATTTGGATACCATACAAAAATAATGTGTTTATATATTTAATACATAATATGCTAGACAACATGGTGAAAGCCATGATAGTAGATTTTTGTTGGTTATAAGATACGGATAGATTACTACCTCAAAAAAAGATAGTTTAAAAAGACTTTTATTAGAATTTATATAACTTTATTTTTTTTTATAGTGACTTTGAAGTTGATCTTATTAGTAGTAACTTTTAAATATTTAGAGTCACATTTGTTAGATATTTGTGACCTTTAAAGTCTCATTTTTTTTCTTTTATATGGTGTTTAGAGCATATATTATATAAATATTGTAAAGAAAAGAATTAGAGAGGGATTTTGGTAGAAAAAAATGTGGTTAAGGTACCAATATGAATGAATGGAGATGGATGAAATAAATCTCCATTCCTATTGGTCAAAAATCATGACCAATGGACTTCAAGGAGGCTATCCAATGCCATATTAAGAATTAGGGTTATATTTTTGGAACATTTGAGCTTTAAGAGGCTAAAATCAATACGTTCAAATTTTTGACTATGGTTTTGGTACGAATTTTGAGTCAATTAGAGTTTTTATGAAAGAGATATAGGTACTCAAAGTCTAGATGTCAATTTTGTACCTACTGTCATTCTTTCAAATAAAATGCATGCGTATAGAAAGCAACAGAGAATCGATGACTAAGATTGAAGAGACCACTTTTTTGGCTACAGTTTTAGCATATTATTTAATGGATTTTAAATAAATATAAAAGAGATATTAGAGGTTGAAATCAGCACTTATAAATTTAAAGGTAGTAAGTGACCTAGTTCACTAGTCACTGTGGTTTAAGCTATATTTTGAGAAATTTGACAAGATTTTGGCTCAAAAGTTCTAACAATATGTGTAATCATATTATTAAACTTTACATATAAATTTTGAGATATTTGGATTTTGAATTTATGAGATATTAAGAAAATAGTTCTCGAGTGCTTATGAATTAGGGTTTGAAGCATCTCCTATTATTTTAAAGATATTAGAAAATTGGTAACAAATATATAGTTGATTTTTTTTGTAGTAATGCTTAAAGATAAATATTATATTATCTATAAATTTGATAAAAGATGAATAGTTGAATCAAAAGATATGAATTTTTAAAGTTCTAAAAGAAAAAAAAATGTGATAAAATATGTTTTGAAGGTATTTTATTATAAATTGAGAATTTTATACAAAATAAAGGGATTTTTTGGAAGTCAAGACTTTATATATATATTAAAGATAGATATATAGAGCTATGGTTAAATTTTGATATAAAGATGAGTTTTTGAGAGAAGATTTTGGATATTGTTTGAAATTATTAAAAATCTAACTTATCAGCAAATAGTTACTTATGTTTTGATATAACCAAGAATGTTAGGGAATTCTTGGATATTTTAAAAATCCTTATGTACAAACCTTCTTAAATATAAAAGGTTTTATTAATATTATATCTTTTTGATATTGTAGTATTTATTTATCTTCTACTTTAAAGGATAAATAACTTTTTTAAGTTTGGCCAATAAGTTAAAATTAAACTCTCTATAACTAGGTATCTAGTATATTTTCAGATTGAAAACCATGCATTATGACATCGGATCATATGAGTTCATTGTCGCCAAGTGCAATGAAGCGTGTAACAAATAGAGAGGTTGCTAATAATATATTATTTAATTTGGGTAAGTATATTTGAAAAACCATATATTGAAATAATCTAGTTGATAGTCTATCTATACATGCATATGTTGCAAGGAATCAACATGAAGCATTAATAGAAAAAAAACAAAGAAGAAATGAAAATAATGAAAGGCCATCAAAAAGAACTATGAGGAGAGAAAAGGCAAGACAACAAAAGATTCCATGCATGAAGAAATAATAGAGAATATTTCTACAAAAGAAAAGAAAGTTATAAAAAAAAAAAAAAAAAAAAAAAAACAAAGGCTCCTACTTATAAATTACAATCAGATATTGAGGCAATATAAGATTTTAAGAAGATTATAGAAGAATAAATTTTAAATGGCAAGGTGGAATTTATATTGGAAGCTCTTGAAATAATAAAAGAGAAATTTCATGAGGTTATTATAGATATTATTAAAAAGAAATGACAAATTTTGGGTGAGAATATGGCTTCAAATGCTCATGGAACAAGAATGATGGTAGATAAAGAGGACAATGGTTATACTTATGAAGTTGTTTTATATATAAGGATTATAGAAGAAGAAGAAGAAATCCAAACTTCAAGTTATTATTCTCAAAGTCATTGAGTTAGAGCAATAATAGAGACATTGGTCAAGTTAAGGAATTTAGAGGAACCTATTGTAGTATTAAGTAATCATGGTTCGGAGATCAATTTGGTATCAAAAGAATTGTAGGAAAGAATAAAATAGCCTATTGACATTGAGTACGGGTGGATGATTTGAGCGGCAAATAATTCACGAGGAGAATTATATGGGGCATGTCCAAATTGTGAAGGTTATAATAGAAGATTTTAGTAATGAACAAATTTTTTTATATAAGATATATCTACTTATCCTATCATTTTAAGACAACCTTATATTATGGCTATCTACATAGAAACAAAGGTTATAGACAATGGATCAGCATATGCTTGAATTAGGAGTCAAGATGGAATGAAAACAATGAAATTTTTGACAATATGTGCTAATCATGAGAAAAATCCTAGGATTTTGAGAGAACAACCTTTACCAAAGATTATTGGATAATTTAGAGATGAGTATGTGAGGGATTTTCACCACACCATTATAAAGCAGGATTACAATAGAATAAAAAAAAAGATACTCCTACTAAATATAAAAGAGAAGATATTATATACTAGGCTTATTGGATTGATAAAATATTGTGAATTTTCTTTTAAGAATATTGAAAAGATGAAGAAGATGGACAAATATTATATTAAAAATATTGAACAAAAATTGAAAGAAAATGAAAAATTGATTGAAAATGAATTTATTTCAAGAAAATTTGAAGAAGTGGGATTTACAAATACTATAGAAGAATTAAATTATTTATTACAAGGTAGATTGTAAGAAAAGAATAGATTTATTAATGTATATTCTAAAAACATTTATGATAAAATCCAGGGATTTATAGAAAATTCAAATCAGCAAGAGGTACATGTTGAAACTAAGTATAAATTAGAAGCAAAAAAGATCAAACTAGTAGCTTTGCTACTATCATTAGATTGAGAAAAAAAGGTGAGTGGAGCATCTATCCAACCAAATCTAAGGAATCTTAGGAAGATAGGGCATGAATTTACAAATGCTACATTAGATAGATTAAATATTAGATGTGATGGATTTTTGAAAAAATGTGAAAAAAAATATTTTAAAGATATGCTTAGACAACATGGAAAGGCTTTTGCATTTGAGACACATGAAATTGAATGTATTAATCCAAGTATTATAGCACCTATGGTTATTTTTACTATTCCTTATGAACCATGGAATTTGCAACAAATTTTAGTATCAAAAGCACATTTATCTAAATTAATAGATTTACTCAATGAAAAAATTATAATTAAAATTTTGGAACCATCTATGGCACCTTATTCTAATCAATGGTTTATGATGCCAAAGAAAAATGGAATAATAAGATTTATACAAGACATGCCACTTGTGAATAAAGTAATTATTAGAAATATAGATTTAAGTTCAATTATGGATGAATTTGGAGAAGCATTTATTGGAAGGGCTTTTTATTCAATAGGTGATCTTTATTCAAGTTATAATCAATTTCAATTGGCAAAGCAAAATAGGTATTTGACAACTATAAAGAAACTATTAAGATTGATCAAAATATGTACATTATTACAAGGAACTACAAGTTTTGTGGCACATACGATGAATAGAATGCATAAGGTATTAAGAGAATTTATTCTAAATATAACAATATTTTTTTTAGATGATGTGCCAATTAAAGGATGTAAAAAAGAAAGAAAAGATGATATATTGGATTCAAAGGGATGTAAGAAATTTGTGGCAAATCATATTGGTGATTGTAAGAAGATTTTGACAAGATTAGAAGTTCATTTAACTTTATTGGGGACAAAATCAATGTTTGGAGTAAATGAAGTTTTGGTGGTAGGATACATATATAGATCATATGGACACAAGCCAAGTATGAAAAAGGTTGATATTATTAAAAAGATGAAAGAATGTGCAAATAAAATAGAAGTCCAAAGGTTTTTAGGAGCATGTATTTTCTATCATATATAGATACCTCATTTTGTACATATAATAGATCTATTATATTAGTTTTTATAAAGAATCAAAAAAAATATTAAAAATGAGAAGAAAGAAAAGCTATAGAAAAATTGAAAGAATTTCTTTCCTCACCTCTAACTTTGAAGAAAGTAAATTATGAATGTGGAAGGTCAATAGTTCATGCAAGTTCAATTGAAATAAGTTAGATAGCTGAACAAGATGATGAATAAGGGATTAGATATGTAGTAAGATTTGGTGCAAAGATTTTGAATACTAGATAGAAGACATATGCACAAATTAAAAGAGAAATATGGGATATAGTAATAGCTATGAAAAATGAAAAGGAGTACTTGATTGGTACATTTGTAGTTATAAAAAGAGATTATTTATTCTTATTATTGACATAGACATATAGATTTATCCTAATCATTACTTATATGATTAGATAGAAGTAGATAAATATAGATTAATTTCATAAAGTCTTCTAGAAAATCTTCTTAAAAGCTTCATAGATGCGGTTTTGACTTTAGATGTGTTTATAGGTTGGAAACTTGGCCAACAAGTTATTCACGTGTTGATAGCTTATGAAACAAGTTAATTCTATATAGTAGCTTATAAAAAAAGCTAAATATGTAGTACCTATATAGATAACTTGCCTTGCAAGTTAAGACATGTGGCTAGCTAAGTCAACATGTTTTAGAGATCCTATAGGACATCACCACATAGGTCTCAATTAAGAATATATATAGAGATAAGAGTGAAGCCTTCTTCATTCTTATCAATGCCTTTCTAGTCCTTATTCTTATCACAAGATTTTCTAGTCTTTTTAATTTTGATAATAGCCATTCTAGTTTAATATTACATCATCTTTTGATTGACTTTCTATTTTCTTTGAGTGATATAAGAGTGTATTGAGGATTTGTTTTTCCTTTGAAATTCATGTCTTTGACAATTTGACAAGAGTGCTAACATACTATTTTTATCTTATTTTGAAAGTGAGTAGATTATCCTACTTCTATTGTTGTGTTTTGAAGATTACGAACTACCCTCCTTTAAACAAAAAACCTTCTTTTTTTAACATTGATCTTTTTCTTACAAGAAAGTAGATTATCCTATTTTTTAGAAATTTTTATTAGAGCTTACAGATTACCTTCTTCTAATTTAGTCTTTTGGAATTATTTGAATTATCTATGGAAGGAAAGATTATAGATGCTACTCCTAGCAAAAGTGAGAATAGATTTGCAACTATTTCAGATCTTTATGAACTTGTCAACACTCTTAGGGTGCAAATTTTATGCATCACTAATGTCAAACATGGAAGCACTACTTCTATACTCATAGAAGAAGTCTAGAATCTATATCAAGAAGTTGTGGAATTGAGGGAAAGAAGTCAATCAACCTCACAACCAAATTCAGGGGGTCTTGCTTTTACAAGCTCAAGAGAAGCAAGAATTAATATGCCTAAGAAGTTTGATGGAACAAGATTAAAATTTTAAGGGTTTTTACAACAAGTTAAGCTCTAGTTAAGATTACATCCTTTGAAATACGTAGATGGATTTACTCAAGTTGGCTTCACAATCACACTTCTATCTAGAAGTGTTCTTTCTTGGTTTGCACCTTTGATGAAAGATTTCTAATTCTTTTATGATTTAAATTTTTTTCTTAGAAGTATTTACAATCAAATTCAAAGAAAGTGATCAAGAATAAGTATCTGAGATCAAATTCTTATCTTTACAATAAGGATCACGATCACCTACCACATATGCTCTTGAATTTCTAAACCTTGCTTGTGACATGGACTAAAATGATTAAGTACTTATCAATCAATTTTGATAAGGGTTGAAGGATAATGTCAAAGATTTATTATAAACAATGCTGAAAGTAGAATCTTTGAAATAAGTCATTATTGAAGCCATTAACTATTATCTTCAAAGAGAATAAAGATCAAAGTATGTGGCAAATATAATTTTCCGCATCTTAGATTTTATTAATATATAATGACCACCCCGCATGAAACTTGTCACTACAAGGGGAAAGAAGAAAAATAATATCATGGATATACATACATACTTTAATAAATACCTATATAATTAGGTAGAAGTAGGTAAAAATAAATAAAAATAGATTAATTTCATAGTACCTTTTAAAATAGCTTCTTAAAAGCTTTATAGATGCTACTTAGATTTTACATATATTTCTAATTGATTGATAGGTTAGAAACTTGATCAACAAGTTAATCACATGTTGATAGTTTAAAAAAAAAGTTAATTATATGGTGTTGTCGTATTACGTACTTTCTTGCTCGAGAACGCACCGGGCGTCTAGCTGTAGAAGGTAGTATGGAGATTCACTAATATTCAAGCAGTCTATTGGTTTTTGACTGTTGGAATATAAACAACTGTAAGAATACACCGTAAATCTATACAGATGTCCTTTGACTGCTCGCCGAAGTCCTTTTTGCCCCAGCCGGTAGGTCTCTAGACATTACAGAGAATCCCGAACAACCCAAACTGCTAATCTTCGATATCGCTTTATACTCACGAGCTTGTATCCACTAACTGTCTTGTTAGATTAACCCAAAAAATTTCATTCACTCCACATACTCAATCCTATAGACACCCTTTTAGTTCTTCAATCACAAACGTAACTTCAATTTCACAAAACAGTCAAAAGTAATCATACCCACTTCATTAAAATCCCGATTCACCAGTACAACACTAACTTCAGCAACGATTGCCTCAGTCTTCCCAAAATCCTATGAAGAAAAAAAAACCCCAATTCTCTGTCTTTTTTCCCCATTCCGAAGCATGAAGCTAGCTCTCCGACCCTTCTAAAAAACCTATTCTCTCCCCCCTTCATTTCTTAACCTATCCTCCCCTTTAACCCTAATTCTCCCCTCTTTCAAATCCTAGCCTCTGAATTTCTTCAATCTTCCGTCTTGGATCCGAAATTGGCTCCTGCCGTCAGAGCTTTCTCCTCCGTTTTTACCTTTAAGAGATCCTTTTATCGAAAGGACGTTCCCGGAACAGCACAAAGGATGGAATAACCTGAAATGGAATTGGTGCCCCCGTAATCGGGACCACATTGAGTCGCCCGACCAATTCAAGTCTCATATTGGCTAAGAGGCCCGTAGGAAGACTTGGATGTTCTCGTAATTGGACCGAATTGGGTTGCCCGACCAAGTCAGGTCTCATATTGGGTAAGCGGCCCGTAATAGGATTTGGATTGGATGTCTTGAAATTGGATCTAATTGGCTCTTCGAACCAGGCTCACCCGTCGTTGAATTGGTCCTTTTCCTTCCTGCTGATTCCCATTATTGGAATCGAACGGAGCATTTTAATATGCCCCAGCTGATTGTAATGGGGTGACTAAACTTGGCCTCCCAATATTTGCACTGGAATTGGTCGTTGCTCCCAATATTCAAGGTAACTGAACATTAATAAAAGTCCCCTTTCTTTATATTTTCATGATATACTCGTGTTACAACATGACATCCACCCTCTCTAAACCTTTGCATCCTCCGATATGCACCAATTTATCCAATTGCTGTTTGATTTAGAATATATTCTCTATGTCTTTGTCCAGTTCGTCTTCGTCACCTAAATTATCCAAATCACTTTCATCTTCTTGCTACGGAATCTCTATATCTTCATTAAGGTCTTCCATATTCATCTCCGCATGTCTTCGTTTAAATATTTTTACTCGCTTCCCTGCAATTGGTATTTTCAATTTTGTACCATCTAATTCCCGTAATGAGTAAGTCGCATTATCATGAACAGTTGTTACTACATATGGTCTAAACCAATGTTTTGAAAATTTTCGCAAAGTACTATGTTGATTATCCAGACTATTGTCATAAACAAGTACCCAGTCACCTTCCTCGATTGCTTTAGGTCTCAATCGATGTTGCTTATCCAATCGCACCTTGTTTTGTAACCTTGCTCTTTTTAACCTTTCCAATGCTATTTACACATCTTTCGATCTTTGCTCCAATTATAGAATCCTAACAGCTAGAAGTTCTTCTCTTGTCAATCCATCTTCCCATGGTAGCATACTCCAAGTAAGTACCTTTTCTTCAATTGACATAATTGGTTTTCGACCTGTCATAAGCTCTACTGGCATATATCTTGTCACTAAACTATGTGTTGTTCGATCAGCCCATAATGCAAATGACAAAAGCCGTGGCCACTCTTTAACTTTCCCGTTACAAGCTTTAACTAATGCTTTTATAATCGGTGGATGTCACATTCACTTTTTGCATTCCCTTCCAGATTATAAGCAGTAGTCAGTGATAGTTTAACTCCACATCTTTCAAAGAACTTACGAGCTTCTTGTGCATTTAATTCTCAACGATCTGCAGTGATTTTTCCTACGCATCCGTAGCAGCAAATGACATCTTCAAGCAAAAATCTACAAATCCCCTCTGTAGATTTTATTCTCAACGCTCTTCCTTCTACTTGATTTGATAAATCTTCACGAGCTAAAACCAAATATCTCATCTGCCATAACCCAACTGGCATAATAACCAAATCAACAACCCATTTAAAATGAATAGCCAGAGGATACGTAGGATGAAGGCTATCTCGATGTCGGATATTAGAATACGATTGACAGATTTCACATGACTCTACAAATGAGAGCACATCTCGATACATATTTTTCCACCAATATCGTTCCTTGAGTTTAGCAAAAGTAGCCCAGATTCCTCTATGCCCTGCCCATAAACTATCATGAAACTCCTTTAATAATTTTAGTTTTTCTTTCTTTTTGCCTACTACTCGTTGTGGCATTCCAATTCCTTTCTTCGGTCTCTTCCATAAGAATCCATCTCAAAACAATAATCCATATGCTTTTTTTCTTATTTGTTTGAATTTTTCTGTAGACCAATTCTCTTGCTTAGTCAAGGTATTCAAGTAATGACCAATATTCAGTAATTCTCCTTCATAAGATTCTTCAAGAAATAGCTTGTCTTCTCTGTTGAGATTTGATATTGAATAGAATTTCAATCCGACGTCATCAATGTCTTCAACCATTTCGTCCTCCCTCTCGTATCTTGCTCGAGATAACATGTCTGCTATTAAATTGTCCTTCCCAGTAACATGCTTAAATTCTGGATTTAGTGACTTAATATAAGCAATCCATCTCAACATAACAATATCTGACGTTGAACAGTTAGTAATCATTCCAAGCAATGGCAAGCAATCTGTTTCAATTACTACTACTGCCCCAATCAAATAGTCCTTTTCAGCTTTCATAGTTGAAACGACTCCCCAAAGTTCTCTTTTGACTTTCGAGTATGCACGCTGACGAATACTTAAAACTTAACTCCAAATCGAACTGCAAATCTATTCCCACTTGAATCATCTTGACCCATAGCCCATCCAATGGCAATTGGACTAGCGTCCACAGTAAGAATCACTGGTCTATTGCACTTATAATCAACCTTCTTCAATATTGGAGGTGACATCAATAATTTCTTCAATCTTTGCATAGCCTGCATATGCCTTTCTTCCCATTTAAATTGGTAATCCTTGCGTAACAGTTCATATAATGGATCTGCTATGTGAGCATAATGAGGGATCCAGATTCGATAAAATGCACATGCACCCAAAAACCTGCGAACCTCTGTTAAAAAATCACAATCCTCTTTCATCCTTTCAATTGAATCAACTTTAGTCGGATTTGGTTTTCTTCCATAAGATCCACATAAATGTCCAACAATCACAACCTCTCGTACTCCAAATACGGACTTCATACCCGATAATGTAAGATGAACTTCTCCGAGCCGAGTTAAAATCTTTTCACAATCTTGTATATGATCAACAACATATTTGCGACACCCCCTCTTATCTAAAGTTTCATCCTTGTCTCCTTCTCTGCACCCTTTTATAGGAACATCATCCAGAAAAGGCATAGTCTTTTCCGGAATAAAATCTCTCAATACCTTATTCATCCCATTCATCATATGTGCAACTGAGTTGGTCGCGCCTTGAGGAAGAGTGCACATTCTAACCAATCCAAGTGGTGTCCTCATTGTTGTCATATTTCTACTTCCTTCGGCAAGTTGAAATTGATCATAACCTGAATACAAGTCACCCATTGAATAGATCGCCCTTCTTGCAAACGCCTCAGCAAATTCATCCACAATAGGTCCAATCCTTGCATTCCTGACAGTTATTGTATTTACCGGTTGCATATCTTGAATAAACCATAGTGATCCATTCTTCTTAGGTACCGTTGTCGTATTGTAATACGAGTATACAGTGAAAATAAAAAGAATGGGGAATTTTATTAATATTCAGTTACCTCGAATATTGGGAGCATCGACCAACTCCAGTGCAAATACTGAGTGGTCAGGTTCAATCACTTCGTTACAGTCAGTCGGGGTATACTGAAATGCTCCATTCGATTCCAATAATGGAAGTCAGAAGGAAGAGAAGGACCAATTCACACGACGGGTTCGAAGAGCCAATTGGATCCAATTTCGAGAATCCAATCCGGGTCCTCTTATCCAATATGAGACCTGAATTGGCCGGTCAACCCAATGCAGTCTAATTACGGGAAATCCTGGTCTTACTACGGGTCTTAGCCAATGTGACGCGAGGACAAATTTGACCCAATTACGGGAACATCCAGGTTATTACTGAACTCTTATCCAATATGAGACCTGAATTGGTCGGGCGACTCAATGTGGTCTCGATTACGGGGTTCGATTCTGTTTCAGGCTTTCCTGTTCTCTGTGCCGTTTCAGGGAACGTTGTTTTCGGTAAATGGATTTCTTAAAGGTAAAAACGGAGGAGAAAGCTCTGATGGCGAGAGCCAATTTTAGATCCAAGCTTGACGGTGGGAGCCAATTCCGGATCTAAGACGGAAGATTGAAGAAATTCAGAGGATAAGGTTAGGGGGGATATAGTTTTGAAGAGGGGGGGTTTTTTTTTTCTCTGGGAATCGAAGTGAGCTAGTTTTCAAGCTTTTGCAAGGTTACTAGTTCGGTTTTCATTGGAGGTTTTTGAAGATCAAAGGGATTAGAGAGAGGAGCTTCATGCTTCGGGTCGGGGAAGAAAAGACAGAGAATTTGGATTTTTCTTCTTCGTAGAGTTTTGGGAAAGCTGAGGCAATCGCTGCTGAAGTCAGTATTGTAATGGTGAATCGAGATTTTTAATGAAGTGGGTTTGAATACTCTTGACTGTTTTGTGAAATCAAGTTACGTCTGTGATTGAAGGATTAAAAAGGCGTCTATAGGATTGAGTATGCGGAGTGAATGAAATTTATTGGGTTAATCTAACAAGACAGTCAGTGGATATAAGATCGTAAGTACAAAGCGGTATTGAAGATTAACAGTTTGGGTTGTTCGGGGTTCTCTGTAACGTCTAGAGACCTACTGACTGGGACAAAAAGGACTTCGACAAGCAGTCGAAGAGCATCCGTATAGATTTACGGTACATTGTTGCAGTCGTTTATATTCCAGCAGTCAAAACTGATAGACTGCTTGACTATCGACGAATCTCCATACTACCTTCTACAGCCAGACGCCCGGCATGTTCTCGAGCAGGAAAGCACGTAATACGACACCGTAAACCATCGACTAGAATACGACGCAAATGAGGGTTCCAATATTTTCATCTTTATCTTTTCTTTTAATAGTTCCACCAATTTAGATAAATGTGCCCTCGGTACTGGAATCGGTCTTAGATTCCAAGGTACATGTGGTACAGTGAAGATAACCATAGGTGTTATAATATTTGGATCCACACACCCAATTTCATGAGATTCGAAGGCAAACGATCTACCTTGTTTAGCCAACATCTTTTTGAAACAAGTAATTTCCTCCGGCAATAAAGAACCATCAGAACCAATCTTCAATTCTTCAAAAGTCTCTTTAGTAAACTAATGTCCAATACTCATTGGATCTCTTAAACTTGCTTCTTTTGATGCTTCTCCCATTTGTTCTTTAGAATCTTCTAGTAATGGTCCGACAACAGGCTTTATCTTCTTATCTGCCATTTTATATCTCGTCTCTACAGTGACTTCAAGTACTTGAAAAGATTCAAGTATGATATAAACCTCTCTTGAATGAATCTCAACAATCTTATCATTATCCCCTAATCCAATAAATGTAATCAATTCCAATGAATCTTCCAGCCCATTTTCTTCATAAACACCTAAAATCCTCTCATTATCTTGCAATGTACCTAACTTGCATAATTTTCTTTCAATATTATATAATCTTTTTCTTTCTTTTCTTTTAAAATCATGAACTTTCTTATACATAATATTTCTATTCTCCAATATATCAATAAAACTCACATCAAAGGCACCTTCATCTCACGAGAGTATCTCCTCTTTTGTACCTCCATAATCTCGCTTTACAGTGGTACCTCCCCAAAATCCTTAAATCTTTCAAAAATCTTTGGCAATGGTTTCTCCCTCAATCTATCTCGATTCCGTTCATGGTTAAGAGGTACTGTTAGAAATTATACAGCTTTCCTCCCATCTTCGCTACGTACTCTTGCTTAAGCAGAACCATCGTCAAGTACTTTTGTTTCCATCCGTGTTGCCGTAATATAAGGTTGTCATAAAATCAACGGATAAGACGTTGTATCTTGAACAAAGAAATGTTGCTCCGTCGCAACATCCCCAATCCGAATTTTGACATCTAGACAAGCTCCATATAATTCGTCCTGTGTGTTATTAGCTGCTCGTATTCTCCATCCATGTTCCATATCAATTGGCCATTTTTGCTTCTTATAAAGATCTTTAGACATGAGATTTATTACAGAACCATGGTCGACTAAAGCAACAATTGGTTCTTCTATATCTCCTACTTTTACCAATACCTCAGTAGTTGCCCTTGCCCAATGCTTTCGAGTATAATGGCTCAAAGTTTCCATTTTCTTATCACTATAATCTTTGAAATGTATTCGTTGATTATATCCATTCTTTTCATTTTTTGGTTGCTTGTAACCAATATCAACCTCTTCTTCATCTCTATATATTCTTGCATCAATAGTATGACTCATTCCAGTTTCGTCCATTAATTGCCTCTTTCGCTTAATGTTGTCAATGATAACATCATGAAACTCCTTCTTTGCAATTCTCAAAACTTCTTTCAATGTGAATTCTACCTTAGCGTTTAATATACGTTCTTCCAACACCCCTTTCAAATTTGTTGCCACTTCAATGTCAGAAAGTAGCTTATAAGCAATTGATTTGCCCTTATCTTTTGTCTCCGTTGTTTTTTTTTCCAATGATGCTGAGGTATCTTTTACAGGAAATTCTTGTGAAGCTGCCTCCCGAGCCTTCTCTCCTCGAGTTTGCCTCTTAGAAGAATTTCCTTCTCTCGTATCAACAAAATTTCCTCGTCTCTTTTCTTCCATCAAAGCTTCATGTTGGCTCTTAGCAATATATGCATAAACTGAAACAGACTCAACAGGATCCTCCCAACCTGTTTCACCTCGTATTATAGCTGTAGTCTTCAATAATGCTTCTCGAGGTAATTTCCCTTCTTGCATTATAGAAATGGCAGAAGCCCAAAACTCATTAGTTTCCGTACTTCCACCAAGGTCATCACCTACTCTAGTACCATAACTTGCACTTTCTCGTGCTGCTGTTTCATGCTCTTTTAAGTAATCTTGAACCAATGCTCTCATTCCTTCCTTGCCAAAATTGGTTTGAAGAAGATCCTTCCTATCTTTTAATGCTATCTTCCCATCTTTCCAGCAAATAATTCCTTGCCATATCATATTATTAAATTCATTGCAATCTTTTCTAGTGTGTGAAGCGTCATCACACCAAATGCATCTTTGTACATATCCTTGTTTTGAAACATTCTTCGAATTGTTTATAGAAGTATTCTCTTCAAGTCTTGCCAATTTGATTTGAAGATCTCGCATTCCTCGTATAATTTCTTCCATCTCCATATCTGCTTTCTTTGATAAGGATGTCAAAGGTTGAACTGTAGGCATTGTTGGTGGTGTTGTACGTACTAGAGCTTTGGGTGCTTGTATTGTTTTTGGAATATTGCTCCTATCCTTCCTCTTTTCTCTTTTTGTAAGCAACCCCACCGCATCTTCAACGTTCTTCCACTTTGTTGTCAATCCTTCATCTTCTTCTTTGTCTTCAAGAAGGGGTTCTAATTTCCCTTGCAATTCTCCATCAACAGCTTGAAGAAATAGATCAACTTTGTTCGGCTCCAATGTCAATTTTTCTACCTTCGATAATTGAGAGTACTGCCTCTCAAATTCCCTTAGTAGCTCTGTTGCTTGCAAATTCTTATTAGGCCCTTCAATCTATTCCAGAAACAACTTCTTAGTAACGCAATCAGCATCTTCCAAGAAATATTTGTCTTTCAATGCATGTGAAAAAATCTCCCATGAATTCCCATAACGATCCATAATCGATATAATATGGTCTCTTATCTCCGATATCGTGGCAAGTCCAAATAATTCAACCATTTTCTTCTCAAAAATCCAATTTAATTCCATTTCACGAATATAACATCTTAAATACCTTAAAATATTCCTTCCATCAAATTGATCAATTTTATTGACCATTGCTTGCAATACTTTGGTTGCTAAAGCTTTCTTTCGATCATTGCTTTTCTGTTGCTGCATTGATAATGAGAAGGCTTGAAACATACTAGCAATAGATGGATCCATGTGCATATCTTGTCCTTTAGAAGAACCTCCATCAAAAACTCCTCCCAAAGATCCTTCAAAATTTTTATTTTTATTTTTCATAAAATAAAAATAAAATCAAACGAAATCAAATACCTTCCACCTCAAGTTTTCACGTCGAGTTCACCACTTTATGTCGTATTACGTGCTTTTCTGCTCGAGAATGCGCTGGACGTCTGGCTGTAGAAGGTAGTATGGAGATTCACTAATATTCAAGCAGTCTATTGGTTTTTGACTGTTGGAATATAAACAACTGTAAGAATACACCGTAAATCTATACAGATGTCCTTCGACTGCTCACCGAAGTCCTTTTTGCCCCATCCGATAGGTCTCTAGACATTTCAGAGAATCCCGAACAACCCAAACTGCTAATCTTCGATACCGCTTTATACTCACGATCTTGTATCCACTGACTGTCTTGTTAGATTAAGCCAAAAAATTTCATTCACTCCGCATACTCAATCCTATAGACACCCTTTTAATTCTTCAATCACAAACGTAACTTCAATTTCACAAAACAGTCAAGAATAATCATACCCACTTCATTAAAATCCCGATTCTCCAGTACAACACTAACTTCAGCAACGATTGCCTCAGTCTTCCCAAAATCCTATGAAAAAAAAAAACCCCCAATTCTCTGTCTTTTTTCCCCACTCCGAAGCATGAAGCTAGCTCTCCGACCCTTCTAAAAAACCTATTCTCTCCCCCCTTCATTTCTTAACCTATCCTCCCCTTTAACCCTAATTCTCCCCTCTTTCAAATCCTAGCCTCTGAATTTCTTCAATCTTCCGTCTTGGATCCAAAATTGACTCCCGCCGTCAGAGCTTTCTCCTCCATTTTTACCTTTAAGAGATCTTTTTATCGAAAGGACGTTCCCGGAACAGCACAAAGGATGGAACAGCCTGAAACGGAATCGGAGCCCCCGTAATCGGGACCACATTGAGTCGCCCGACCAATTCAAGTCTCATATTGGCTAAGAGGCCCGTAGGAAGACCTGGATGTTCTCGTAATTGGACCGCATTGGGTTGCCCGACCAAGTCAGGTCTCATATTGGGTAAGAGGCCCGTAATAGGATTTGGATTGGATGTCTTGAAATTGGATCTAATTGGCTCTTCGAACCAGGCTCACCCGTCGTTGAATTGGTCCTTTCCTTCCTGCTGACTCCCATTATTGGAATCGAACGGAGTATTTCAGTATGCCTCGGCTGACTGTAATGGGGTGACTGAACTTGGCCTCCCAGTATTTGCACTAGAATTGGTCGTTGCTCCCAATATTCAAGGTAACTGAACATTAATAAAAGTCCTCTTTCTTTATATTTTCACGGTATCTTCGTATTACAACACGACAGCGTACATGTAAAAAACTTGTCTTACAAGTTAAAATATGTGTTTTATAAAGTCAACATGTTTTGGAGGTCTTATAAGAAATCACCACCTAGCTTCTAGTTAAGAGTACATATGAAGGCAAAAATGAAGCCTTCTTTACTCTTGTCAATATCTTTCTAATTCTTAATCTTGTCTCAAGACTTTTTAAGTGTGCTTATCTTTGACAACAGCCATTCTAATCCAATACTATATCATCTTTGAGTGATTTTTTAGTCTTTTTGAGTGACACAAGAATATATTGAGGTTTTTTCTCTTCAAGATTTATGTCATTGATACCTTGACACTTTCTTATTTTATTTCTTCATCTTTCTTTTAAAAAAGTCTGAATTGTTTATTTACCTTCATCAAGTTTGTATACTTGACAATAACATATAATCAACTTTTTAGCTAATTTTTTAATCTATCAATCACCTATAAATACTTAGAATATCAAATTAGTATTTGTGAAGCTTCTAAGAAGTTCTACCATAAAAAATTATGAAATTTATATACTTCTACTTACTTCTATTTATTTCTTCAAATCTAGATATTTTTTTATATAAATATGTATATATATGATAAGTTGGACTATTAGAACATCTTATAAGTTGGACTAGTCAAAGTTAGGACTATTTCTTATTTAAAATAAAATTAACTTTGTTATTTATTAATGTGAATTACTAGCATTTATAAAGGTATATCTTGATTTTTATGTATTTTTTTTAAGATCCTATAAAGAATCAAGTATAGCATAAAGAATATAATTGTCATTGCCTTGTAATAAATTAAATAACCATAAAAAAATTGACATAAAAGAAGTGTTTGATTTGAGGCTAAGACAAGAAAAATTATACTACTTTGTAAATTAATGGAGTTACAATATGTTTGATAACACATAAGAGTCAACTTCAAATTTAGTGAATGTATTACAAAAAGTACAAAACTTTTATTAACAATATTCTTTCAAACTTAAAATAGAAATATATATTGATTAATACTCTTATTTAGCATATCTAAAATATGGTATATTTTAGATTTTATAATATTTTTGTAAGAAGAGAAGAAGCATTTTCAAAAAGTTTCAGAGCTTAATTTAAATATGCATAGTCAAAAAAAGAACTTTTATGATAATTAGGCCATCTTAAGAAAGTATTCATGTTATTGGCTTTGAGAAGAAGAACCACCTAAATGAAAATACATCAAAGAACAATTAAAAACTACTCTACAGCAATCAAAGTAAAAATTAAAAATTAAATAAAAAGATATTAATGACTATTATTTATTGCAAAGATCAATGAATCTTTTAACTTAAGAAAGATAACTTGATATGAAAAAAATACCATATAATACATCTTTCACTTCAATTTTATTTGTTTAAGTATGTCTTTATTTCTCCTTATAGAACTTAGAGCTAAAGAGGGAAGTTTTGTCAAAAACATATAAAGAAAGAAGATTCTATAAGATTCCTAATAATTTTAAGAAATCTCTTATAGATTTTAATAGATTCTAAGAAGCTTCTAAAAGATCATAGAAGGTTCCAAAAGATCTTAGATGGTTGTAGAAGGTTTTGAGAGACTTTCTTTACTTCCAAGCACCAACAAAATATCTCAAGGAAATTCTTTATATCTAATGTATATAAAAATCAAGGCTAAGAGATCATTAGTCTTGACAATACAATCCTTGTGGCTCAACTTAAGTCTTTTGATCTTGTTCTTTTGCCTTGTTTTAATGCCTTTTTATAATATAAAGTAAATTTTTTTTATTTTATTTTCTTCAATATTTGGAATTCAACTCAAATATTATATTTGTGAGAATTATCAATGCCTCTACTATAATTTTTTAGGCAAAAATTTAGCTGAAAAAATTATCTTCTATAATATATAAGTATTTTTGAATCCAAAAAATAAGTGATATATGTCTATGGTTATCTCAATAGGCTTCAATACATCCTTGAAATACGAATGCTAGTAGATATGTCCTACTACGAGCAATTTTTCTTTCAATTTTGCTAGCTTATGAATGCATGATAAATCCATAGTTGTACTAAAAGAATTATTATAAAATCCTAAAAAAACTTTGTTTGTTAGCCAAATCTATTACTTATCAACTTTATTAATTACAAACATTAAGATTTAATCTACAAGATTTGATTTTATTAGTACATATAAATATGAGAGTGGATATATGTATTGAATATAGAAAGCAACTTTGTAGTCTTTTATTTGATGTTTAATTTTTTATATACTACAAATTACTAATTGACACTTATAGAAATTTTTTTCAAAAAAAAATGAGTTCTTTTTAAAATTGGCATTGTATATTGTCAAAATCAAAACTTTAAAAGTCTATCTTATAATAAATGTTTCTTTATGAAATAGCAATATTTCTTCTATATAAGATATGGCAACATACATGTCTTTGAAGCTCTCCAATAGCTTATACCATTAATCTATAAATTCATATATATATATATATATTACTTGTGCAAGAATAGATGTCTATTCTTATAAGAATTCTTAAACTTATAATTTGATTTAAATTGGCTTTTTGTAATTTACAAGGATTTTATTTTAATAAGTTAAAGAAAAAAAAATAACGTTGAGATTTAAAATACATTACTACAATTTCCAAGATCAAGGTTAAATTAAAGTTTGTAATTATCATCTTTAGCATTGCTTTGCAATTCAAGAGACCATAGACTTATATCAATGTGTATTGTGAGTGTAAATTTCATCCATGTATCCAAATTACAAGATGGCCTCAATTAAGAGTTTCTTGTAATAGGTAGTGTGAAGTGAAAGATGCAATGAAGAAGAACAAAAGAAGAAACAACACAAACAAGTGAAAGAAATATATACAAGCAAATATACACTCCAAAACTCGGTCATAGTCTATTCAAGGAGTTATCACTCAGGAAAAAGTAAAGAATAAAATTAAAAATTTTAATTTTAGGAAGTTAATTTTTTGAGCTTTCCAATGATATAAGAAACATGTAAATCCGAATTACTATGAGTAAGTGATGAAGGTTTAAAAATAACACATAAATAAATAAAAATTAAGTAAAAATGTTTTACTTCAAGGGTAACTTGCTTATAGGTCAAGGATTCAAGCCTCACCAAGGCTCACATATAGTGTATATCAGTTGTCTAAAGAGGCCTTGAGGCCTTAGTCTTATCTTCCTACCTACACCCAAGGTGCTACAACCCATATAGGACTTATACACCTTCTTTCCTATAAGGACTAGACTAGCTGCTGGTCCTGCTAGTTTCTACTAGTAAAACTCATTTTTTTGTATTTTTGACTTCACCCTGGTGTTTAAAAACACCCAATTAGTATATGAACTTGGTGTGGCCTTCAAATCTTACTCCCTTTCTTCATAATAGCTTCTAAAGTGATAAAACTCATTTTTATGAAGATCTTAAACATTGCTCAAAAAATTTCTAAAATATTATAAATAAATTCTAAATAAATTTTAAAAAATCCTATAATATTTCTATAATGCTAATATCCATGTAAGGCTAAATTTTCCTACCTTCATGATTTTTGATAATAATAAACATCAATTTAAATCCACTATAAATCTTATTTTTTATATCAATAACTAACATGACATGAGGTTCTTTCTCATGCTTCTTCTAACTACTAAAATTTATAGTTTTTATAAATTTTAAATATAGATAGAAGACCAATATAAATACTGGTCTTAATAAATAATCCTTAATACTCAACAATGAATAAAAGTACTAAATCAACAAAGATAATTGCCTCTAAGACTTACTAAGACTCCATCTCTACTACTATCATTCTAATTTTCTATTTCTCAAAGGATTTCTATACTACTCACTATATATTGTCATTTAAAGCATTTTAAATGAATATTTTTATCCTAAAATAATAAGTGAGTCAATTTGATGACTCACATCTACTTATAATAAGCAATTATTTTCTTAAAGAAGAATGTAAAAATAAGAATAGAATATTAAATTTAATTATATTTGATCTATAATATTTAAAAGAAATATCTAAAAATAATGTGTCTTATATATAGTTCAAAAGTAACATGTTATAGTATTTTCTTGCTTTAGTGACAAATAATGAATGACTTAGAAATAAATACGTAATATAGCTAATAACAACATATTATATTATATACTTCAAACTTCTTTGTTTCAATTCATCTATCAAGGTATGTATGAGTGAGTGGCTCTTTAGTTGCTTGAAACAAACCTATATAATGGCATTATAGTGTATCTTTTTAAAAAATAACAATTCATGTTCACTCTACAAAACCACCAATTTATAATATATAGAAACATTTTTAAAAAAAAGCTTTTAAATAGGCTCTCTTTTGGCTACTAATAACTACCAATAAATAGGATTTTTAGTAATTTTTATCAAAAGATTATAGTTGTACTTGCCATTCAATATTTTGGACTTCTAAATATTTTCTTGTCATTTTGGTCCATAGCTTGTTATTTGCAACCAATGAAGCATGTGCCTATATTGTGTTATTTTATTTACTCAATCTTATAATTTTTAATAATCTATTGTTATTTTATTTACTCAATCTTATAATTTTTAATAATCTATTGTTATTTTATTTAATCAAAATATATTATATGAAAATGATCATAAATTATCAATAATATAAAAAAAATTATAAGATTATATTTATCTATGTAATATATATAAATAAAAAAATTAGATTTTCTTTATTTTATTAATTTTTGATTTTGATAAAAATTATAAAAAAAAAAAAAAATGCTCTTATCAATATCTTTAAACTTGTATTATATAAACTATTATGTTTGATAGAATTATTGTGATTATCGTTTTACTTATTCTACAAATTTCTTTCAGAATAAACCTGTAGAGGGGGGTTTGAATATATGGAAAGACTATCGCATGAGCTTACACATTAGGGTCACACAATTAACCATAATTTGAAGTATTAAAATATCAAGAAATACTACAATACTTTCTCCCCATAACAATACTCCTTCATCTACTGATAACAACAATGTACAATCCTGCACTCTCAAAAGATCACTCAAAATACATAAATTCCATTCAATACCAAAAATAATAGACTTCCCTCTAACCAATCTGGATTCACACAATTTTTGTAATCACAAATTTCCTCTATCGAAACACTTACAAATTTGAATATATAATAATCATAATCTTCCATCTATAATCAAACTTCCAATAACTTCTCATATAATTCAATCACACAATATTCCAATTACATAATCAATAACTCATAAATCAATCTTTGATTTATTCCTTAGATTCACTTCTCAGTATTCAGAAACTATCCATTACTCTTCAACAACAAAGAAACAAAGAGGTAGCACCAAGCATACCCCGGCTCATGACTATCACAGTCTGGCCCTTACAATATCTTCTTCAACTTACTTATGCTTTACTTTTGAAATTCCAGATTGTAACTGTCATTCCTTATTTAATCATTCTTTACAATTAATTCAATCACCACTCTTATAGAATTGATTATCTTAAAAATGATTAATCTACTTTATCAATATCTTACAAAAATAAATTTCTACTCCTTCTATATAACCTTATTCCTAACTGTGCAGCATCTTCGTAAATACAAAATTGATACACATCTAGAAAAAACTAAATAAAATTCTATTAAATTGCTATCCCTTTGGCCCACCCAATTAATCAACTATTTATTATTTGTTGCTGCTTCCACCAATTCTAGTTCCAAATGTAAACTTTCATCTTCTTCCAATCTTTCTATCGACTCCTTCCTCAATTGGGCTAAAAAGTCTTCATTGCACTTGCCCGAGTCACAGACTTGAGCCTCCAATTTCAAAATCTGGGCATCTTTTAATTCCAATTGGTGCTAATGCTGAATCATCCATTTTGGAACTTCAAAAACTGGCATCATCGATACTTGTGACTAACAAATATTAACTAAATCATCTGCCAATATTATAACATCAGCGTTCAATGCCTCAATTTCAACCCTCAACCACTCTGTTTCACATTTATATTGGTCACTCAACATCGCTTTCTCTTGTGCTAAGAACTGTCCTTTTTTTTGTTTTACTTGTAATTGGCACCTAACTTTCTCCCATTCCAAATTCCACGTCCAGCAATTCTAGATCAATTTGTCACATTGACATTCTACAATCTTAAAGGTGTGTTCTTTTTCTTTCATCCAAGTTTCTTATTTCTCTAAAAACCTCCATTCCAATATCAACTTGGACTCTGCATTCTCTTAGATGATCCGTTCTTATTCTACAATTCTTTGGTTCTGCTCTAATATCACCTTTTTACTTGCCTCTAATTCGTGTTTAATACTGACCTCTATATCCAATGCTCGTCTCATGCAATGTATTTACAAAATATACTTTAATAAAGTATTCTTAAGATGTATGCCTTCCGATAGTCGACATTGTGGAATTTGGTATTTCCATAAAGAATTGGCATTTCCATAAAGTCCAAACAATTTAACAATCTTCTTCTCAGAAACCTAATTTAATTCCATTTTCCGAACATAACATCTTAAATACTTTGAAATATCCCTTCCATCAAACTAGTCAATTTTATTGACCATTGCTTGCAAAGCTTTGGTTTCTAAAGCTTCTTTATGATCATTGCTTTGTTCTTCTTGCATAGATAATGATAAGGCTTGAAACATTCTAGCAATGGATGGATCCATGTACATACCCTATCTTTTAGAAGAAAGTCCACTACAAGCTCTACTTGAAGCTCCTCCCAAAGATCCTTCAAAATTTTTATTCTTGTTCTCTATAAAATAATATGAAAATAAACAAAATCCAATACCTTCCACCTCAAGCTTTCACGTCGGGTTCACCACTTATGTCGTATTACATGCTATCTTGCTTGAAAATGAATCAAGTGTCTAGCTGTGGAAGATAAAACAATGTTTTGAAAGTTTCTAGATAGGCTAGTGGGTTTCAACCATCTAAATACAAACTATTTCGGATTTCAATGTAAAAGCTTAATTCCAATACAAAATACTTAGAAATACTATTTTTAATAACTTCAAGATATTATAAGCACAAAGTCTTTTGTTATTTGTTTGTTTTTATTTATTAATATTATTTTATTTTATTTTATTTTATTTTATTATTTTTATTTTTATTTTTTATTTTATTTTATTTTATTTTCAATCCTAACCCTAGATAGCGAGCTTCGGTAAGCTGAAATTCTCAATCTGACTGTCCAATTGTTATAAACTTCTACCACTAGTGTCTTTGCAAGCCTTCTAAATGCTCAAGAAGTTTCAATCCAATCTAACTTACAGGTTGCAAAAAAATGCCATAAATCCACACTGATGTATCTTAATCGCCACCTACAAGTCTTCAACTTACTACGCCAATAGTTACCTTATTCCAGTAGGTAGATCTCTAGATATTACAAAAACCCTAAACAACCCCAATCTGCTAACTTCCAATACTTCTTTATACTAATGGTTAAATATCCTCTATCTATTCTATCAGATTAACATAAACTTTTGCATGCACTCGGCATACTCAACCCTCTAGACACCTCTAAATTTCAACTGCAGAAGTTTCTCTAATTTCACAAGACAGTCAAGAGTACCAGCCTTAACTTTATTACAAAAATATCCAAATCACCAATACAAACACTGACTTTCAGCAACGATTGCCAAAGTCCTTTCAAATCCTAAAATAATCAAATTCTATACCTTTCGAAGGAGCTTGAAGCTAGCTCTCCAACCTCGAAATCCTGATTCTCCAAATGCCCCCTTTCCTTATCCTCTCCTCCCTTTTAACTCCGTGTAGTCCCATTTTTTCCCGCCCTAGACTCCGAATTGGAACAATCGATGGCACTTCTCCAAAATTCCTATCTTTAAGAGGATCTTTCTATAGAAAGGACGTTTCTCCTAAAACGACATAGAAAATGGAACAGCTTGAAATGGAACCAAAGCCTCCGTATTCGGGACTTCATTGGATTTTTCAACCAATTCAGGTCTCATACTGGGTAAAAGATCCATACCAGGACCTAGATTAGATGTCCCCATAATTAGGTCAAATTAGTCCTTCACATCAAATTCATCTGAATATTGAATTGATCCTTTCTCCTTTTATCGACTCTTGGTAAGAACGGCTTGGACTCATTCCATCCGATTTATCGAAGAATCTTAACAACCTTGATTTATCTCCTCAATTTTTTCTTAGCTTTAGATCTGCTGATCCCGTTTATTGAAATTGGATAGAGCATTACATTGTTGATAAGTATGCCTCAACTTCTTGCAATTCCTACACACTGGCGAGTAATCATTATTGGCTTCGAGATTGGAACATTCACTAGCATAATGACCAACTTGTCTGCAATAGAAACGACGAAGTGATCTTCATATACCTCCATCATACATATTGGGTGTCTCCACCAACATATACCTATAAGGCTTGTTCCATGTAGGGTTGGAAAATGATCTTCGTTGTCCCATTGGTAAAGAGGGTACTTGATTTGATGACGTCGATAGAGTGATATTAACTGACCCTAAGAATTGGCACTAGAATTGGCCACTGTTTCTAACATCGAAGATGACTAAATATTAATAATATCTTTTTTATTTATATTTTCACCATATAGTCGTGTTACAATAGGACATCCACCCCCTCTGAACTTGTGCATCCTCTGGTATGTACCAAATAACCTAGTTATTTTTTGATTCATAATACGTTCTCCAAGGCTTCGTCCAAATTCTCTTCATCATTTTTGCTATCCATGTCAAATTTATCTTCATGTTGAGGAATATCTATATCTTCACCAAGGTCTTCTATATTTATTTCTAAATGTCTTTGTTTAAATATTTTTACTCGCTTCTCTGTAATTGGTATTTTTAACCTTATTCCATCTAACTCCCACAATAAATAAGTTGCATTATCATGAACAGTTGTTACCACATACGGTCCAAACCATTATTTAGAAAACTTCTTTAAAGTACTATGTTGATTGTCTACGCTACTATCATAGACCAAAATCCAATCACCTTCTTCAATTACTTTAGGCTTCAATCCATGTTGCTTATCAAATTGTATCTTGTTTTGTAACCTTGTTCTTTTTGACCTTTCTAATGCTACTTGCACATCTTCTGATCTTTACTCTAATTGTTGAATTCTAATAGTTAAAAGTTCTTCTCTTATCAATCCATCTTTCCATGGTAGCACACTCCAAGTAGGTATTTTTCCTTCAATTGGCATAATTAGTTTTTGACATGTTATAAGCTTAATAGGCATATATCTCGTTACTGAGCTATGAGTTGCTCGATCAGCCCATAATTCAAATGACAAAATTCATAGCCATTCTCTAATCTTCTCATCACAAGCTTTAATTAATGCTTTCACAATCGGTAGATAACCACGTTCACTTTTTGCATTTCCTTCAGGATTATAAGTAGTAGTTAGTGATAGTTTAATTCCACATCTTTCAAAGAATTCACAATCTTCTTGTGCATTTAATTCTCCATGATCTGCAGTGATCTTTCCTATATATCCGTAGTAGCAAATAAATTCTTCAAGCATAAATCTACAAATTTCTTCTCTAGTTTTTGTTCTCAATGTTCTTCCTTCTAATTGATTTGATAAATCTTCACGAGCTAAGACCAAATATCTCATTTGCCATGACCCGATTGGCATAATAACCAAATCGACAACCCATTTAAAATGAATAACAAGAGGATATGTAGGATGAAGACCATCTCAATGTCGTATATTAGAATACGCTTGACAAATTTCACATGATTCTATAAATAAGAGCACATCTTGATACATATTTCTCCACCAAAATTTTTCCTTAAGTTTAGCAAAAGTAGCCCAAATTCCTCTATGTCCTGCCCATAAACTATCATGAAACCCCTTTAATAAAAAAAATTTCTCTTCTTTATTGCCTATCACTCTTTGTGGCATTCCAATTCCTTTCTTTGGTCTCTTCTATAAGAATCCTTCTTAAAGCAAAAATTCATATGTTTTTTTTTCTTATTTGTTTAAATTTTTTTATAGACCATTTTTCTTATTTAGTCAAGGTATTCAAGTAATGACCAATATCTAATAATTCTCTTTCATAAAATTCTTCAAAAATAGCTTATCTTCTTTGTTAAGATTTGATACTGAATAGAATTTTGATCCAACATCATTAATGTCTTCAGCCATTTCGTCTTCTCTTTCATATCTTATTTTAGATAGCATATCTATTACAAAATTGTCCTTTCTAGCAACATACTTAAATTCCAGATTTAATGACTTAATATAAGGAATCCATCTTAACATTACAATATCCGATGTTGAATAATTAATAATCATTCCAAGCAATGGCAAGCAATCCGTTTCAATTACTAGTGTTGCACCAATCAAGTAATCATTTTAAGCTTTCATAGCCAAAACAACTTTCCAAAGTTCTCTTTTGACTTGCGAATATGCACGTTGGTGAATACTTAAAATTTTAGTTCCAAATCAAACTGAAAATCTATTTTCACTTGAATCAACTTGATCCACAACTCATCCAATAGCAATAGGAATAGTATCCACAATAAGAATTACTTGTCTATTACAGTCATAATCATTTTTTCTTAAAATTGGAGGTGCCATCAATAACACCTTTAGCTTTTGCATTGCTTCAGTATGCTTTCTTTTCCATTTAAATCGATAATCCTTACGTAATAATTCATACAATAGATCTGCTACATGAGCATAATGAAGAATCCATATACGATAAAATACACAAGCCCTTAAAAACCTGCGTACTTCCGTTAAAGAGTCACATGAATCTTTCATTCTTCTAATTGCATCAACTTTGGTTGGATCTGGCTTTCTCCCATAAAACCCACACAAATGTCCAACAATAAGAACTTCCTGCACTCCAAATGTAGATTTTGCTCCTGAAAGTATAAGATGAACCTCTTCAAGTTGAGTTAAAATCTTTTCACAATCTTGTATATGATCAACAAAATATTTGCGACACCCCCTCTCATCTAAAGTTTCATCTTTTTCTCCTTCTTTACATCCTTTGATAAGAAAATCATCTAATAAAGGTATAGTTTTTTTAGGAATGAAGTCTCTTACTACCTTACTCATCCCATTCATCATATGTGCAGCTAAGTTAGTAGCACCTTGTGGGAGAGTACACATTTTAAGCAATCCAAGTGGCATTCTCATTGTTGTTAGATCTCTACTCCCATACGTAAGTTGAAATTGATCATAACCCAAATATAAATCATCCATTGAATAAATTGCCCTTTCCAAAAATGCTTCTGCAAACTCGTCTATTAAAGATCCTATACTTGCATTTCTTATAGTTACTCCATTCATTGGCTGCATATCTTGAATAAAACATAACAATCCATTTTTCTTAGGCACCGTAAACCAATGATTAGAATATGGAGCAAAAGAAGGCTCCAAAATTTTCATTCACCAATTTACGTAAATATGCCCTCAGCACGAGAATTGGCCTTAAGTTCTAAGGCACATGAGGTACTATAAAGATAACCATAGGAGCAACAACATTAGGATCTACACATCCTATTTCACGAGACCCAAAGGTAAATGATTTACCTTATTTCGCAAGCATTTTTTTTAAATATTCAATTTCTGTTGGAAATAAAGAACCGTCACATCCAATCTTCAATTCTTCAAAAGTCTCCTTTGTAAACTGATGTCCAAATTTCTTTGAATCTCTTAAATTCTATTCTTTTGATGCTTCTTTTATTTGTTCCTTAGAATCTTCTGGTAAAGGTCTGACAACTGATTTTATTTTTTTATCTACTATTTTATATTTTGTCTCTACAATAACTTTTGGTGCTTAAAAAGATTCAAGTATAGAATAAACCTCTCTCAAATGAATTTCTACAATCTTATTATTATCCCCTAATCCAATAGATACAATTAATTCTAAAGAATCTTCCAATCCATTTTCTTCATAAACACCTAAAATCTTCTCATCATCTTCTAATATCCCTAACTTGTGTAATTTCCTTTCAATACTATATAATCTTTTTCTTTCTTTTTTTTTAAAATCATCAACTTTTTTATACATAATATTTCTATTTTCAAAAATACCAATAAAACTCACATCAAAGGTACCTTCATCTCGCGAGAGTACCTCCTCTTTTGTACCTCCATAATCCCACTTTATAGTGGTACTTCTCCAAAATCCTTAAATCCTTCAACAATCATTGGCAATGGTTTCTCCCTCAACCTATCTTGATTCCATTCATGATTAGGACGTATTGTCAAAAATTGTATAGTTTTCCTTCCATCTTCACTACGTACCCTTGTATAAGTAGAACCATCGTCAAGTACTTTTGTTTCCATCTGTGTTGCCATAATATAAGGTTGTCCTAAAATCAATGGATAAGATGTTGTATCTTGTACAAAGAAATGTTGTTCTGTCACAACATCTCCAATCCAAATTTTGACATCTAGACAAGCTCCATATAATTTGCCTCATGTATTATTAGTTGCTCGTATTGCCCATCCATGTTCTATATCAATTGGCTATTTCCGCTTCTTATAAAGATCCTTAGACATAAGATTTATTTCAGAACCAAGGTCAACTAAAGCAACAATTGGTTCTTCTATATCTCCTACTTTTACCAATACTTCAATAGTTACCCTTATTCAATGTTTCTGAGTATAATGGCTTGAAGCTTCTATTTCTTTATCACTATAATCTTTGAAATGTACTCATTGATTTTATCCATTCTTTTCATTTTTTGATTCCTTATAATCATTATCAATCTCTTCTTCATCTTTATATAACCCTGCATCAATAGCATCATTCATTCTAGCTTCATCCATTAATTATCTCTTTTGCTTAATGCTGTCAATGATAACATCATAAAACTCCTTCTTTGCAATTTCCAAAATTTCTTTCAATGTGAATTCCATCTTAGCATTTAATATACATTCTTCTAACACTCCTTTTAAATTCGTTGCTGCTACAATATCAGAAAGTAACTTATAAGCAATTGATTTACCCTTTTTTTTGTCTCTTTTGTTTTTTCTTTAAATGATGTTGATGTATCCTTTATAGGCAATTCTTGTGAAACCACCTCACGAGCCTCGTTTCCTCGAGTCTGCCTTTTAGAAGAATTTTCTTCTCTTGTATCATCAAAATTTCCTCGTCTCTTTTCTTCCATCAAAGCTTCATATTGGCTCTTAGGAATATATGCATGAATTAAAAGACACACAACAAGATCTTCCCAACCTCTTGCACCTCATATTGTAGCTGCAGTCCTCAATAATGCTTCTCGAGGCATTTTTCCCTTTTGCATTGTGAAAATGGCAGAAGCCTAAAATTTACTAGTTTCTATACTTCCGCCAAAGTCATCATCTACTCTAGCACCATAACTTGCACTCTCTTGTGTTGCTATTCCATGTTCTGTTAAATAATCTTGAACCAATGCTCTCATACCTCTTTTGCCAAAATTGATTTGAAACAGATCCTCTGTATCCTTTAATGTAATCTTTCCATCTTTCCAACAAATAACTCCTTACTATATCATATTATTAAATTCATTGCAATCCTTCCTAGTATGTGAAGCATCATCACACTAGATATATCTTTGTACATATCCTTGTTTTGAAACATTCTTCAAATTGTTTATAGAAGTATTTTCTTCAAGTCTTGCCAATTTGATTTAAAGATCTCGCATTCCACGTATAATTTCTTCAATTTCCATCTCTCCTTTCTTTGATAAAGATGTCGAAGGTTGAACAGTAGGCATTGTTGGTCATATTGTATATACCGGATTTTTAGGTGCTTGTACTACTTTTGAAATATTACTCTTATCCTTCCTCTTTTCTCTTTTTGTAAGCAAACCCACCGTATTTTCAACATTTTTCCACTTTGTTGTCAATCCTTCATCTTCTTCTTTGTCTTGAAGAAGCAACTCCAATTTCTCTTATAATTCTCCATCAGCAACTTGAAGAAATAATTCAATCTTGTTCGGCTCTAATGTCAATTTTTTTACTTTTGATAATTGAGAAGATTGCCTCTCAAATTTCCTTAGTAGCTATGTTGCTTGAAATTCTTATTAGGCCGCTCAATCTATTCTAAAAATAGTTTCTTAGTAACACAATTAATATCCTCCAAGAAATATTCGTCTTTTAATGCATGCAAAAAAATCTTCCATGAATTTCTATAATGCTCCATAATTGAGGTAATATGCTCTCTTATCTCCGGTATCATAGCTAATCCAAATAATTCAACCATCTTCTTCTCAGAAACCTGATTTAATTCCATTTCCTGAATATAACATCTTAAATACTTTAAAATATTCCTTCCATCAAACGGGTCAATTTTATTGACCACTGCTTGCAAAGCTTTGGCTGCTAAAGCTTCTTTGTGATCATTGCTTTGTTGTTGCTGCATAGATAATGATAAGGCATGAAACATTCTAGCAATGGATGGATCCATATACATATCCTATCGTTTAGAAGAAACTCCACCAAAAGCTCCACTTGAAGCTCCTTCCAAAGATCCTTCAAAATTTTTATTCTTGTTCTTTATAAAATAATATGAAAATAAATAAAATCCAATACCTTCCACCTCAAGCTTTCACGTCAGGTTCACCACTTATGTCGTATTACGTGCTATCTTGCTTGAGAATGCATCGGATGTTTGGCGGTGGAAGATAAAACAATGTTTTGAAAGTTTCCAGATAAGCTAGTAGATTTCAACCATCTAAATACAAATTTTTTCGGATTTCAATATAAAAGCTTAATTCCAATATAAAATTCTTAGAAATACTATTTTTAATAACTTCAAGATATTATAAGTATAAAATCTTTTGTTATTTTTTTTATATTATTTTATTTTATTTTTAACCCTAATCCTAGATAGCAAGCCTCGATAAGCTGAAATTCTCAATCTGACCATCCGATTGTTGTAAACTTCTACCACTAGTGTCTTTGCAAGCCTTCTAAATGCTCAAGAAGTTTCAATCCAATCTAACTTACAGGTTGCAAAAAAATACCGTAAATCCACACTGATGTATCTTAACTGCCGCCTACAAGTCCTCAACTTACCACGCCAAAAGTCACCTTATTCTAGCAGGTAGATCTCCAGATATTATAAGAACCCTAAACAACCCCAATCTACTAACTTCCGATACTTCTTTACACTAATGGTCAAATATCCTCTATCTGTTCTGTCAGATTAACATAAACTTTTGCATGCACTCGACATACTCAACCCTCTAGATACTTCTAAATTTCAACCATAGAAGTTTCTCTAATTTTACAAAACAGTCAAGAGTACCAGCCTTAAATTTATTGCAAAAATATCCAAATCACCAATACAAACACTGACTTTCAGCAACGATTGCCAAAGTCCTTCCAAATCCTATGAAACCGAATTCTATACCTTTCGAAGGAGCTTGAAGCTAGCTCTCCGACCCCAAAATCTTGATTCTCTAAATGCCCCCTTTCCTTATCCTCTCTTTCCTTTTAATTCCGTGTAGTCCCATTTTTTTCCGCCCTAGACTCCGAATTGGAACAGCCAACAGTGCTTCCCCAAAATTCCTATCTTTAAGAGGATCTTTCCATAGAAAAGACGTTTCTCCTAAAACGACATAGAGAATGGAACAGCTTGAAATGGAACCAAAGCCTCCGTATTCGGGACCTCATTGGGTTGCCCAACCAATTCAAGTCTCATACTGAATAAGAGACCCATACCAGGACATAGATTAGATGTCCCCGTAATTAGGTCAAATTGGCCCTTCACATCAAACTCATCCGAATATTGAATTGATCCTTTCTCTTTTTGTCAACTCCTGGTAAGAATGGCTTGGACTCATTCCATCCGATTTATTGAAGAATCTTAACAACCTTGATTTATCTCCTCAATTTTTTCTTAGCTTTAGATCTGCTGATCCCGTTTATTGAAATTAGATAGAGCATTATATTGCTGATAAGTATGCCTTGACTTCTTACAATTCCTATACACTGGCGCGTAATCATTATTGGCTTCAAGATTAGAACATTCACTAGCATAATGACCAACTTGTCTGCAATAGAAATGACGAAGTGATCTTCCTATACCCCCATCATGCATATTGAGTGTCTCCACCAACATATACCTACAAGGCTTGTTCCATGTAGGGTTGGAAAATGATCTTGGTTGTCCCATTGGTAAAGAGGGTACTTGATTTGATGACGCCGGTAGAGTGACATTAACTTACCCTAAGAATTGGCACTGGAATTGGCCACTGTTTCTAACATCGAAGATGACTAAATATTAATAATATCTTTTTCATTTATATTTTCACCATATAGTCGTATTACAAGACGATAGCGCTTTCTCTTCTCTTTCTTTCGACTAGCATATTTTTTTAACTGCAACATTCTCATTCTTAATAATCGTAATCTTTCATTATATACTGCTGAATTTTCATCCTGTTTTCTATCAAACTACACAATTTTCTTCACTTTCGAACCAATTTCAATTTTATACCTCTTTGCGCAACATCCAAAACTACTCGTTCAGCCATTGATTCCTAATTCTCAATACTATTGTTGTTCTCCGTCAGGGATGCCAAAATATAGTTATTATTTTACTTAATCTACAAATTTCTTTCAGAATAAACCTGTAGAGGGGGGTTTGAATACATGGAAAGACTATTGCATGAGCTTATACATTAGGGTCACACAATTAACCATAATTTGAAGTATTAAAATACCAAGAAATACTACAATACTTTTTTTCCATAACAATATTCCTTCATCTACTGATAACAACAATGTGCAACCTTACACTCTCAAAAGATCGCTCAAAACACATCAATTCCATTCAACATCAAAAATAATAGACTTCACTCCAACCAATCTGGATTCACACAATTTTTGTAATGACAAACTTCTTCTGTTGAAATACTTACAACTCTCAATATATAATAATCATAATCTTCCATCCATAATCAAACTTCCAATAACTTCTCATATAATTTAATCACATAGTATTCCAATTACATAATCAATAACTCATAAATCAATCTTTGATTTATTCCACAGATTCACTTCTCAGTATTCAGAAACTATCCATTACTCTTCAACAACAAAGAAACAAAGAGGTAGCACCAAGCATACCCCGGCTCATGACTATCATAGTCTGGCCCTTACAATATCTTCTTCAACTTACTTATGCTTTACTTTTGAAATTCCAGATTGTAACCGTCATTCCTTATTTAATCATTCATTACAATTAATTCAATCACCCCTCTTATTAAATTGATTATCTTAAGAATGACTAATCTATTTTATCAATATCTTACAAAAACAAATTTCTATCCCTTCTACAATTATAAAAAAATCAGTTTAAAAAAACAATATAAAAAACTATTAAAATGACAAAAAATTACATGTGAATTTTTATATAAAATTATTTATATAGTTTAACATCAGTAAAAGAAATAAATGGTGAAAACATATATATATATATATATATATATATATGAAGACTTAAAAAACATCATGTTTACTTATAAAAGTAATTTTTCTTAATTACAAAAAAATAGTTTTTGTTCATTATCATTCTCATAACTTAAAGCACAAAAATCAAAATATTATTTGTATTGAGTCCTAATCTGATTTTTAAAATATATATGTTTAGACATCCATAATTATATATATATATATATATATATATGTTTATATTTTAATTAATAATTTAAAATAATTAGTTAAGTTTTCATATGAAATCTACTTTATTAGCCTACAGTCAAACATTTCCTTCCTTATTGTGGAATAAAAAGGAAATAAAATAAAATAAACAACAACAACTATAAGGATTGTTATGAAACTGGAAGGAAAATCATCTGGAAATAGATAATTTCCACACATTCAACAACATTACAAAAACTTATCCAATCATTTTAAGTATTGATTGTAATAAATTAAAAATTAAATTAACACTGAAAATTCACTTTTTATTAAAATCTTTTGGTATACAAATATTTGATTTATTCAAATCAGACGTATCAATCAAATTTTTATAGATTTACATTGAAAAATATATAAAATCTTCACCAAATTTTATGTATATATCGAGTAATTAATTATACCAAGCATAAATCCTATACCTATATATATATATATATATATAATCTAGATTGAAAAAAATGAGACATCATAACTTACTATGTGTATTCATTTGATATTTACTGAATTGGAACCTGCAATCTTCAATATATTGGTTTCTTGAAGATGTTTTATTGCAAATTCCAATAAATTATCAATAATACCAAATTATAAATAGATTACTTATATTTGAACAAATTTTCTATATAGAATATTTTTTTAAGAAAAACTCAATAGAGTACCAAAAACATTTTAACAATAATCATTGAAGAAATTCGTATTACCACTTATACGGAATAGTTTTATTCTTTTAATTAAAAATATGATATATATTAATTTTTAAAAAATATTAGAAAAACAAGTTATAAATATGATTATTTAATAATCAGAATCATCTATAAAAAAATTACAATTAAATTAAATATAAGGTTAGGTTTCTATAATTAGCTAGTAAATTTATCAAATTATTTTTTATATATTTTTTATATTTAGGGATAGAAATAATTAATTTAAATATTCATATTTTAAAATTAAGCATATTATATATAGATATTTAATATTAATTAATAATTAATTTATAGTTAAAATTAATAAATAGATGGATACTTAGTATATTTATTTAGAAAAAATTATAAAATATGTTTTACTCGTAATACTCTATAATTTAGAATTTTTATAAATAAATATTATATTGGAGAGGAGTTTTTACATGATATGATTCATATATATTTATTTGATAATTGCATAGATTGAATTAATATTAAGTATAAGTTTTAGTATTATTTAATATTATATATTATATATGCTAGAACTTAATTATCTCAAGGTAATATATTATTTTGAATTTAAAATAATATTATTATTATTATTATCATTATTATATTTAGTCTTATAATATTTTATGTTTAAATATATTATGTCATATTATATGTTTAGTACATAATATTTTATTCCATACATCATCTACAACAACAATTCTGTAGTTATTTTATTTGATTTATTTAATAAATTATTAACAAATATTTTAAGTATTAGAGGTTTTTGATTTATGAACTTTAACATTTGTTATAACAAGATTCATAGGTTATAAATTCAAAGAATTTATTGAATGAATTTAAAGATATGACCAATAATAAGATGGAAATTTTATACTTCAATAATGTACGTAAGCTTTGTATTTTATTATTCTATACAAGAATTAACATCAAAGTAATATTAGTACATAAATATTGAACAATTGCATTAGATGTTATATTATGCATTTTTTCATTTTTCATTTAAAAAATAAATGAGGGGATAAAATATAATAGGACTTAGGCAGAAGGAAGGGATAATTTTCAAAAATCAAGGATTAACATAATAAATAAATAAATAAATAAAACATAACATAATATATCATTAAATAATTAAACAAAGAATCATTAATATTGTACACAAAAATCTTTGGAGCAGGATTTTCTGTACAAACATACATATATTTATTTATTTATTTGTATGCAGACAACTGTTGTTTTTCAAATTTTAAATGTTGGAGACATTAAATCATTGCAGAAATATAAAAAAAAATTGTTCCACAACGCCTGTTAACCTTTTAAAGAGACTCCTGCAATCGACTTTCCGCTTTGATCCCAAAAAAGTAAAAGTTTAAAAGCTCAAGGTCTTCTCATTCACGCGGACCTTGAATTTTGTGGTTCTGGTTATTTGACATCGTCGCCATCGCCGTGTTTTGTGTGCCTCTGGGGATGCGTCGTGTCCGCGAGGTTTAGTAATCCTTTTGGATTTGCCAGGGATTTCCTTAACACATTAGGATTCACGATTCGAGATTGAGGGGTTCGGTGGCTCTCGAGTGGCAGAGAAACTACTAGCATTCACTGTAGATAGTTAAAGAAGCAGAGCGTGTCGTTTCTTAACCCTTGCGAATTGAGAAATAGCGGCGGTTCGGACTTAGTCAAAACGCGGCGTGAGTTGCTTGAAGTCATCTAAGTCAGGTGCGAGAATTTTCCTCCATCCACGAGCTGCGCCCGCCAGACCAGCGCAGTTATTGACATAACGACACGCAGCCGGCAAGCACTTGAAGTAAATGTCGACTGCGGGAGGAGATTGTACATTGTCAACTACGTTGTCTACCGAGATACTAAGGACAACAGGAACGAGGACGAATGCTTTCCCTTTGTTTTTGATATGGTCGAAATCCACCTGGCACGTTGACGACCTAAAGGACTTGAGATTAATAATTTCGATTAAAACTCTGCTAAATTATCTTTAGCCCCAATTATCGACCTAATTACATGCACGTTAAGAGCCGGAGAATTAATCTAAAGCTAGAGATTACGGTGAATAAATGTTTATAGAAACGAGGACTAGTCGAAGTGTTTTTGCATGTTAGGTGAACGATCGAATGGACAAGCCATTCCGGTAGCTTCAGATTCAACTGGAGAAGACTACTAATACATTCCTGGTAAACAAAAGAAATTGCAGAAAATGATGGAGTGCACTGATGGAGCGCACTAAAACTTTGAAACGTACTTTGTCGATGTGCTTCCAACTTAACGGTTTCCTCTGGCCCGTAAGTCTCTTCTCTCTCTCTCTCTCTCTCATGTGAGTACCATCCCATCATTGACAAGGTGTACAGTAAACAGAGATGTGCATCAGGTTACCATTACGGCTACTGAGGGAGTTACTCCAGTTGTGTGTTAATGAAGCACCAAACAGTACTCTTGTGAATGTCGGTCGCGACTCGAGTAATCCTGATATGAGAATATCGACTGTACTAGCCACTGACAGGACTCGAAAGATTCTCTGGTGTCTTTTGAAGCGTTGCGCTATTCCTTCTCATAAGCATCAATTTATTTGTCAGAGACTTGTGTCTGGGCATTTACGCTCAATTGCTCATGTGCAGCCTCCATCATTCACCTAATTGTCATCAACGCAGTTCTTCCCTGTCAAATGATAGCGTTCCAGGAAGTTCCGGGCTCAAACACCTATCGAAACGAACCATGCAGAACAAGTGAATTCCATCAAATATATAATATGATACGCAGGATAGTGTTATGTTTGACAAATGTAACTGAACATAAATACAGTGAACTACTGACAAAACGCATCTTTTTGTCCAGGAATCGTCCCAGAAAAAATGACGTTTCAGGAATATACAAGTCAACCGAAGCGGGTCGAACACTACGAAACGAACTTGTCGGGGTGTCAGATTCCACACAATGCCAACTCGTTGCAAATTGCAGTGGAGAAGTAGTGAAAGACGCGCCATGGCCGTTTTGTCTACATAACGACTTGCTCAAATTCAGCGACAAATGGAACCATTCATATAAGATAATAATGGAACTAAAAAAATCCTTTAACTGCAAAAGGAAATTGAAGCCAACTGTATACGACTTTCCGGCCAATCTCTACATGGTCCAAGCATAGTTCAGCATTACACGAACTATCTCGAGACTAGGTCCTGCTAGATATGCCTTGAATGGCATGATAATCCTCAAAAATACAACCCCCATTGAAGAAAGTTGCATAAATAAATATCTGTCTATGGTCGAATGTTCAAACAGATGTAAAGCTACAGCTGGTGGATAGGAATTCAAACTAATAATGGTGTCCTCAGCTAGACCAATACATGAAAGCTCACCTTAGGGACCAACTCTACGATTCCACCCACTTGTTTCGTCTTCAATTAACTCAAACGTCGTATTCACAGAGAGCTTGTTATGAAAATTTTCAAATTAGAAATTACCCCTTCCTCTTTTATCCCAAAGCAATGCTTTTAGACATCTTTCCATCAGCTGTGCAATGATGCCAGCGGTGGGGACTGTTGGATCTGTGAAAGCCTGGCTGATCTCTAACAGTCAACCAGATCAGCAAGAAGATCATGTATGTTCACTAGTGCTCGGTACTGCAACAAACCCATTTCCTTTTAGGAAAGGGAAGACCAAAAAGTTGTGTGGATGTTGTATAGGTCCCAGTCGGAAACAGCAAGAAACTAGTCATTCTGTCCTTTTCAACTCAACTGAATCCATCTGGCAAGGAGATGTTGATATCAGTCTTCCGACCATCTCCTGGGACCAGTGGAAACTGCCAAGTTGTCGGTTGGAAGATACTCATGGCTTGCGGCCTCTGCACGGACGATTGACCAGTTGGAGTATCAGGCGATGCTTGCTGAGGACCAGATGCTGCACCCATAGTAGAACCAATGAAATTAGTTTTGGAAAAAGGAACTGCTGACGAGATCTCATGCATGAAACCAAGAATCATCCAATTCATCATTATGAAAAACATGCTATTTCAGGTAGATAGATACAAGGGAACAAACTCCTGGTGCAATAGTATGCACCTGGACTTGGTTTGGGTTCAGGTCTCGGTGGTGTAGGACGCGGAGTTCCAGAAAAGGATCCAAGAGGTGATCCAACTCCAGGTGACCTTCCAAGTGCGGCGCTGAATGGAGAGTCGGGTCTTGGTTTATTTCTAAAAGTATCAGAAAGGAAACTCCCTACAACCACCTGCATATTGCACACCAGGTGAAAATGATACAACCATCAAGCTGTGCTAATGTAAACACACCACATGAAGCGGACGCCAAACAAACAAGCAAGTTGCCTAGCTCAGTATGAATCGCGACCTAACTTATGGGACCAGATAGATGTCGGATACCTGTATGGGAGAGGCTGCAGTGAGCATTCCAGCAACACCGCCACCAATCACACCCCCATCAATACCTGCCAAAGAGACACTCAAGCCCCCTGTCCGTTGCCGCGCGCCACCACCAAGATCCGTGGGTAGATACGAACCTGACAAAGAAAGTATCTCATAGCGCCCCTGGATGCCCAAATGCAAATCCATAGTTTGATTAGAACATCGGTAATACATGGCAAATCTGAAGGCACACCTCTATTGCTACAGCTCGACTTAAATCAGATGTCTGATAATTTTGGAAGATGAGGTGAGCTAGATAACTTGCCGGATTGTTCAACAGTGTATGTCAAAAACAAATTACCTTCTGTTATTTATACTTCAAGCTATAGAACATGAGATTGAAATCGTACCTCATAAGTCACAGTGCCTCCTGATGATGACTGCTGGCGTAAGGTTACATTGGAAATAGCACCGTTGGCTGACAATACACACATTGCGCGTGGACCATGCTGAGCAAATTGCATGATTTTTGTGGCGACATCCTGAAGCAGACACAAAAGAACAATTGTGAATAACTTTCCCAGGTTCAGTAACAAACGGATTGATTTAACCACAAGTAATCTGAACACTTACAATTAAATCCAATATGCCCAAATATCGAAAAGAGATGATTCACAAAGATGACAAAAAAACGAACATCTACCTCTCCCGTATTCACAGTCAGAATGTGAGGCGTAAAACCTTGTCCTGTACCCGCTAGAACAACCCCTGAGATGAGAATAACCGTCGTTAGCATTGATTATAACAGCATGCTAGAGGAAAAAGAAAAAGAAGAAGAAACAAAACAAAACCCTACAAAAGAAAAATAGAAACAAATAGTATTCGACTCATGAACTCGAAGAACCAAAAAACCTAGCGCATCATCCTACCGAGATGTCCCACCTAGAGCAGCTAATTGCTGATTCTTCCCAGAAAACTGTGAGCGACCTCTTCCTCGCTTTTCAGAGGGCGTGTACGGCGATGATGAGCCAGGCATTAGCGCTGGAAACACGGGATAAGCACCACTAGGAATTGGTGAAGATTCACCAGTAGAAAATTTACGAGGCCTCCCTCTCTTCCTCTTGAGAGACTGTTCAGGCCCAGTGGCAGTCGCAGCCGCACTACCACTCCTGCTTTCATCCCCAGCAATCGGGCCAACCATAGCCATGCTCATTCCTGCGCTTGACGGAGGAGCCACAGCCATGATTGGAAGAGGACCGGACGGGCTACTATTCGGCACAGCGCTGCTAATGCCTGGAGTGCCACCCTGTGATGGGGTAATACCGGGTGATGGCGGTGGTGGAGGTCGAATAGCTATTGGTGTGTGCAACCCTTGACTGGGTACACCCGCCATCCCTCCACCGTGGGGGCTCCTGCTCATGCCTCCACCCCCTGTGTGTTGCAAAAACTCAGCTGAATCCTGCATTCCTACCATAAAAAACAAGATTCAAAAAAAATTCATTAAGCTGAATCAATGAATAATGTCTGCTGCGATTCGCCGCGCTTCCTACGAAGAAAAGACGCGCAAGCATTTGTATTCCGTGCACACGGCATGTTTGCAACTCGTTCACATTAATCTATCCAATCAAATCGAAGAAATTGGGCGGTTCGTGTAGCTCTTGATGAGTAGTAGAATCGTAGGAAAGGCTTTTCACGGAAAATGCTATGCCTTGTCACTAGTATTTCAAGTCCTTGGAAGAGCGCGCGAGAGAGAGGTAGAGAGCGCAAAATTCGAACCGCGCCTTTTCGTACTTCGGACGCATTAGAGAGAGATTCCTGAGACAAACTTGCACAAAACGCAAATATCTACGAGGAAAAGTGAAACTTCGACAAAACAGACGCGGGGAACGTCAGAAAGCACACGCTTGTGCAAATGTACTCTTCTTAGTCCGGCTCGTGATGAATAATACAGATGAGGTTCACCCATGCGATCACATGCTCTAAGAGAGTTACGCTCTCAACTAATTCCCTCTTTTCAAAGGATTTGAACGATTTAGTACTGCATGGAAGTAAATTGAAATGTAGATGTTGGATACTTTGTGCATAAGTTTCTGATCTAAGCAAGAGCCCACTCTCCCCAAGCCTTGCCCTTAAGTCTAAGGACACCATGCCCTCCTAGGCTCTTATTCACTTACTTGTTCACGTCAGCTGTTTAATACTTCAAATAATGTCGAAACAGTGTGCTTCCCTCCTATGCCCAGTGTCGCTACCAGATGCGCATTTCCTAGACTGCTTGAAAGACCAGTACTGCTGGCTCCTTCAACCCCGCGGGCTGCATTTCAAGCTTCTATAGACAGCCTCGGTTGATGCTGAGAATATACCTGTCAGCAGAAGTTCCGTCGTCATCGTCTCCGAAACTGACCACCAAAACCAACACGAATAGATTAACAATGAGTGTGGATAGCAGGCAGTGACACTGTCCCTTTGGAACCTCCGTCCCTACACTAGTCCTCGAAAACACCTCAACAACTCCATCAGTGAAACCTCTAAAAAATACAGCAGCTGTATAAATGTTGTAGTTTCACTTATTTGTTCTGCTCATGCGCCATGCGTTGAAGCGATTGTGGAGGCATTCTATATGGATCACAAAGATCGTGTCTCCAGCTCGACATAGTAGTCCTACTTGAACAGTCGCAGGCGTCACTGAAAACTCCTGGATCAGTAGTCATTCGAGCACATCTGAATTGAAGTTTATAGTATGAGTTTGAACTTCAATGAGCACAAGTCCTAGTCCACGAGAACGCTGGACGACTTGCTCAGGGTTTTAGACATTCCCGACGGAAGAGCAAGACAAAGAGTGGAATGAAGCTAAAATAGCTCTCCTCCACAGTTGACGAGCCTGATACTAAACATTGCGCGAGCGAGAACAGCGTCGCTGCTGTAGAACAAGAAATCTGCTAAACACCCGTCCAGTCTGGGGATGGGCTTGGATTCAACACAATGAGGAAGACGTCCACAGCAAGCAATCTCCTGGAAGAAGGTAAGTCTCGGAAAATGGCTAGGCAGCCAGCAGATTCCTCACGCATATTGAGAAAGCTCCTCCTCAATCATCTCTCCCGTCTCTGCTGTAGACCTAGTTTCAGAGAACCTCGCCTAGACACCGAACAGGCCAAACCGCCTGATCCCGCTGCAATTCGACAAGGGCGAGGGCGACCGCATCAGCCAGCCTCGCAAACCTAGACGCCCGAGATTTTCCCCGTCGCCTAACAACATCGCGTCGCCGCCAAAAAAACCAAAAACCAAAAACCAAAAAACCAAAAATGAAGAGTCGCGACGGCGGAAATGGTGACGGCGATTCAACACCTGGCCCAGCTCTGTACCTCTCCCCGAGTCTACTCGACCCTCAATCTGCGAACATCCTTGAGTTCCACTGTCGACTTCTTTAGCTAAACCGAAAATGTGCGTCAGCTTCTGGATTGCTACAAGCTTGGATTGACAAACGGTTTTCCTAACAAAACTAGATGGACCTTACCCTTCCCTTCCTGCCCGCTTCCTCCTCCTCTTAGCTCCAGGTATTTGATGAATATCGCACGGCACCGAGCGACAGTGGGAGAGGAGACGATTCAATTGCTCAGGAAAACGCAGCTGGACAGCAAAACGACTGCCATGAAGGATTATTTTTTTGCAGCAGGAAGTTGTCCCCTCGCCAACAACGAAAACAAGCCTCCCTGCCTTCGTGCCTGGACTGCCTGCTTGCCTGCCTGCCTGCCTGCCTGCCTGCGCGGGAGGGAGGGAGGGTAGCGAGGGGGCGAGGGAGGGGGGAAGTAGCTGATACACCTCGCCTCTCTCTCGCTTTCTCCCTTCCTCGGTGTGTGTGTGTGTGTCTCAGCAGTGGTGCGCGACGCAGAGTCCGCGATTTGGGCTCTTAACTTCCTTTGACGCCGCGCAGCTCCCAGTCACAACTCCCCCTTCCTCTCTTTCCCCCCTTTCCCCCTTGTCCTTTCCCTTTTCCCTTCTCTTCTTCTTTTCGTGACTCCGTCATTCTCGTCGTCGTCGTCGTAAAAGTAACGAAACTCGAATTCTCTTTCTAGCCCCGTGCATTCTCTCCAAGGACTCTCTTTCCTTAGCTTCTGGGACATTTAAGACGGGAGGTCGGTACATGTTCACATAGAGAACATTTTGCGACTGTTTCGAATGCTAGATCAACATGTAGATCTTCATGGAGACTTAGATTCGTCACAATCTTCTTATTTTTATCAGTGTATTGTGTAGGGAATAAGACATGAATTAG
The DNA here is from genome assembly GCF_059467195.1 of Physcomitrium patens. Lineage (NCBI taxonomy): Eukaryota > Viridiplantae > Streptophyta > Bryopsida > Funariales > Funariaceae > Physcomitrium > Physcomitrium patens. Next base: position 2,592,948 of record NC_143417.1, on the reverse strand, counting down.
GTTTAAATCTGCGGAGGTTTGCAAAGTTGTGAACCCTTTGTTTGAATTTCTGTTCCTGAATTTGAAGCTTTTTAATTCCTTGGACTCACTTTTCTTGCGAGGGGACACTTCACATGTGAATGTTAAAATTGATTGGATACTTCTTATTTTTAGAAATATTTTCACAAGTCATTTTTCGTATGTGTCAAAAACAAGGGAGTCATTGGGCGCTCCTTCATTAGCGAATGTGGGTTTAATTAGTAAGGATACCAACAACAATAACAACAAAGATGGGAAATTTTAATTTGGGGGGATTTTCAACAACTTCATAGTCAGAAAATTTGTCAGAGTTTTTAGGTTTTTGTCATTTAGCCAAATTCTAAGCATTTGACTGAAGCATAGTAGCTCCGAAAGGAATCTTTAATATACAATATTCTGTTTATATCGAGTGGGGAACTAGGGCACTGCAATTAACCTCATTTAATGTCAATCTTAGCGATTCCTTGATTGCACGTCTGTGGCCCATGTTAAGGAATATCACCATTCTTTTTTGTATAAAGGGAATCATGGGGAAATAGATTTCTATACAAAAGGAGCTACATTAAAAGCTACTAGTATTAAGTCACTAATCGTTTCAAAAGTTACTATCTCTTGCTTCAACGATGGATGATTGTTTGTGGGTTATCAATTGAACGATGCTTTTATGAACCTTCATTTCAAATAAGAACTCAGTAAATCAAAAGTAAATAAATAAATAAATAAATCTTGGATAGTTTCGTGAAGGCATTTGTCTTTCTCTCTCTATATATATATATATATATATTCATATGCACATATCAATCAAGTATGCATATTTTTATTGTAGTTTTTTAAAAGGCAATAGTTAGAAGGGGATGCAACAATTTGATTCTTGATGGTGTGTGTGAAATTAATTATCTGTTTCAATACTCAGGACTACATCAATCCAAGGTGGATTTTACTCTTCAATGTGCAATCAATAGTTGAAAAAATGTTGAATTTGAGATAACACCCATGTAAATACTGTTTGATACTGAGATTGATGTGCTCCATGTGGTGAAAGTTGTAGATTTAATGTGCTAAGTTTTCATATTTTAAATTCTGGTTTTCTTTTATGTTTAGCATTTGAATGTGAGAAACAAAATAATTGAAAATATTAAATAAGAATTTTTTTGTTATGTTTTCAATGGAGGATGCATCAATTTTTTTATTTTTTATTTTTTTTATCCAACTGAAACTTGTAACCCTTTTTTTTAATTAACATTTCACTCTTTCGTGGTCAGAGCTTGATTTTTTATCTTTATTTATTTATTTATTTATTTATTTATTTATTCAATTTTTGTGTTCTCCTTTAAAGGAAGAAGAAATACTAAATTTTCCACATTTGATTTCCATAATAAAATAGTGATAATAATAATAATAATAATAATAATAAATTGCATTGAATGCTTTCAAACAGGTTATATGTTTACAAACTGATCTTGGAATTTATCGTATGATACAAAATTATTTAGTCATTTAGATGGAACATTTAAGCTTCTTGTAACTGTTCTGATTTTCACACTCATTGTGGCCAGGACTTTGTTATTGTATTATACTATTTTTTGCAATAAATATTATGTTGAAAGTATAAATAGAAATTGTGAATGTACACAAATCACACTTTTTATTAAAAGATTTGATTTTTTTTTAGATACTGTAACCTTTTCTAACATCCACACTTCTAGAGAAATTGTATGTGGTTTGGTTGGATTTAATTTTGCAGTTGTTATTACTATTGTGTAAAACAAGTAAAAATCATGCTTATTAATCACACAATAATAACAATATTAATGATATTAATAATTATGGGTAAGCCCACCTAAATCCACAGGACACATGGATGATGATGAATGCACAGCTGTTGCATGTACAGTCCTATTGCCGAACAATTCTTTTGGATCCCATTGATTACACTACAGTATAATTAATATATATATATATATATATATATATATGTGTGTGTGTGTGTGTGTGTATGGAGTAACGTTCCCAAACCAGGTTCTCATCTCCATCCAATGTTCCCAAGCCTGTGCTCCATGATGTATATAAAGCTGCTGCTGCTCTAACTGTGGTGGTGAGCATAGTGAAAATCACTACAACTTGTCCAGACTCACACATCCTGTTATGCCACCAGGTTTAGGGTTATAAATAGACACAACACACACACACACACACACACACACACCAGCTTACTCTCTCAACCATGTCCCTGCACCCAATTGACCAATACATCAAATTTCTTTTCTATATATATATATATATATATATGTGTGTGTGTGTGTGTGCATTTGTTTTGGCATTTGACTTGGTCCTTCCTCCTCCAAGCACTATTAAGAAGCTGCCAATTCCATCTTCTCATCACTTGTAGCAGCCATGTCAGCTGGAAGAAGAAGAAGAAAAAAAACAAAAAACCAAATAAAAATAAAAATGATCTCAAAAATAACCACAACTTCAATGTTGAACCATGACCTATTTTGACAACAAGGATACTCCAAGTGTGCTATTTGACACCCACATGGAATATTCCAATGAACCATGTAGCTTCTATGAGCCTTCACCACTGAAGCCTACACTGTACAAAAATCTAAATGTCCCCAGAAACTCTCCACACAAAGCAACTGAAGCAAATGCAGCAGTTCCAGAGGTTCTAAAAGCATAACACAGAAAGGAAAAAGTCATTCTCACAATGGGTAAAACAACACTCTCTCTCCTGATGTGAAATGAATTTTGCTTTCATCAAGAGCAGCAGCCCAGAGTAGCCCAGTTTCTAAAGTCAAGCTTTGGACTCACTTGTCTGTGAAGGGCTGTGAAGGGCAACTCCATGCCCTTCAAAAAGGCTTTTCAACACCCCCCCCCCTTTTAATTAATTAATTTTCCATCCTGAAATGATGGGGCAGTAATGAGGCAGTGAATGTCCAAATTTCCAGTCAACTCCTATTCAATTAACTGGAGTAGTGATTTCATTTTATTTTTTGACTTTTTTGAGGTTTCTGACTTTTTAGGCTGTGCCTGCTTGAGATGGGTTCCCCTGGCATGGGAACGGGGGAATGAGAGCACATTGGATTCCTGCATGGGGAACGATCTTCCATCATCAACATAGATTTCTTCCTTTTTTCTTTTTTCTTTTTTTTTTGCATTTGACTGGACTCTCTCCCCCCAAGGATTGTGGGTGGAAGCCTCTCATGGTGGTACCATGTCCAGACCCATCTTTTGCTTGTGCTTTTGCTTTTTTTTTTCCTCTTTATTTGCCTTTTACATTTTTTTTGCAGGTGAGGCACAAGTCTCATGGGTGTGTATCACTTGCTACCATTCTCAAAGGTTACAAATGTAGCTGGCTAGATTGACATTGTGGATTATCAGTATCATCTCAGTGGTTGAAGGAAGTGAAACAGAGTCGAGAGGAGCATGGAGGTTGTTGTATTTTGTTGTGTTGTGGTATTAGGAATAATATTGTTTTCTCTTATTATTGAGCATTTTTAGACTTAGCTTGGCTTATTTCTTGTACACTTGATTTAGATGGTAGTATATATATATATATTGAGAGAGAGAGAGAGAGAGAGAGAGAGAGAGAGAATTTGTCAAAGGAAAACTGTAAGATAAGAGAAAAATTGTAAAATAAAGTTTTACTTCTATTTTAGTTTCCAGTAATATTGAATTGTTGAATACTTGTACATCTGTGTTAATAAATTAAGAACCAGGATTCAAAGGGAAAATACGTCTATTGTTGAAATCATATTGAATAATACATGATATCCCTTTGATTACGATCCAAAGTTATTTTTAGGAATAAGTAGTTAGCTTTCGTTTTTAAACATATCATTTTCACACTAGTGAGCATTGGGTGTTTCATAAATTGTGGGCTTAAACAGTTAAATATGTGACTACAATTCATGCTTCTGAATCCCGTTTACAAACTTTAAATGCTAAAGAATAAATAAATCAATTACTAAATTATTTAAAGAAAAAATTGAGGGTGATGACTACACACAAACATTGATGTGAATCAAGTGTGTTCAATACATGAACTGCAATGTGGATTTGAATATGTAGTAGACTATGTTCATGCTCACACATAGTTTAGTTTACAAACCCCAAAACTGAAATTTAAACCATTGCACTTTTATTTTTTGGATCATTTAAAATGTTTTTAAAAGACTAATGTCATTTTTTCAAACAGTCGTAATTTGCAGTATTAACAATGATAAGTACAACTGCAAGTGCTTGAAACTACATCACTCAAGGTTGAAATGATATATAAAACGGTTTCTAACCATAGCCATATATATATATATATATATATATTCAAACAGTTTGAGAAGGAGTATATAAAGATATGTTCACCACTAGTATCATTTGCAAACTATATATATATATATATATATATATATATAATGTGAATTTGAATGTGTGGCATCATGGAAACAAGTTAAACATGTCATTCACAGTAAATAAGGTAAAGTAACATGGTGCAATTTGTACTCAATCTCAAAATTCTCTATTTCTTTCTCCTATTCATCACTCTATATTACACATTCGAGTGTATGTAAATAAGTCACCACACTTCGAAGTGTGTGTGCTGAATGCTCCCAGGGTTGCAATACCTAAGTGGGAGAAGATCAAACAATGAGACTTATCTCTTAAAAATGAAGAGGATTCATAATAATGGCTTGAATATGACTTAATGCTTGGACATAAAACCCAACCCATTGCAAGTTGTCAAACAATCTGGTGTAAAAACCATAAAAATAAGAACAAAAAATCAAAACAAGATGGAGTGAGATTTTTCTGGTGTAAACATTAGGCTCCATTGGTATTGTATTGTTTATTTTGTAGTATCCCAAGGAAGGCTATGGCCCCACTCACACTCACATGGCTCTCACGTGCTTTAGGGTCCAGCCTTGCCTTTCCCCCTCAGACACTCTAGCTTCTGCCATGTAATGCATTAAAAAAGAAAAAAGAAAAGCATAACAAAATATTGCAAAATAATTGAAAGCCGTTCAGAGCATCCATCTAAGTTTTGCCCATTTGGGAACATGGCAAATATAAAACCAATATATAAGACAATATAGTGCCACAAATTTGATGAAGAAGGGGATGGATAGAAGCATTCATCTAATAAATGAGAAACAAGGAGCATGGCAGTGTGTGAAAGCTGAGAGGGCAAGATTTAATAACTATAATAATATTATTAATAATACTATTAATATTACTTTATGGAGGCTCTAAACTGCCAGTCTAGCTGGAATGAAATGGCCACCATTATTGGGCATCCTGACAAAGCCCCAAATTCATCAATCCATCCATCCATCCATTGGACAGATTTCGTTCATCCTGTCGTTATGAACCATGTATTGTATTGGAAATGGGATGAATGTGCATTTATTGGGGGTGCTGTTTAAGTGAGTGATAATACCCTACTTCTTTTTTTTATTTTATTTTTATATTTTTGTTTGTTTGTTTGTTTGTCTATTTTTTTTAATTGAAAATTTGGTTCATTTCACATCTATTTGAGCACAACTAATATTGCTATTGGCGTTGAATTGCTATTTAAGTGTATAGTTGATTGTGCATGGATGGAATTTTGGGTTTATGCAATACAATCAACAAATTTAGTTGGTTTGTAGATATATTTTTTTTTTTTTTTTTGGTTGTGATATTAAAATGTTACGTTGGTATTGTGAATTGTCTGATGAGGAATTAACTGTTTTTTTTACTTTATTTTGAATCAACTTTTGAAAGTTTTTCTATATTTTTTAAAGCATTTTATTTTGTGTTTTAATAAAATAGTGATTGAATTCCATATATGCACACGTTGGGTGTGCTGAATAAGTGACTACAACAATTTCATTGTTACGTACAATTATTATTTATATATTAACTTTATGAAATCCCTGTTTCAACTGTTCATGATGTGGGCTACTCAAATCAATCACTTTACATTACAAAGATATTTTAATTAAAAACTTAACATTTGTGATTTTGTTTGTTTTAAATAAAATTTAATTTGTTTTGACACATAAACACTGACAAACTTGATTTTCAAAATGTTATTCCTTTTCAATCTCAAAATATAATATTGTAACTGAATTAACAAATATTGTAGTTATAATGGATTTGTGTTGATACTATGACAAAGTCAATACTGTTATTCAATATTATTTGTTACAGGCTGCATACTTTTTTCCCATGCATATCATGTCTGGCCTTATATTATTCATTTTTTTAATTAAACGTGATTAATGAATTAATATAATTAATGAGTGATCAACACATAAAAACTCTATCACAAGCTTGTCAGTTTCCAGGAATATCATTAAAGGTATTGTAGTCTGCAAAAATTTCTTCTGGAGGATTCCAATGTTTGCAAAGACCAACATGCACATGGATATATAGATATATAATTTTGTATAGAAAAATGTGTAGACAGCTTTTTAATGTGCTTTTTTTTTTGTACATTTTTTGTGTGAAATAATCCATTCAAAAAAATAATCGCATGATAAAATTCAATTCTTGCACAACTCAAAACTATATTTCTGTGTGTGCATAAGATGTTGCTATTATTGCTCAATATAACTATAAAATTGTAAATTACTTTACAAAAAGACTTTTTGTAGATGTTTGGCTCTAAATATATTTAAATTTATAATAAAATAGAAAATTAATTAAACTTTAGATATACATATTTATATGTAATTATATATATATATATATATAAATATATATACTTTCAAAAAATTAAGTAACCTTTACTGTAATTTTGTGAAAGTATATGTATATATACAATTTGATAAAATGTGTGATACCAAGGCTTTAAAAATATAGAATCTAAATAGTGAAAGGCATGGATATATATATATATATATATATGTGTGTATTATCTTATCTAAGTAATATTTCCAGGTTTACATTTTTATTTATTTTTAATTACGCAAATAAAGCAGTGAGAATTGCGTGTTTTCATCATTAGAAGTTTAATGGATGACCTTAAAGCTAATTAGAAGCAAATAATTAGCATTTAAAGGAAGATGGAGTAAATTGGAAACTATGTTATTGATGAAAACAAGTTCACTTCATTTTCTATTATATTCCAATTGAATACACAACATCAATAATTAGTTATGTTCTATTACTTGTACGAAAAATTTCTATCACATTTTAACAACATTCCAGAGTAAAACTTACATGAATGTCAATTACTGGGCATGTATTAGGTCAAATGAAATTGGTGATTTATTAGAACTTTCAGCATAACAACTGAATTGTACTCAAGATCAAATTATATTAGATTTCCTAATTCAGGTTTCCATTATTGCAAAAATTTGAAAATAAGTAATTGAATGTTAATCATCATTTTTGTATTACTGAAAATTGAGTGCGTATTACTGAAAATTGGGGGCGTCATGAATGACGTTCCAAGCACCTTAATGTGAGATAGTGTCATGAATGTATCTCTGGTGACTAAATCAAAATGTAATCTTTTGCTGAAAATGATCCGGAAACATAGCGGCAGCTTTTGTGATGAAGGAAAGTTAAACCCATCGTAAATGTTAATTTAAGTGTATATATATATATATATATATATATACATGTATCGTCACATTTAGATTGTAGATGCTAACATGTTTTTACCATATATCTAAGTTAATAGTTCCAGAGTTTGTGTTATTTCATTTTTTTCCGTTAAAAAAAGTATGTTGAATTTATTGTACAATACATATTGTTATACTTTTTGTACAAACATAATTTTATTAAGAAACGTTTAGTCTTTTAAAATTCCATAATTTTTTAAATAAAGCTCAGATGGATTTTAATAAGAACATCAGTTTATTTGTTATATTTTTAGTGTTATATACTACAAAGTATTAGTAACACACAATAAACTATGACTAAAAATGTCTTCTTTAACTTTAAAAACATCTTTTGAATCTTTCAAGATTTCCAAATTTTTTAAAAATATTTATGTAAGATTTTGTGATTTGAGTCAAAATCACAAAATCTTACATAAATAGAATATTTAATGAAAGTTGAGAGTGTTTTAGAGAAAATTTTAATATTTCATAAAAAATACAAATTTAAGAAAATAAATTTGGAACAACAAAAATATTTAAAAATATATTTTTTCAATTAACATTTAGTTTAAATCTAATTTTATAATTATTTAAAGAATCCAAAAAAGTAAGATTCTGTACAAGGATTAATCTGAATAGGAATTATAACTAAATTATAAGTTTAAAAATATGTGAATAAAAAGACAATGTTTTGTACAAGGTATTAATATTCTGAATATTGTATTGTGTCTTTTGAAGTTATCAACAGAAGTGCAATCTTTTGACATGTTACAAATAATTTTCTTTGAAAACACTTTAAATAATAAAAGATAATCTATTTAGATATAGCTTGATACATTTTAATTTAAAAGAAGATCACAAATGGCACATATTTTACAAAACATCAAAATAAAGGTTATTTACTATATATATATATATATATATATCTATTGTTTATTTTTTAGATTATATTGGACTAAGATTTCATATATTTGTTTTGTAAATTTATGAATTAATTTATCTCACATGCATTAAAATAGTTTTTTTATAATTAAAATTATCAAATATTCAAGAACTATACAAAAATATATATTATATTTTATAAAAGTAGGTTGAAAATTGCAACTATTTTAAAAAAATTGACAAGAAAAATAACTTAAAACTTCTATAATACTACAATAATAGGGACAACAAAAATCTTCATAATATTGCATATTGCTTTTAAAAGTTTTTTTCTTTAAAAATAAAATATAATAAAATATAATAAAATGTCAATTAGCACTTTCAAAGAATAGAAACATTTGTTTGAAGAAAACCAGCTTACAATAAGAATACCTATAAATTACAAGAATTCAAAACATTATATAATCATGATTTAATTAATATAAAAATATTGAACTGACCCATCTAAATCTTAAATCAATCCTTCTTACTCCACTAATTAAATCTTTGTACTTCTCAAATTTAGAAACAAATCAATTTTAAACTTATTTATTCAATTCTTCGATGCTTTGGCAAATGACTTAAGTGAGAGTAGAAGGAAGGTAGATGGTTTTTGATGAGGATGTGTTCTTACAATGTATTTGTTATAATTGGATATCTAATAAGGCTTCAAAATTAGAGCCAAGATTAAGTGATGCAAGCTTATGGAAGTGAGACTTCAAATCTCTTCTTTCCGAGAAGAACCTTAAATTTATTTTTGGAGTTGTTAATGATTTTTGAATGTTTTCTTATTCCCATATTAGAGAAGTAGTTACAAAGGTTGAATTATGGGAGTAGAGTACATCAATTTAAGATGGAGGTAGATTAATGTTTTTTTATTTGATATTTTTAAATATAATTCTTTTGTAAAATCTATAGATACTAATAAAAAAATAATACTTCATAAGTGAAGTATAGAATCAAACATTAGATTAACTAACAATATTGTCTTAGAATTAAATAAAAAGTAACATAATGAAGCCTATCTTAAACTCTAATTCTAAAATGTCATATAATTTATATGCTAGAAAATTAGAAGCATATAAAAAAAAAAAAAAAAATCTTTATTTAAAGTTATGTAATTGATGATTGATATGTATAAAAAGAGTAATATGTCTTTGATATTTTTATGCTTTTTTTTGTTCAAATATGTTACAACCTTCTTACCAAGTGAAATTTTGGCTTTCATTAAACATTATAAACAATATATAAAGATTATTGATCAAAAAAATAATAGAAATTCGTGTAGTGATACTTTTATCTTATTATGTATGTACAATAGCCATGGTTTAAACACAACAACTATAATCCATCATACCACTTTCTATTAAAAATAAAATTAATTTAATATTAATAAATTTTATATTAAATTCGTAATTATTAATATAAATTCTTGATTTTATTAATTTTACACTATTTTAATACAACAAATTATACTATTTAATAGAAAATATAAGTCTTCATAAAGAAATTATATATATATATATATATATATATATATATATATATATCTATATATATACAAATACTATTGAATAGTTTAAATAGTGTAAGTTATTGAAGTTAATATTTTTTTATTAATTTATATAAAGGCCATAGTTGACACAAAATATATACAGATCATTATTAAAAATATTAACTGAAATTATTTTAAGCAATTGAGTTTGAAATTTTAAAAAATGTTCAAAATACTAAAAACAAATTATAAAAAGTTTTAATTCTTTAAAAAATAGATCCATTTAGGAGTAATTATCATGTGTTAAATTTCTTCATCCATTAAACTTAATCTAATTTCTAATGTGACTTTTAGAATCACATTATCAGGCATTATCAATGGATCTTTCAAAAAGTAAATAAAATAGCTTTTAATAAGAAGTTCTTGGATAGATAAGTAACAAAATAAAGTTAGCAAATAATAGTACATATAATAAGCAACACATAAATAAATAAATAACTAAAAATAAAAATAAAAATAAAAATATATATTTATATTTTATAGAATATAAAGTCAAAATTAAAATTTTCTTGTTGTCATGTTGAAGTTAATTGCAACAATTGTTTCAACCTTCACCATAATATAAGACTTCTTTAAAAAAAAGGAAGGCTTTAAAAACTTTAAATACAATTTTCTATGAGTAACTATTGCATAATTCTCTAAGAGAATATTGGTGTCTTAATTATATTATTGAAAGTCACTAATAATGAATCAAGTGGTTGAAACATTGTTTATAAAGATATTTTTAATGACTTATAGTACAACCTAGGTATCAAAAATAAAATTTACTAATACTTATTAATTTTAATTATAATTTTTTGTCAATTTTTTGAGTAGATATTAAGATATGAAATAAATATAAAAAACATTTTAGATTTTTTTATTTGAAGGAATTTATAATAATTGGTATTAAAACTCATTGCAAATTTTTCAGGTAGAAGAAGATTTATTTTTAATGACATACAACAAACAACCATTTTTGACCAAATTTCAGAGTTTTTAAAACTTTCCTTTTTGATATTCTTAATTAATTGTCTTTAGATATTCAAAAAATTCAAGTTCTTCTAAGGTCTTTTATAAGATTCTAAAACCTTCCTTAGACTTTAAAACTCTTCCAAAAACTTTTGTAATTGTGTAAGATTGTTTGAGAAGTTAATGTAAGAATTGATTGCTATGGTATAGATAAGGGAAAAATATTGAAAATCATTTTTGTCTTACAAACTGAGTATTAGAGATACTTAATTGTTTCTATGATCTTGATCTAATTATTAAAATTATTTATAAATTAATGTCTTATATAACTTAAAATTTATATATTTTAAATTTTTTTGATAAATAAAGTAATAAAATTTTTAAAAAGATATCAAATTTCAAGTCTTTATTTTATATTTTATGATTATTATTATTATTATTATTATTATTATTTTATCTATATATGCCAATAATATGTTGAAATAAGTTGTAATAAAAGTTTTCACTATGACATCAAAATAGAACACATTATTTTAATTATTTGTAATTTAACAAATAATTTAAATAATTAAAAAACATTTACTATGTCAAAGTTTATAGTGGCAAAATTTTGATTATTTTGAATCCAATTTATTCTATTTCTATTACAAATATATAAATATAAATGAATTGAATCTTTGAAGAAGATATTTTAAGTAAATAGCTAAAATAATAGTTTCATTTTTTATTTTTAACATGAAAGATATAATTTATATTCAAAGATTTATCTAAGTGATATTGTTTTACAATAAGCATGGTTCAAGATAATCATCTAATTAAACGAAATGATCTAAAGTTTTGTAGTCTATATATCCTAATACTTTAAAAAATTATTAAAAATATATTTTTGGTCTGATACAAATTAGTTGGAAGTTTTTTAATTTTTTAGAGCATTTGTAAAACTTTAGAGTTTACTTAATATAAAAAATGTTGGTAAATTACATGCACAGGTTGGAGTTTTGGAATTTTTGCATTAAGTTTAAAAGTATGATAATGGAAATTGTGGTTTTTTTAAAGTTTGAATTATTTTTTCTATATCTAATTAAATACAAATTTTTAAAAAACTAATTTTTTTTAATTATAAATACCAAAATTTGACCATTTTATTCACTTTTTTATTCTTTAAATTATGAAAGGTCCAGAAAGTTAAATTTTATTGAAATTATAATTTTTCAATAATAAGCCATCATTATATACATATATATATATATATATATATTAGTTTATCAAGTTGAAATTATCAATTATTTTTATTATTTAAAAATATATTCTGTTCTTTGATTAAAAAATAAAAATTGAAAATATATCTATAGACCTTAAATAAATTGCGAAAAAATTAAAAATAAAATAATTCAATAAATAATTAAATAAATATACTTTTATAATTTATTAAAATTCCATGTTAACTCCTTTAGCAAATAAAAACTAGCAACTGTATTTATATCTATTTTACTTAAGAACTAGATAATTATTATACATTCAAATTATTTACATAAATGTATAATCTTAAAAATAAAAATTAATATATCAACCTTTTATATTATAATACTTTTTCCAAAGTTTAATGTTTTTTGAAAACTTAAAAATATTATAATCACTTTTCAAAAAAAAAAAGAAAAAAAAAGAATGTATGATATATTTTTTTAATATGTAGAGCTATTACATATTTTTAATGTGACTAAAACTATTATAAATAATTGGTATTAATATGTGATGCTAAATTTTACTTTAGTATTTAGATGAAAATTTTGAAAAGAATTAAAAAGAATTAAATATGCTATTTTTTAAAAAATAAATATCCAAATCGTATTTCAATATTTTAAGTAAGATTTACCGAAAATTTTCTCATTTCTACCAATTTTAATGAAGATATAGAGGCAATGTAAAAGCTAGCAAATATATGTAAATTTTAAAATTGTACTAGTTGAAGATAGTAAAACAAACTTACAATGCAATGTAAAAAAATCATTTTTAGTATAATAAATACATGTTTAAATTTTACTAAATACATGTTTAATACTGGATAACTTTGACTTATGGTATTCATCAAGATTCTACAAGTTTTGTTTTTTTCTTTAGTATCTTTTAAAAATACTTCTAAATGAAAAATAATTATGTTTCTAAATACATCTCCATTGCTAAATATTAAAGTTAAATGAATGGGTAAACTCAAAGGTTATTTAAAAATCGATCCTTACATTTTCAATATTTTCTAAATATTTTCCTAATCTAGAAAATTTAAAATAGATATGCCTATAGAAGCAAAAACCTTTTTGATATAAAAAATTGTAAGCAAATATAATAGATTTACTTTTTTTATAGAATTTTAGTACGGGATAATAAAATAGGTTTTCTTACAATAAAATGAATAAATAATGAAAGTAAGTTCAGATAAATTATACATATAGTATTATTATTATTATTGTAGTTCTATTATTTACTTGTTTTTAAAGTAATTTTGATAATAAAAGTAAATGTTTTAATCTTTTTCAAACTTTCATTTTCTCAGTATAGTATATTATTTCAATGAAGTCAGGATTAAATCCTCTCTTGAACAAAACTTTGATAAAAAAATCACTGAGCTGTGACAAACATATATTATTTCCTTGGATGGATCATTCGAACAGTTTATTCAGGTATTCAAAAAAGTAGTCAAGAAACTTTTCTCCTCTCAGTTAATATTTACATGAACATGTAATCTTCAATTATAGATTATAGATTTCAATTATTTTTTATTATAGATAAATGAATCTCCTTACATCTAATTAAATCATTGTACTATTCAACAAAATAAATTAGAACTATAATATTTTTATGTCTTAATAATGTTGAAATATTAACTATCATAATATATAGTTACTAACTTTTAGGTATGACTTGAGTAAATTATATTTCTACTACAAAATTTAAATCAAATTTTAATTTTTCATGAGCAATGAAATTGCTTGTGCAAGCTTGTAAAGTTCCCAACTTTGACCAAGTTCAAATAATAATAAATATCATTTTTATACTTAATAAATTTATGATAAATTGAAATATTTTTCTAGGGTATTGTCAAATATGGAGTGAAAATCAGACAATGATTTTTTGATGACAAGCCAAGGAACTTCAACAAAACCAATTCCAGGAGTTATCTGTATAATTTTATCATTAAACTTTTACAAATTCAAAATACCACCTCACGATGTGTATGTTGTTGCTAAACGTGTTTTCTCCATAACATATATGTATGTATGTCTATATATATATATATATATATATATATAATTCTCTTAACATGATTTTCACACAGTTTTTTAAACTTGTATTAGAAAAGTGCTTGATGTATATATATATATATATATATATATATGTATATAGTTCTTGTACATATAAAAATAATAATTATTATAATGTTAAAGAAGTGCAGTGCTTGGATAGAAGATTTTAGAGGCAAAGTCAACAGAGATCATCATCTTACCATAAAAAAATATTTCACAGAACTAAAGTGTTGCAACAATTTCAACTGAGCAAGTTTTATACAGTATTAGTTAATTTATTAATGGCAAAGATTGGTGTGGGATATATACCATAGAAGTTAAGGAAATTGTATTATATGGTATGATAGATTCCTTTGTGTATGACTATTGAGTTAGTTACTTGTGCAGTATAAACAGCTTGTGTTTGATTGATTTCCAAGCTCTCAATAGACAAGTCTCTTAAATATCGTTTTGTTTTCATCTTTTATTTTTTTAGATGTAAAATAATGAAAATTGCACATTAAAAGATATTTTGTGTGGCAATGTGAATGCCTTTTTTTATCTCTTTTTGTTCAATGAACTTTAATTTGAGTTCATCTTTCAAATCCATTTCATATCAAACTTTTTTATATTTGATAATTTGAGTGTAACTAGTACATAATTTTAGAAGGAATGTAAGTTTGAGATGGTGCAATTTTTTGATCAAACTAATTCATACTTGAGTGATTGAAATCCAGACATACAGAAACACAATTAAAAGTGAAAAATTAAATTAACAAATGTTGCAGAATTAATTTTAAAAAAATAGTACTGTGCATACATGAGTGATCTTTAAACATTTCACCCATTTGGAGTGATACTTCAAATCTCAGATAAATTTACTACAGAAACTTAAACAAACACCATTTATTAAACTATAATCATCTACACCTGACCAATTTGCAAAATCTAACTTGTGAATTCCAAACTTTGTACATAATGTAAAAACACACGATAATCAATTGAAACTTTTTTCACTAAAAAAGCACGTAAGTTTATTATCTAATTAAAAAAATTAAACAAAACTAAATTTAGAAGGAGATTTTTAAAAAATATATATTGATGGTGTAAATCTCAATGAAAATACATCAAAATTATATATATATATATATATATATATATATATAAATGTATTTATATAACAAGCCTGTTCATTAAGGTTGAAGTAGCATGTTGAAACTTGTTTATTACACAACCATTTGATAGCTTGCTATAATTACTCGTTGATCACCAAATAATGTAATGACTACAAGGTATTGTAGAAATGTGACAAATTTCTTTAACAAAACTGAAGTTCTATGATATTTTTCCAAAGAATCTTCCAAAAAAAGTACAACCAAACATAATTTTCTAATATTTACTTAAAATTAAAACACATGTATCATACAAAAGCCCTTTATCAATGGCATGGAAAAACACCATTATATACTTGAAATAAAGAATCATAAACACTCTGCAAATCATACACAATCTAAAATTGCATGTCAAGGTACTGCCCAGTATTTCTTTGTAAATCCCTGATCTAGAATTCTACTTATGCAATTGATTGAACTTCTGTAGCCTTTAAGCTGGCGCAGTTCTCTTTGCCACAAAGGAGGATAATTTTTCCTCAAACAAAAAACAATAAACATGTATATATATAAAAAAAAATTCCTTCAACATTTTAAATTATACCATGTTTCTATGCAGTTGTGGTATGATCTTCCACCAAGCGTTACCACAAACTGAGAGAGATGGGTACAGTGAGAAATAGTTTTTTTCCATCCAGGGAACACTTATTGCATGGCAATGCAGCAGATAAATGTCATTATCTGTAACATTTATGCGAAGTTTTTCAACCAGTACAAGACTGAGGGGAAATTTACATATCATTCTGCATGCACAACATTTGCATTCTATTGGGTTCCAGGTACAACCTTCTGCATGCAACTCATCTCTTTACAAGGAAAGAGTCCTTCCTAAGAAGTAGCTACAGAAGAAGAAGAAGATTTTAAAATGATAAATAAAATAAATAAAATAAAAACAGAAAAGGGGGCCTGGAAATCAATCTGTGTGGGTAGTTGGGTCAGACTCTAGGTTTGTCAATCTTCCTTCGTGTGACGTGAACGACGCTTTGATCTTTGGGGGCTCAGAGAGTACGTTACACGAGAGAGAGAGAGAGAGAGAGAGAGAGCAATACTGCCGCCGTGCTGGGCTTGCAGAGATCTGAACGTATGGTGAGTTCCTTCAGCTTTCTGTATTGTCATGCAGAAAAAGAGAGGAATATATAATCATGCAGCAGAAGATATGGATATGCCATGACCAGAAGGGTTGGTTTCTGGTTGAGACGTTGAAACAATAAGAAAACAAACGAAAAACGAACCAAAGAAACAACAAATGACACTTTTGTGACACGAAGAGTTTCTGGGTTCAGCAACTTATCGAATCGTCGTTCAATTGGTGCTCTCCCAACGGTGAATCGCCTTCGAATGTGATTAGTGTGGCCGCGCCATTCCCTACAGCGTTCCTCCGACTCAATGCAACCTGGATTCAAATTTGGAACTTTTGTATCTTGGAATTCATGCCTTCGCGTCTTCAGTGAGTGCTGTGTTTCTTTCTCTTGGCGTTGATGTCATCGGTATGTGCACACAATTTTCAAGTATGGACTACATAACTGGTCACTACTGTCAATGAGGCTGCATAAAGAGTTGATATAGTTACTTAACCAACTAACGAAAAAACATCTCGTCAGCGACGTAAATATTGAAGCGACAATCCTTGAACTGAATTAGCTAGGCATATGCTTGGTGAGCTACCTTCAATATGAGATGTGAAAATCAAATGAAAAGACAAAGATGCAAATTCAAAACATTAATATGAAGCACAATATGAGGAGTCGCTCCACCAACATCCACTAGTTTTTAATTTTCCAGTTCTAGTCAGTTTATAATGTTTGTAAAACACCGTTGAGAAAGTCACGTGTGTTAATAACAGGAGCTGTTACAGTAACAATTACAGATTGAACCCTAACGGCACTCTTTAAAACAGTCACGACAGAAATTGTGGCAATCAAGCGCTATAATCAGTCTCTATATCAAGCACTATAACACCGCAAAAAGAAAACAGTACAAGCTGTTGTACATTTGGCTCTTGAGATAATTAAATCCAAAATTAAACATTGATTGGTACATCCAACTTGGTCTCTACCCAGACGACATCCATTCCGCAGGACAATTATATGTAACACCACTGTCCAGCCAGAAGGGAGGAGTGATCTCCCGAACGCGAACCTGTTTCAAAACACGTTGAATAAGATCATAAGACCAACGACCCGAATGGTTACACCGATCAAGAGTAAAATGGTGAGAAAGTTTCTTCTTCTTATAGGTGAAAAGGTTCAAATAACCACTTAAGCACTGTCCATAAAATTGGTCATCTGTAAGTAAAATAATCAACCGTTTCTTAATGATCATGCTAAATTCCATGCATAGCACTAATCAACCTTTTTGAAACAAACTGCAAAGACATGGAAGTGATGCATCATAGCACATCTACTTTATGATAAAAACATGCGGAAATTTAGGGATTGAACGATGTTTACGTGGTTGTTGATGATGGAGAGACAAATCAAGTAGCAGCAGGAGTCTCATTCGCAAGAAACGGATTTGCAATTTCCTCAGTACCGTCTGTTGGAGCAACCAGCATTACAGCAGTTCCTCTACAAACCTGACACAACCAAGAATGTGTCAGAATGGAAAATATTCAACTTATAATGTTTCGACTTCAAAGGAAAAAGATAAAATTTATAAATCATAGATCATCAGGTTCTGCAGTGGCACCCCAAATCCTTACAAACTTAGCATACAGAAAGACATAAGTAGGAACTTACAATCAAGCCTAATTGTCTCATTTGATCTGTCGTCTTCAAAGGATCATCCGAATCTGCAATAGATGAAAGACCCGATCGGTATGGAGTGATACGCATAAATACACCAACTACTCGGTTTATATATCACAAGGTATCGTGGAACTCAAAACCGGACTGTTACCGGTACATGCATACGAGATTGCGACTAGTGTAACTTCTAATCTGACGTTGTAGCAAAAAACAAATAAACGAGATTTACAAACATGGATATCATCGACGATCCACCAAACGAGTGGGCTCGAGTTTAGATCTATAGAGCACGAGGAAGGGAGACTAAATTGTGGTGCAAGTCTAAACAAACTATTCATTAGCTCTAGGGCAGCACATAAGCTTCTGTGCATACGAACGATAACAATGCAGCATGAAAATTGAGTAAGAAGGGGATAAAGAAAAACCTCACCCCTCAAGTTTTCCGTAGCCTCGTCCAGCACCAAATTCAAAAGCTGATCATATCCTTTTAAAGTTCCTGTCACTGCCAGCCCATTGAAATGTCAACAGAAAAGAATGTTGGAGGCAATACGCATCACAACCCGGGAATTCTATTCAGCTGGCAGCAAGAGTAGCTACAAATGATCAAAGAGAAGAGATGATCGATCAACTACGAAACAACTGTCTTCCAACTAAGAAACAACAGTCCTCCAACTACACCTTTCAAGTCGAGATAGTTGGGAGTTGTCACTTAAGGAAAATCACACGGCCAAGGCGCAGTCCTTTCAGAGAAAACGGCTATAGTTCATCATAAACCCTACTCTCTAATTCGATGTGAAATGTCAAGTGACTGCAGCTACCTTGAGCTTAAATGAACTGACAAGCAGCCAGTACCCACAAACTGCGTTCATGAGCTAACAATTCACAAAGAGTGCCCACATCACCAACATCTAGCAACAATGTGCCCTGCACACATTTCCTCACAATGAAGAATAACCAACCTTGTCGGCCACCACTCAGCTTCACAGATACTCCTCTATCCACAAACTTGGCCAGATCCAGCACGGTTTCTTTTCTTCCCGACTGAGGCCCCACAGACCCACACAACACAAACATATCAACCATCGAAGCATGGAGCGACCCATATCCTTAAAACCCACATCGCAATTGAGTCTTCATGACAACGAAACAGAAACCAAGCGAATAATTCAAACAAAAACACAACCTTCCCAACACACAGACCCCACATTAGGGTTTCCAACACACGAACACATGCAATGCGAATCACCTGAATGCAAAGTTTAGAATCAATCATACCATGTTGGTAAAAATAAAGAAAAAACACAAGCTTTGATGCGCTCAGAGGAGATGGCGATGTGATTGAAAGGAACGCAACACGTGATTCTGCTAAAATCAAACCCGAGGCATAAAACCCTAGAAAACAGCACACCCAAGAGCAAACCCTAAGGGGTCCCAAAACCCCCTTCCAAGGCAAACCGTCTCCGTTTGAATTGAAGCCCCTAGCACATGCCTAATAGATCTAACACATGCCTAATGAATTTTAGATCTAGTAGGCATAAAATGTTACAAGTTTGATACAAATTGTGAGAATAATAGTAATATTAATAATAAATTTATCAATTTAGATGTGATAAGAAATAATTTGTACTTTGTTTTAGTAGTGCATATGTAAATGAAAAGTGGAGATATTAAATTGAGATAAATAGATTACAATTATTTTTATTTTTAAAATTTAATTAATTTTTAAAAAATGAAATCACTTATAATATTTATAAAACTTAAAACTTATTAATTTCAAAGTAGATGAAGATTTTTAAAGGTGAAAAGACATAGAGAATAAAAAATAAACTTACACATACTTTAACCAAATACAAATTTTTCAAGTATGGAAGGCTCTTGTTTTGCATTTTGGATGCAATATATTAAAGTGAATCATGTATGTAAAGTAATATGTAATTTAAGAATGAATAACAATGCAAAACAATGTAACTAAGTACTACACAAATATTTTAAATTAATATCATAAAAATACTAAATGAAATAATATAATTAAAAAATAAATAAACTTACATATATACACAAAGAGAAAAAGATAATAATAATAATAATAATAGTAATTAATAAAATAGCATGTGAACACACACAAGTAATTGTAAAACTGCAACACAAAAGAAATGTGGAATGCAAATACTCAAATCACATGATTTTGGTTTTTGCTGTATTTTGAAATTGTGTATACATAATGCAAAATGGATATTATCAATGTTTTTCTTTTTATTTCAAATTTGAGTTTTATAAATACATTTCGAATTTTGTTTTTGAAAAAAACTTAAGTTTAATCATTTTGAATGAATTTTATTTCATTAATAAATCATTATGTTTCATGATGTATTTTAATTTTATCTCAGATATCATGATATATATAAATATATATAACATTCTTTTAAAATAAAACAACAAAATAATATGAACATAGATCCAATTGAATTAAGCAAAAAAAATTCCACCTCTGCAAATGTGGCATCACATTCTGTATGGATAGAACATGAAGCAAAAGCAAGTTCTTTAGCAAATACTTTGACCATTATGTGCATTTGTTATCAATAAATACCTTTAAAAAGATAAAGAAAGACATAAATAAATAAATCAATCAATCAAAACTATTTTTTTACAAGAAAAGTGTACATCCTTCAAAACTTTCATTCTCCATTTTATAGGAAGCCCATTGATTAGTTGTAAAAATTCTACAAATAAATTAATGTGTAGGTAAATATTTTTACTTCTTTTAAAAAATAGAATACTACTAATGTCATCACAATTTTTGTTATTACCACCACAATCTCATGAAAATTTTAATTAAATTTTGGTAAAAATTTATTTTTGTTATTTTCACCAAAACCATTCCATCATATATATATATATATATATATATTCATATTTATTGGAAATAAATAAATAAAAACTATATAAATATATCAAGTGAATGGTAGTTTGTAGCAGCAGAAGCAAAACATAGTGACATTAGAAATACCAAAATTTTTTTATTTTAACATATAAGTATATATATATATATATATATATGTATGTCTTTGCGTACATATGCATATATTTGTATATGTTACATGGCAAAAGTGCATTATGTTTAAATTAGATGATGTTGATGATTGATGTTTTGTTTTTTTTCTTCTTTGAATAAAGTAGCATCCATAACCTTCAAGTTTATAAGTTATTTTTGGTCCAAGTTTATCTCAAAATTATTTTTAGGTTGTATATCTCAACCATCACCACCTTCATTAGAATTCTTCAATTAAACAAAACAAAGCTCTCTTCAACAATAAGTATATTAGTCTTAGCTCCTCAGCTTGCCCTTCAAACAGGTATTACTACTCATGACGGGTATTAAACGTATA
Source organism: Physcomitrium patens (assembly GCF_059467195.1). Taxonomy (NCBI): domain Eukaryota; kingdom Viridiplantae; phylum Streptophyta; class Bryopsida; order Funariales; family Funariaceae; genus Physcomitrium; species Physcomitrium patens. Next base: position 2,571,331 of record NC_143417.1, on the reverse strand, counting down.
TTACTGTTTTTCCAACAGTTAATTTTGATAATCAATCACGAATTTTCTTTGTTAGTGTAATTTCTTTCTAAAAACAAACAAAAAGAAGAAGAAAGAACATCCCCCACCGCTGCACCGAAACCCCAACCTCGGCGCAAATCGATGCTGCCGAAGTTCATGCAGACCTGCACATTGGATCCACGCCCTTCCAATTGGAATTGGTGGGTGATGAAGAGATCATAGCGATCTAGCGATCACTTCTGGTGCCATTGCTTTTACAATTGCGCATTCAGTTTAGTTTTTGCTGTCGCATCTCGTGATTCTCCCCATGGTTTTCCCTTGCGTAAGCGCTCTCGGTGGATTCCTTAAGATTACCGCACAGATGTTTAACTGGAGCGGCAAACCATCGCTCCTAATCCATGCAGGCAGCGTCGAGATCGGCAGCAAAGGTATTAAGTTGGCCTAGTTGGGCCTGTCCGACCTGGAACTGATCGACGTTGGGAGTGAGGTAGTAGCACAATTTGGCACGATTAAAATGAAATTGCAAACACAGGATTGTTGGAATGTAAACTACATATCTATCTGGTTGAATCTTCACCTCGTGGAAGTGGTTGTTTCCGTGCCTTCACTCTAGCTCATGAATCGGCCGCAATCTCTTGCTCATCGCTGCAACTTCGACAATTGGGGTGGTTTGAACAGTAACTCGGAGTCATCTCAGATGGGTCACGTTTTCTTCGAATGATGTTTTGCGTATAATTAGTGTTATGAATGGTCAAGAGCTTGAGTAACGCACTGGAAGGGCTGTGGTGCTGATCGAAGTGAAGCTTCGGGCTTCATTAGTTAACCAAAGCAGTGGCAGCCTGTTCTGCTCCATCGTTGGATTGTGAAGAAAACATTAGAAAAAAATTGAGGGGCGTTAAGACAAGAGATGCGCTGGTAAAGTGCTCCAAATTCATGCAAACAGTTGGTTCGATGAATGAGTTGGAATTCGCACGGCGGGCGTCATTCTGAGCTGACATTCCGAAGGTGAAATTATGCGATTGTGGTGACTGGTGAGCTGAATGCGAAGAAACCCGCTAAAGAAATAGATACATGTGCATGGTCAACAGTGGTGTGGGCTTGGAGTTGTAGAAGGCGCCGACTTGCCGATAATTGCGAAGACCATGCCAACGGTACATCTGCATTTTAGTTTTGATCTGAGCTCATTTTACAGGTTCCAACTTCCTCGCTTGGGTGGGCCTATATAGGTATTCAGCTCATCGTACTTTATGCGTGAACCAAGCACCAAGCCTGGAGTTTAATTCTCCAGGTCGTCTTGCCGCCGCTGATAATACTCATCTCCAGAATACAGTATCAGAATTCTCTCCTGATGAGATAAGGTGCCGCATTATAGATCAATGGGAATGCTTTGTCTTAATTATCATTATAAAATATTCTAAGCTTTGAAACTTGTCACAAAATGAGACATTTCAGTTCGTTTTTTCCAACCCAATGTGAAGCTAGCTTCGCAATGGGAGACTTCAATCAGCGATCGGGTTAATCACTTGGTTGCAAGCAGATTTCTAGCAAATGAACAGATAACGTTATATACAACCTTGTACTGTGGAGCTCTGTAGCACCGTGTTCCTTAATCTTCACCAAAGAATTTTATTTACTTTCTGTTTTCATGAATAATCACTCGCTTCTTAATCATCCAGCCGGCAGTCTGGCTTTCGTTGCAATCAGGAATCATTTCTTACGTGATTATTGTGAGTTACCCCATGCTATTACGCACTAATCGACAGAAATCCCTTCTACACCTGTCATACAAGAAACAATATACCAACTCTGCACTGAATAAGCAAATCCTTGGGAATCAGATGCTTGATTATTCATGGGCCACTGTAGATTTCTGCACCGCTGGAGGCATACAACAATAGGATATTATGGCGGGCTTTATTTTGACTTTCTGCACCCTATTCCCGTTTCAGAAAATGAATATTCAAGATATATGAGGTGAAAGTTTATATTGAAGAGAATCATTCACCGTGAGTAGGTATATGTAAGGCGCGGGTTTCCTATAGACTTCAGTGCGCCAATGAAGGTACCCAAAACCATGGAGCGCCGGAGTACGCCCACAATTGGACATTTATCGAATCGATCTGGAGGACAGCATCATGAGGTTTGACTGGTGTCCAAGTGTGAACAACGTGGAACGCTGCCAAAACCGGCTGTAAAATGTCCGACGACGATGGAGACGGATGCGAGCCAATTACCACGAAAAAACAGTACATGTTTCTGATCTCTAGAGCTGCATTTTGATTGCTTGTTTGCATGGAAAGGGGTATCTATTACAATTGTTTCACATCAACGTTAAATTTGCATGGAGTATCTCTTTTCTTTTTGGCAAAGAACGTCTCGATTGCTCCTCAGATTGCAACAAGTATATTTTTTCATGATAAGGACCTAAGCTTAGACACACTGGATGTGCAGGTGGCTGTTTCCCATTTTCTTTCTCCGTAACCCGCGACGTTCTCATGTTTGATCGATATCAGGAAATCAATTTGAGATAAATGTACAGGGACAACACAGCAGTTTTTATTTTTTCCCCCCTTGTTCCCGGTGTCTGCCTCAGGACACAATCTCCTGCATGTGACTCAACAAAAGGTTCATGCTCAAGCATTCGAATCCCTCCACCTCCGTTGATCAACTCAGCTTACTGATTTGAGGGGACTTGTACAACAGTACCACATCTTGCTCCTCGTGAATAAAACAACTTTCGCAATGCTCCCGAGGGCCATCTCATGTCACCCAAACCTAACCAACATTCCTTCCCCATGAACAAACACAACATTCCCTCCCCATGTACACACACACAGCACTGCGAGTTTCACCATATCAAGTCGAAGTGAAACCACCCAGCATCACGGCATCTTCTTCACCCCAGATCCCCATCAACCGTCATCGCAGCGGCAGGTCCAACCCACAAGTTGGGCTTAGGACCAGTGCCTACTAGCACACCTGCGTGGGCGATCCTACGCAAATGGTGCATGCGAGTCCCTCCCCCGAATACCCACCCGCATACTAACATAAGAATAATTATTTTAAATAATACTAATACTACCGGATCGGGCCATCTGCGACAGGCCAGAGAGATCAGTGTAGACACTGGCATCGATGCAACCGGGCGGGGCAGGGCACCACCCAGTCGCAGTAAGCGGTGAATCGGATCTGCTATTTCTAGCATCAATATGTCAGTAAGCATCCAACGGAGGGGCTCATCTCCGGGTTTTCGATGTTCGCATCCGTGCCAAATCCGGTAAGGATGGACACACACGCACTCTCCAGACATAAGCGAACATAATGATCTGTCTGCCTGTCTGTCTGTCTAGTGGGGCCATGGCATCGAATCCCCGTTCCATTTCGATGACCATTGTGTGGAACATCTGCACAGTTTCCTTCCTTCGTTGTCTTCTACAACCCGGTGCTTCTCCGCACCGTGAGCTTTGTCTTCTGCGGGTGGTCTTGCCAGCTTTTTCTGTTTCACTGCAATTTCGTTGTGCTCTTTGTGGAGTTTTTTTTCGCCGGACAAAAGCTGTTGTCCAAGATATTTGAGGTTGCGTTGTCGTGGTTTTCGTATTGTCTGGTTTTAGTGTTGTTTGATTTCTATGTGTTGTTTTTTTGTTTGGTTTTTCTGGGGTGCGTTTTCTTTTTTCACTCCCCTCCTAGCCTTCGTTCCGACCCCCTAGTTCCCACCCCCCGCTGATCAGTTCCCAGCCTTCATCCCAAGCCTCATCTCAACCACTGCTCCCTCCCTTCCTTGCCTTTATCATGACTTCTCCCTCCTTCCGAGAAACATCTCATGCACACTCACTCACCTCACTGTAAACCTCCAAAGCATGGAACATCTTCACCATGCAATCCACTTGAAATGCCTCCATCTTTTTCTCAAAGTCGACAACAATCCACCTAAGAACATAAAATTGAAAACATACACATTGAACTTCTTTGCAAAAAATTCAATCTGCTTTTCTTACCCAAAATTCTCATCCATCAAAAAGTCACAAAGTAACAACACTATTGGCTTCTTTTAAGGTGCCTCAAACCACGCTCCTATGACATTATCTACTTCCACAATCTAGGACTTCAATCCATAAGCCTCATATCAATGCTTTAATTGACTTAGCTCCAAGTTAAGACTATATGTGGAGGTAAGAATGAAGCCTTCTTCACTCATATCAATGTCTTTTTAGTTCTTAGTCTTATTTAAAGACTTTTTAGTTTTCTTGTCTATAGCAATATCCATTTTAGTTTAATACTATATCACCTTGAGTGATTTTTTAGTCTTTTTGAGTGACATAAGAGTGTATTGTTATTTTAGTTCCTTTGAAGTTCATCTCTTTGATAGTTGACAAGAGCCCTAACTCATTGTCCTTATCTTATTTTAGAAGTGAGTGAATTATTTCTCTTTTATTGTTATATTTTGAAGGTTATAAATTATCCATCTTTAAAAAAAATATTTAATTTTTTTATATTAATTTTTTTTAAAAAAGAGCAGATTATCCATCTTTATAGAAATTTTTATTTGATATTATAGGTTATAAATTATTTTCCTATAATTTAATTTTTAAAATTTATTTGAATTTTTTATAAAAAAAGAGATTATAGATGCTATTCTTAGCAAAAATGAAAACAGATTTGTAACTATTATAGATCTTCACAAACTTATCAGTACTCTTAAATTGGAAATTTCATGCATTATCAATACCAATGAAAGAAACATTAATCCTATGTCTATAGAAGAAGTTTAGAGTCTGCATCAAGAAGTTATATAATTGAAGAAAGTAAGTAGATTGACTTCACAATCAAATCTAGGAAGTTCTCCTTTTATAAGTACAATGGAAAAAAAGGTTAATATGTCCAAGAAGTTTAATGGAACAAAATCAAAATTTTGTGGATTTTTGTAACAAGTCAAGCTCTACCTAAGATTGCATCCATTTCAATACCTTGATGGATTTGTTCAAGTTAGATTCATAGACACACTTCTATTTAGAAATACTCTCTCTTTATTTATATCTTTGATGGGAAATGATTCACAATTCTTTTATGATTTGAATTCATTCTTAGAAGTGTTAACAACCACATTTAGAGAAAGTAATTGAGAAAGAATAATATAGACTAAGTTCTTATCTTTATAATAAGAATCATGGTTAGCCACCATATATGCTATTGAATTCCAAAACGTCACTTATAATGTGGATTAGAATGACAAAGCCTTCATCAATCAATTCGATATAGGTTGAAGAATATCAAAAAATTATTATTGAAAATGCCAAAAGCAAAATCTTTGGAACAATTTATTGCTCAATTGGTTATTTAAAAAATGTTAAGAATAAATTATTTAAAAAATGTTAAGAATAAAGATTAGAGAACAAGTCAAGTAATGACCATAGATCCTAAGTTTTTAGAAACTTATTCATCAAGGCCAAAACTAATGTAAATTGATATAGTACATTTTAAATCACTTATTGAGCAAAAAAAGACTTGTCATTGTTAAAAAGATTTATGCCTATATTGTAGAAAATCCAAGTATACTATTCAATGTTATCCAAAGAAGAAATACAATCACAAAATGAGAAGTATGGTTGCCAAAGAGGACAATGTCTTAGAAAACGACTCTTTCCAATTATAATAGAGACCAAGTAGTTGAAATCTTACGTAATTCTTAATAAAGGTCATATTCTCTTTTCAGATTTCTTATCTTATTTTATAATAGAAGTTTTTTTAGGACCAAAAAAGTACAAAGTCTTAGCCTTATTGGATTGAAGAGCTTCAACATGTTTTATAAACAAAAAATTTATCAAAAAAATAAGATGTATCTTTAGTTAAGAAAATCAAACATATGCATGTAGAAATAATAGATGGTTGTTCATTGTCTTTTAAAAATATTATATATGAAACTATTCTTGTAGAAGTAGCAACTAATAGTCATAATAGTTCAATAATATTTAATATGATTATATCTCTTTTGAATCTAATTATTTTAGGATTATCATGGTTAAAAAAATATAACCTTCAAATATATAAATTTTTTTATAATTTTAATATTTTTTATAGATTAATCCAAAATTTTGTTAAGTAAGTAAAATTCTATAAGATCGATATATCCAAACCATTATTAGTAGGTGCGAGAACTTTTATACATGCTGCAAAAGAAGAATCAACTTTTGTTATATATGCCATATCTTTTGCTCATAGAAAAAAAAAAAAAAAAATGGAATTCTAAGTCAATATCAAGATTATTAAAATGTCTTTAAAAAGAAGAATGCAAATATTTTTTTAAAGCATTGTTTTTATGATTATTCCATTGATTTTCAAGAAGGAGCTCAACCACCATTTGGACCAATCTATAGCCTGTTATAAAACAAGTTGGATGCAATTAAGAAATATATTAATAAAAATTTGCCTAAAAACTTCATACGCCATTTTAAATTTCTAGTCATGGCTCCTATTTTATTTGTGAAGAAAAAAAAGAAAAATCTTTTTGGATGTGAATAGAGTATCGAGAACTTAATATAATCACCATCAAGAATAAGTATCCCCTACCTTTGATTTTAGAACTTCTTGATCAATTTAATCAAACTAAGATCTACACAAAAAATGATCTACGAGGAGCATACAATTTGATATGTATTAAAGAAGGAGACAAATAAAAAATTACATTTTGAACTATGTATGGGCATTTCAAATATAATATCATGCCTTTTGGACTCATGAATGTGCCAATTGCTTTTTAACATCTAATGAATGATGTTTTTCATAAGTTTCTTGTCAATTTTATTATTTGTTATTTATAACCCATCTTAATGTATTTTAAGAATACAAAAGAATATAAATTTCATATTCATTGTATAATATAAAAATTAAGAGATGCAAGATTATATACCAATATGAAAAAGTATATATTTTATATTACTTAAGTTAATTTTTTAGGATATATTATTTCAAATGATGGTTTTATTATAGATCTTAAAAAGGTCCAAACTATCATAGATTTAAAGATCTCAAAAACAATTAGAGATAAGTATTTTTTTTTTTTATATATTTGTCAATTATTAAAGGATCTTCATTAAAAAAAAAATTCAAGTTATGGCCTTTCTTAAATGCTTAATATATAAAGATAAACTTGAGTGGAGCAAAGAAATTGAAGCATCTTATGAAGCCTTGAAGACAACATTTATTTTTGTACCAAACTTGTATTGTATCAACTTTTTGAAGATATTTTTTATAGAAATGGATGCAAGAAACTTTACAATGAGTGTTATTTTGTTATAAATAGAAGTAGATGATAAGCTCCACTTAATAGTTTTTTATTCTAAGAAATTTTCATCAATCAAGATTAATTATGAGATCCATAACAAAGAATTTTTTACAATTGTGGATTTATTTCAAGAATGGTGTCATTATCTAAGAAGGACTTCTAGTCTAATCACCATATATACAGATCATAAGAATCTCAAGTACTTGATGTCAACATGTATTTTAAATTGTTGTCAAGCTCATTGGAGAATGTCTTTATTAAGATTTGATTTTAAGAATATTTATTCACCTAAAAAATAACAAGGTTTGTTAAATTTCTTTTTTGGACATCTTTATTTTGCACTAAAAGAAAGAAATGTAGCTTTTGATCAACAAAGAACAATCTTCTTAAAGCTAAAGCATTTTCATTTTAGAATAATAAAATTAACATTAACTATTGATTTAACTTTTGCCAAGTAAGTTCAATCAAGTATATCCCTTGATCCTCTTATTTATGATATCATGAACAATTATTCTAAATCTCATGATACTTCTAAGTTTCAATTCAAAAATAATTTATTCTATTTTAAAGAATAATTATATATTCTAGAAGGTGATATATAATTACGTGTTTTTCAAGCTTGTCATGACTTTCCAATAGTCAGACATTTTGAATACAATAAGACTTTAGATCTAATTTCAAGAGATTTTTGGTGGCCTCAAATATGAAAGGCAGTTAAAGACTTTGTACAATCATGTGATATTTGTGTAAGATCAAAAACTCCTCATAATCAATCTTATGGACTTTTCTACCAATTACATATTCAAAAACAATTATAAACTTCTATTACTATAGATTTTATCATAGATCTTTCAATCTTAAGTTTGAATGATTTTATATTTGTGATAGTAGATCTTTTTACTAAGATGATTTATTTTTTACCATATATAAAATATATCAGAGATGAAGAATTTTTTTTTTTTTTTTACAATATTTATTGTTATTATAGATTATTTAAAGATATTATATCAAATAAAGAGACTCAATTTATATCAATATTCCAAAAAATCCTTTTTAAGATTTTAAAGATGGATATAAAGCTATTTTTTGCTTTTCATCCTCAAAATAATCAGCAAATGGAATAAGTAAATCAAGTTTTGCAACAATATTTGATGTGTATCATCAACTATTATCAAGATGATTGAACAACTTTTTTACCATTAGCAGAGTTCATATATAATAATTCAATATATTTGTCTACTTAATAAAAACTTTTCTTTCCTAATTATGATTATCATCCATAACTTGATATTTTTGACTTTTGAAAAGTTGATAATCTTACGACAAAAGATTGGGCAAATTATTTATCAAAGTTACATTTAACAATGAAGACACAATTAAAAGAAGTTCAAGAACAACAAAAAATCAATACGGATGCCTATTATAAGTAATAATGATGATTCAATGTGGGTGACAAGGTATGGCTACTTTGTCGTAACATCAAGATTAGTTGTCTTTGTGACAAATTGAACTATTATAAGCTTAGAATTTTTTTATTAGCAATTAAGTTAATCTTATTGTTTATTAATTACATCTATCAAAGTCTATGAAGATCCATCATGTATTCTATGTATTTCTTTTTGAGTCATATAAGACAATGAATATCTTGAGAAGAAGATAAATGCTACCTCCTTCTATAAAAATGGATAATAATCAAGAGTTCAAGATTGAAGAAGTCTTAGATTCAAGGTAGGGCCAAAATAGATTAAAATATTTTGTTTATTGGCATAGATATATTATTAATAAATATACATGAGAGCAAACAAAGAATCTTGCAAATGCAATAAAGAAGATTGAAGCCTTTTATTGATGAAATCTATCAGATTTAAAATAAAAAATAAAAAATATTTGCTACAAAAGAAATAAGATCTAAAGAAGATAGCATTCTATCTTCTATTCTTATTTGTAATTTTTATATATTTATGACACTAAAAAGATGGAGAATTAACAACCAATAGATTCAACTCAAGAGTTATTACTTACTGACTTATTGAATAAGATATTACAATTGTTATAACCTTCAAGATAACGTAATCAAAATGAAGATCTTCAAAAAAAAATAAATCTTTTCTTAAGTAGATGGCAAGATACAATATATTTGGTATCATGACCTTAGAAGAAATTCCTAATGTTTGGTGTTTTTATTAGAGGTAGAAATAATTCTTGAAAGTCCTCCAAATGTTTTATTTGAAAGAAATTATAAAGGCCTTAATAACGATCAAGTAATAGGGTAGTCTTCTCGCCTTGATGTGGAATACTATTGATGGCTGAGAGGATCTATCAACCATGTTCATAGAAAACAAAGATCAAAATATGAGGCAAATACAATTTACTGCATCTTTAATTTCCTCAATATATAATCACTACTCTTCATGGAACTTATCTCTAAAAAGATGAGTAATGTCACGAATATACATGATTACTTTAATATTTACCTATATGATTAAATAGAAGTAGATAAAAATGAATTTATTTTATTATATTTTTTAAAAAAGCTTCTTAGAAGCTTCATAGATGTTGTTTTGACTTTACATGTATTTGTAGTTGATTGATAGATTAAAAACTTTGTCAATAAGTTAACCACATATAAGTAGCTTACAAAATAAGCTAATTTTGTTATACATATATAAAAAACTTACCTTGTAAGTTAAGATATACGTCTTGCTAAGTCAATATGTTTTAGAGGTCCTATTGGACATCGCCACATAGCTCCTAATTAAAAATATATATGGAGGCAAGAATGAAGACTTCTTCACTCTTATCAATTCCTTTCTAATCCTTAGTTTTATTTAAAGACTTCTTAATTTTCTTATCTTTGGCAATAGCTATTATAATTTAATAGTTATCATCTTTGAGTAATTTTCTAGTCTTTTCAAGTGACTTAAGAGTGTATTGATATTTTAGTTTTTTTGAGGTTCATATCCTTGATATTATGCCTCTAAGATCAAAATTTGCAAACATCTTGATCTCAATATCATTTTTGGTGGTAAAAATTCATACTAAGACTTCAAGTAAAGTAATGTAAGTATTTTTTAGAGACTTATGATATACAACAATTATATAATAATAGAGTCAATTAAGAATATAGTGCTTAGTTGGAAAGTTCTAAGATTGTCTAAATGTGGTCAAATTGGTAAAAAAGAATATAATCAATATAATGGTGTTTAGACATAATTTTTGATTAAGTATAAAATTAATACTCAAGTTTGTATTATAATTCATAGTTTAAGGTGAGATGACAATTGTGGATTGTCAAATATTATATAAATTATTTATATAATATGGATTATACATTTAAATCCAAAGCTTGGACTTATATTTCACATTCTTAAATTTATATTGAATATTTGGATTACTACCACCAATAACAATTTTTGTATCATGGAGAACAATTGCCATGGAGTGATATAGCTAAGGTCTAGTGGTGGCTCTTTTAATGAAGAAGACATTGAGTGAAGAATTGGAGAACACAAGCATAAGATTAGGCTCCTTTATTGATTTCTAAACCACAATTTTCCATCTAATTTTATTAATAATGAAAATCTCTCCCTATAGTAATACTAAAATATCTTTTAAAACTTTGCTAGAGTGTGTAATGGTCCTTGGTGCAATTTTTAATGTATGGATCAAGTTATGTTTATAATATTTATTGAAGTTGCAAGTCCTAAAAGGATCAAAATGAGAATTAGAAGTGGGAGGAATTAGAGAATTGGAGAGAGAGAGAAGGAGGAGGAAGAGGGGATTTGAAATGAAGGTTGGGAATGGAGAGAGGACAAATTGAGAATAAAGGACGTCAAGATGAAGGTTGAGAATAAAAGAGTAGTGGATTAAAATGAAGGAGGTTGTTTTCAAGGCTAGGAATAGAGGACCAAGGGCTAGGAAGAAGGGGAGTTGGGATAAAGGTTGAGAATGAAGAGAACATGGATTAGGAATGAGGGGGATTAGGATGAAGACTAAGAATGGTGAGAGAGTGGGTTGGAAATGAGGGGGGTTGAGTTTCTAATGATGGTTTTGGAAATAATTCATTTTTCTAATAATGTAATAATATGGTAGGTGGATTTAATAAATGGATGGATCATTTTAACATTTCCTTACATGTATTCATATATATACAGAGAGAAAAACAAATAAATATTACATGCAAAAGACAAGGCTTTTCAATAAATTCTTGGAGTTATTCATTGAAAAAAATTATCCATCTGGTGTGTGTGTGTTTGTTTGTTTGTTTTTTTTTCAAATGAAAAGTGGAGTTTTAACAAACAACAAGGCATCTGTTGGTTTACAACGACATCTGGCACCGCTGCGGATGAAATGGCGCCAACTCGTTCCGGGACGACGCACCCTGTGTCCACGTCGGAAACATGGTCGGGGTTGGAGACCGGAGCCCGCGGGTGGGTGTGTGTGCTTGCGTGTCTTCGTCTCCGAGACCTGCAACCGTCTCCGACACCCACCCCGCAGGGGCTACTGTAACAACTACTACTATGACTACTACTACTACAAGAGCGGAAGCGTTGCAGGGAAGCGCGCTCGTTGTTTTGTTTTTAGTCCAGGAAACTCGTGTAGCTCACGCCCAATACACCACCTTTGCTCACTCACTCACTTATCACCATCGTCGTAGTAGTCGTAATAGTAGTAGTAGTCCCACATCACACCGCACTACCCGAGTGGGATCCCGCCGCTCCTCACTCTGGAAGGAAGCAAGGAAAGAAGGAAGGAAAGAACCCCACATAAATCCACCAACTGCTCGGGACCTGCCTTTCCCTGCTGTAGCGTGCGTGCATGCCCGCCTGCCTGCCTGCGTGCGTGCGTGCGTGCTTTCCTTGGTTTGTTTGGGGTTGGGGTTGCGGTTGCGGCTGGTCTTAGACTCGAGCACTTTGGAGCCAATAAGCCATCAGAGCCAATCATCCTACTCCAGCACGAAGCCATTGGGCTTAACCCGCAATTCGCTGCTGACCTATTGCATTCGTGGGTGGCGCGTACCATCTCTGTCGTCGACAGTTGCAGTTCGTTAGTTTTGCGGTGGTGATCTTTGTTGGGGTTCATGCCCAGGGCTGGGGTTTTTATTGCCTCCGAGGGATTTATATACAGTCATCACCCGGGTTGTCGTTTCTCTTCATGCATTTTCATGAGAAGATCGATTTGAGATGGCTCGTGCAGCGCAGTAGTGCTGCCTCACGAAGGGTAAAACCATCAACGACCGTCGGTGGACGACGATGCTTCCAAGTAGAAGCGTCCGGCCTTTGCAGTTTAATCGGGAGTTGAGATAATGACCATGAGTGCATCGCGAACCCCAGATTGGCCTTGTCTGCGCTCTGCCGTTGCTGGTCTAAGACCCTCGCAGGTTCGCAACCCGGAGAAATTCGTGTTGGATTAATCCGAGCAGGAAACGTGCTCTGATCGCCTCATACTGCCAGCCCTTCTCTCACAACGTTTTTAGTTTTTGGTTTTAGTGTTTTTATTTTTTATTTTTTTCAATATGGTAGCACAGAAGCCGTGGCTCTAATAATCCTACAAGCTTTCTTCAACCTCCATTGCCGCCCTCGATCCGGAAAACTTACACTGTCCAATTAACGGATGACGCTGAAAATCATAGTCTGAGAAGGTAGCAAGGTTTCGAGATTGAGAAATCAATTTGTCCAGGCGAGGCCCAGGCTGGCCAGTGGTGGCCGCGTAGAGCGGCACGCTGGCGAGTCCTGGTAGTACCACGCTTAGGCAGCTCGGGGGAGGCGAGGGCGAGGGCGAGGGGTGGGACTTGAGGGTTGACGACCCCACTGAGAGAGGCAAGCGTGTAGCGTCACAGGAGAGTGACGCATCCCTTCGCGACTCCCAGAAACTGGAAACGTGGAACCGGGAGCCCCTAGTGAGTTGGACAGGAAGCGTGAGCACTAGCGACAAGGATCTGGACCAAGGCTGGAAAGAGAAGGATCAACTGGAAAACTGGGAGCAGCATTTGGGAGACAGGAATCCGAGGGGATCGGAGATTTTGAGTGCCCACAATCTAGACAGTGATAAGGAACAAGGAGCGACTGATTCCGCTGCAGCCGGAAGCACAGATAGAGAATGCGCGGGGGCGTTGGATAACTCGATGAGGTATACATCCGCATCAGCGGTGAGGGCTAGAAACTTAGGGGCTCAGGATTATTCAGGTCGCAGAAACGCTAGGGGATACCATTCCTCCATGAGCAGTGGTGCACCATGTGGCGCCTGCAAATTCCTGCGCAGGAAGTGTGTAAGGGGTTGCATCTTTGCGCCATATTTTAGTGCGGAGCAAGGAGCGGCGAAGTTCGCCGCCGTGCATAAAGTTTTTGGGGCCAGTAATGTAGCTAAGTTGCTGTTGCATATACCAGCGCCGCGACGCAACGATGCGGTGCTGACCATCAGCTACGAAGCGCAGGCCCGATTGTCCGATCCCGTGTATGGCTGCGTCGCTACCATTTTCGCTCTCCAGCAGCAGGTGCGCTGCCTTAACACCATCCAAAATTTTCTCCTCTGCCCTGCTTGGTAAAGTTGGGGCCACATACTGTTCGCGAGCTGAAACCCTTGTAACTCCGGGAACATAGGTACAGATACGACTCGTGTAGGCGAAGCACTCGAGCTGCTAGTATTTCCCCCAACCATGATATGCATTGGATAAAACCTACTTTTCATTCTGAGAATTCACTGCAGAAGTTGCCGACGCCAAGCCACTTAGAATCTTTCCCAGTTTCTCACAACTGATCGATATCCCATCCTATCGATTTTAGTCTATCCAATTGCACAAGTATCCATGAACGAAAGCTTGCAGAAAAGGAATTTTATAGCATACAGCTGTTAAGGGTATAAGTTCCTAGGGAAATCAAAATCAGTCATTTCCTAGTTCGGCTGTGCGGTTAATGTAATTCGTTGTAGAAACTCTGAAACTTGACAGTGGGGAGGTGAAGAGTTTCATTCGATTGGTATTTGCATGCCTCTAGCCCATTCGTATAGTGCATTGATTAGGAGTCGGTCCGGTTTGGTTAGGTCAATCCCATCCTTGGTCCCAAATTCTTAGGATGATGACATGTTCGATACTAAATGGTATTTAGAGAACTTTTGCGACGTAGTACAGTTTTACTTAGTTCGAGTGCTTATCTCTATACGCTACATTCATACTAGTCACCATGACTTCACATCTTAGGAAGAAACTCTGGCGACAACTAAATTCCCCAGTGTTGAATCAGACCGCCATCGTTAAGGATTGAATGAATGTATGTGAGCGATCCAGCATTAAGTGCACATAGAACCTAGATTATATTACAGTACCCCTCGTGACTTGCATGCTCATTCTGGCCCCATTCCAGCAGTGATTCAGTTGTTAAACCACTCCATCGAGAAGTGTCACAAGATGCGTGTCCAATCAGCTCTAATCACAGCATCCCGATCAATTATACGCGGATTGGATCTAGTTTTGTTTTTGATTTTTTGATTGATTTTTTTCTTTTACGATAAATATATATATATATATATATATATATATATATATATTTTGTATCGTGAAGAAAGTTGAGCCTAACCGTCGTGAGTGTGAAAAAAATCCGCCGCTGCAAGCTGGCCCATTCTAGAAGCTCAATTTCTAGACTTGACGATCTAACTTCCGTAGTCTGCCGTAGGAGAGTAGTGTATGGGGATCCTACTCCATCAAGGTAGCAAGCCATGGGTGCAAGTTTGGTGCGTCCAATGATGCATCATTAGACTCATGATCAATGTCATGAAACTCATCAGGCACTGCAGAAAAAGCTAAGTTCACAACAGTTCAGAACCTCAAGAATTCTAGAACTTTTGTACTGAACATCATTACATTTGATAGCATTGTAAGGGGTACTAGTGATTACTTCTGATTTCAGAAGTTACCAGACAAGCGTACTTTTAGACTCCATGGGTCTTGTCCATGAGGTTCAGAGGCATGGTTTCACACAAACGTGAAAACTGGTACTTCAGGCTCTTTCTAGATCATCTTAACAACACAGGACGTCTGAGAGCCTCAATCTCGTAGCTTGTGATTAATGAACCTTGGGATGAAGAGGTCAGAGATTTTAATCGTTGACACGTGATACCTGGATATGATCGACAGCTAGGCTGGAGATGCTAGGTCTTCATAGTGGTGTGGATTAATCCTTCTGATAGCTCATTTACCTCTAATATGTTTAAGATACAAGCCTTGTTTACCTGAGCGACGTAGAGAGAAAGACTGCCGAGGTATTTTTAGAGTCTTATAAGCTCCGGTGCAACGATCTAGTTTCAAGTTCGAAAACCATGAGTAGGAGGGAGGAACTATGAGAATCGGACTTCTGATCAGCAAGTCAAGACTAGGTACTCATGGATTCCGGAGAACTCTACTCCTCGACAGTACGACTACCTTAGCTACACCGCTGCTCCTATATTATTGAAAAGAAATTGTAGTTGTACCTTCCTCATACACAATCTTGCATTCTCCAGATTTTACGTCTCTAGGAAGTAACCCAAAAAATGATACGGCAGCTGTATTGTACTGGATTTTAATGACTAAAAACGATTGGGTTTGATCTCTTGCACGCCCAGGTACGATTCTAACCTGGTACAGCTACACACACATCTGACACAGGAATGTCTACTGCAGGGTGACGGTGGGAACCTACCGCAGTTGCATTACCAGATCTAATGTACCCAGTTATCACAATATGATCAGAGCTCAAAACGATGTATGTCAAGAAACTATACTAATTAGATTAACCTGTGGACACTTCGATGTATTCTTCTCTGCTTTAGTAACTTCAGTTTGGAACGAATCGTAAACTCTTAGGAATCGAGAGGTGTAACACTTCGGCTGCATGTCTGTCATGAGAGGTTAGTACCGGCAGCTCATCATAGCAGCGGACTTGGAGCGGCTATCTAAATTCCGTAGGGTACTTTTACTGCTGTACGAGCGTGGCACCCAACCCCGCTGGGTGAGTACTGAAGTGCTGCTACGTATCAAATCTTTCCAAATAGTCTGGTAGAGCCGCCATAGTGGTCTCCTCCAATATCCCAGCACCTTCATTCACCTATCCAAGCTAAACAGTCACGAAATGTAGATGTAGCATTCAAAGTGGTCTGCATAGAACCGTTCCACAAGTATAGTACCTTGGATGACCGAATATCTAATACAGTAACCATAAAATTTAAGTATTTGCTTATGGTCAGAAAAGATGAGTCACTTATTGAGTTATTACAGCGTGCATGTGTTGTTTTAACACAAGGGATTTTTGTACTTATTGCTAAACACGTAAAATGGAACGTAGTGACTAAATGCTGAAGAATGTCAGGGGTCGAAGAAGGTTTGTTCGCCATGAGTAACATCGACAAAGATGTCATTTTTCATGGGGAGTCATTGTAAGTGATTAGAACAACGACCGCAGAAGATCTCATACAAACCTCTGCTGTCAGGATCTGTACTGACGAGCTTGACACTGTTGTGGATTGGTGTCCTTGTATTTCAGGTTGCAAGCTTGCAAGCGGAGCTAACTATGATGCAAACCCAGCTCACAGACCGCAACACACACCTGCTGCAGCAACAACGAATGACAATGGCCTTCGGTGCTCAGGGTACGCAGGCGGTTGAATTCTTGCAGCCCCAACACCTCGCAGATCACTCCCAGCTCTCGTCCACATCCGGGTTGTCAATGGGCATTCCTGGAGGCTCCAGCACGGGTCCATACACCCGTGTGAAAGCAGAAGACAGTTACCTTCATGGTATGCAAACTCACCTCTACGACGTCGGAATGCCGGCTACGAGTATGGAGCCTACCATTATGTCCACCGAGCATAGCTTACTGGAGTCCATGCAAAGATTCAGAAGCGGAGGAATGGCGGAGCAATCGGATGAGGGGGAACTGCAAGCTCTCACATCTCTCTTCAGGAGGAAATAGGAGCTGGCAGCCTCGCTCGTTGTCCACTGTGTGCTTTCATTTTCATGTTCAGCGGATTCGCGTGGTTTTCGACTTTGTTGGTTTGTTAAGAAGTGCAGTTCCAGGACACGTGACGGTTTTAGCTTGGCAGTGGAAGATTCTGCTTGGACCCTAAGCGATTGACTTGATTAGGCTGGACAATGAGGCGTTAGCCATTTAGCTCAGGGAGAGCATATTAACTTTTATGAGATTAGGCATGGTACTGCAAGGCTATCATCTCGGCATGAGGATTGGCGGTCACCGTAGGAGGCTAGCAGAGATCGGAAGGTAGTACCATTTGCAGCACGAATCTAACGTACAGAATTAATTCATGGATCGTGATTAATGTTTTCGCTTCATGTGTCTGCATGCAATTTGAGGAGTTGGCACCAGACAGCTTTAAGCAATGGCAGCCTTGGCCCCTCTTGGACTTTGCCTCTGCATGAACCAGTAGGATGTGATCCTTTCCTTTCACTTTGTCCGTAGTTTACAGCAAGTAGGTCCTAATAGAATTTACCTTGCACTGGGTCAAGCTTCGACCTCCTGAGGTTAATACTTTTGAGCTATGGCTAGTTTAAGTGAGAATTTTTGCATCGAAATTTGTCTATATATGTGCGTCATATATTGTGTTACCTAATCTAAAGTGGGGATTTGTAATGTGAGATTATGGCAGAACCGTTGTTCTATGTAACATGCTCAAACCTGTTGGGAGTCGTTTTCCTTTCGACAGACACGTAATGAGGACGATTGCTTCTGGGTCAATTCTTGACCATTACTGCACGTCACATCATACTCAATTGGTTATTATTGTTCATTCTTGTGGGTTGTAAATTTTGTGATCTGCTGAGATGGGCTGATGCGGATAACTCCCATATTCCAATATGTCCACAAAGCTCCCAAGCCCTTAAAGGGTACTCTTTCTTAACTTCGCGTTTGGGTTGGTTCTGACTTAAAACTCCTAGTTACAATCTCCAGATTCACCTCACCCTGCATGAACAATGATTGCATCAATGACAACAGGAAAGGACCGTGAGAGATTTAAGGTGAACTGGAAGACTGTTGTGTAGACAGAGCTTGCTACATCCCCTTCAAAAATATGGCAGCATGAGATAACACCCTGATAAAACAACATAAAATTAGCAAAGTTAGTACATGCAGACAAATTTTACATTGAAGTCTGCAATTTGTCTAGAACACTATCATGTTTGCGAAGTAACGGCAATAGAATCAACCAACTGGCCAGATCCTGAGTATCTTATCTTTGCTGCTAGACAGAAGTATCTACAGAGAATCTCAGACTGTCAAGGTGCTGGCCTGATCTTAGGGGCTAACGATAAGCAATATTCAAAACACATTATGAGGATTGCATTTGAAATGTACAAGCAACCGAGACATGTAACAGCCCTCAACAGAAGCCTCATATACTACCAGTTTAACCACCTGTAAATAGGAATACAATGGCCCAGCTGTCATCTTTTCTGCGACTTTATTCTCATTAATGTTGCACATTTGTCCAAAATTGTGCGCTCACTAATCCGCAAAAACATAGCATGGTAAAGCTTTGCATCACTTTTGCAGTCGATATTTCGAAAGAATACCCTGTCCTCTTCCAAGGAGGATCCTACAGAGCCACCTACTGGCTTCTCACTGGTCAGTGAACCTACCCCTGGAAAAATGCTGTCTCTTTCGGTCACTATTGCCAACAAGCATATACAAACCGATTTTGTGAGAAGCCACTTGTCCAAATCTGAAAGCCAACTGGGATCCTCTTCTCTTGGCTTGGCGGAAGCTCTTAGCGGTGTCATCCGTTTGTTGCTTCCATTTGGTGTAGCCCGATCGTCCCTATTCCTCTTGCGACTGCAGATGGGCCACAAACATTGACATTGGACGTGAAAACCACCAGATTTAGAGTCTTGCGTAGTTATGAGACCACGGTTAACTTTCAAAGACTAAATGCAATCACGACCTGAAAGGTATTCTTGTAGGACAGGACCACGGAAGGAACAGCATGAAAACCGAGAGGATGCAGCTAGATAGTTTACCTAGTAGAGTTCTTTTTAACCTTAGATGCCCACCCTAGTGCTTTAGCCAGCTTGTCCACAGCAGCAGATGAAACTCTATCAATCTCGTCATCTGATAACTCGACTTCGACTGCATTCCACTGAGAAGCGTCCTTCTCAATTTTTTCCCGAGTTGCGTCATCTGTATGAATAAGATATAGCAACACCAAAAGTTCCGGTTGAGGCTTCCCATCCACTGAGAACTCGAAATATTCTGATCCTTGAGAGGAACAGGGGGCACACCCAGCTTTACGCCAAAGAGTCAGACATCTCCGAGCATGCCGTGTCGAAGATAACCGTCCGCAGACCTCGATCACCAACGAAAGATCGACATTTACCATGTCGAAAGGGTTGTCGGGTTCTGTAAATCCATAGCGGTGGAGCAAGGCTGCATTGCTCAATGAACCATAAGTATTATATACCTGCATGAAACGTGTTGTCAGGTCCAAGTGTTCGAGGTTAAGGGGTTTGGTAAGCAATGTGCACAACTGAAAACAGACACATGATAAGTTTTACCAAATAAGTTACTGGTTAAAATTTCCTAAACAGCAAACCCTTTAATTTGACAAGAATGCCACATCGAGAGAAAGGATGCGTCATTCATACAAGA
Source organism: Physcomitrium patens (assembly GCF_059467195.1). Classification (NCBI taxonomy): domain Eukaryota; kingdom Viridiplantae; phylum Streptophyta; class Bryopsida; order Funariales; family Funariaceae; genus Physcomitrium; species Physcomitrium patens. The sequence continues at coordinate 2,551,423 of NC_143417.1, read as the reverse complement.
ATGAGATGCATAACGAAATTGCGGATGTATGTTTCTAATAGAAATTGCCTACCTCAGAACCCTTCGCAACATCTTTGACCATGATCATCTCAAGAACTTCACTGCTTCCCTCCCAGTCCGCATTGTCTTCTTCGCTATTCCCTTCAACCCCATTCTCCTCATCAACAGGCTTGGGCGCCTTGACTGTTTCGTCTTCACCAGCAGCTGGATTGAATTTGTTCTTCTTAGTTAGTCCTTCGGGCTTAGGGCTCAGATTGACAGTTGGGGCAGACTTGCACCGCTTCAGGATTGCTTCTTTAGGCTTGGGGCTCTCGTCCACGGATGCAATAAGCTTGCCACCCTTCCTGGGTTCTTTTTTAGGAGTTTCATCAGAAGTCTTCTCCACAGCCTCATCAGCACTACCTGGCGTGGTAGGTTCATCCTGCTCTGAATCCGAATCGGAGTCGCTCAACACAGATGTAAAATGCACATCTTCTGCACCAGTCTTGTGGTTAAACCTGCAAAACAAAGACGTAAAACTTGTAAGCATTCGGTGTGTGTACACATCACATAACAAGAAAGGAGAAACATAAAACACAAGTTTCAGAACACAAAGGAGATGAGGTAGATAATCATAGCGTACAAGTCAGCCAAAGGTACCATGCCAAAGCCATGAACGTCATCGACTTCAAATGCCCGTGAAGCAACCAGCGTCTTTGCCGCGAAGTAGTGCTCTATCGAGAACCATTTGGCAGGAAATGTCTCCTCTCCAAAAAGTTCAAGAAGAATTTCATAGCATTCTTTCCAATCTGACCTCATGAGCTTCCTGTCCTCTTTAAGTGTCTGTCTAGATGGATCACCCAACTTAATCAGCACACGCATGGCCAACAAATCAAGAACGAAATGCAACTATGCAGTAACCAACTGAATAGCATGCTATTTATTACTCGCGGAAAGCATAGCCGGAATGCTCGTTAACATCCAAGAAGGCTAAAAAAGGCTCCCAGTAGGATTCAAGACACAGACCTTGTGAAGCTCGGTACCAGTCAGCAGCCGATCAATTTCTGACATCTCCCACACAAAGGGGAGGCATTGCTGAAACGGAAGAAGCCGCAAGTACCCAGCCCATTTCGATTTCTCCCCAAGACTTCGCTCATACATCAAGGCGACAGCCAGTCCCAGACCCCCACCCAATTCTGCTTCGTTCAGCATACTCTCTGCCTCAGTAGTGACAGTCGTAAGACAAGCCTGCTTAGGTATGGTCGCTATCACTTCCCCTTCATGTAAGTCATACACAGCTTTAACTCCAATATCAGCCACAGTATCACCTATATGAAAGGAGAGTCCATCACTATACTCAACATTGTTGTCACGCATCCATCGGATGAACCCCCGCAGATTCCTGAATCACACAAGCAACACGATTCAACCCAATGCACTTCCAAGAGGAAATTCCAGCAACCGAAACAGCGTCTCCAAAAAATCTCACCACAACACATGTTTCCAAGCAAACTCACTACCACTAATACAACCCTCAGATTCTTCACCCACACAGCTTCCTCCATCAAAATTGCTACAAAAAAATTAAAAAAACCACCATTCTGCAATATGGGTATCGTAGCCACCTCTTCGACTGAGATACAGTGGTTGCCATTGCTGCTGTTTCCCACTTCCTAATTGCTTGCCCTTCAGTATGAGCCTACCAAGCGATGTAAGTCAATGTATCCGCAACCATCGCCATAGCAGACTGTGCACAGATGAGGATTACTCTTACAAGAAAAGCTTTGCAGCAGAGGAGGGCATAAGCGGCAGCAATGGCTATGGCGGAGAATGAGAAGAAGGAGGAAGGTGATGCTGCAACGAGGGCAAGATGGCCCAGAGAACAAGGTTTAGGGTTTTAGGGTGAGTTCGCATTCAATGCACTTCCATTGCGTTATACATTAATACTTGGACCATCTACATTTTAAAGATCTTCCGTCCTCAGATCTTCAAAATCTTCGGGAAGTTTGATTTTGTTTTCGAAGCCTGGATTCGAGAGAAATCATTTTGTAACATTACAAACGCAATCTCTCATTCGTACATATGTGTGTATTCTGATATGTGAAAATTTTAAAAAAAATTATAACTGGGGTTTATTTTGTGATTTTGTAAATCATTTCGTACCAATTGTGACCTTCAACTCGACAGTATGAACATTATCATGATCATTAGTAATAGATGAAACCAAATTCAGTCATGCTGTATTTTATTTAATATCTACAAGAAAAAAGACACTGACCAATTCTGATTATTAAAAAAAAAACAGCACCTAATGAAAAATTATTATAAAATTTATAAATAACAAAGTATGTATCTTGTTAAACGACTACTAATTTTTTCAAAGATGAACATTAAAAATCTTGAAAAAAATTACGTTCCCATTTTGAGTAAGGTATTAACACTCATTAAATTTTCTGTGTTCAAATTATGTTGTAATCATTTAACTTAAAGGAACCTCTCACAGAAAACACTAATTTTTCACCTTCAATTATAAACAGGACATACGTGTTCTACATTCTTGTAGAATAATAAGACCAATTCATAAAACAACTTATGTCTAAAAAATTAAAAAAAATAAAAAATAAAAAATAAAATCTTATATACTCAGAAAACATAACAATTACGACTCCATACTGAGTTTACAGTTAAGATTTTCTGTAAAACAACTTATTCACATGGCAAGTTCAAGAACACTGTACAACTCTAGAAGAAGAAAATATTACACCAAAAGCTGAAAAAAAAAAAAAACCATACGAAACACACCAGAGTTCTCATCACGCACTGCATCAAATACAATACCCATACAAGCTCTCACAGTCGATGCAACCTCAAAAAGAGGCAGCGGCAGCATTTACTGAAAGAGCATCAACGATCAACCGCTGGTGAGGACTGGCATCCACAGGAAGAAACGCAGGTGATCATGGAGAGGAGACACCAAAGCTTTTAATTTTGTGAATGCAAAACTCTCGCCTTCGCAGATTCCATTAGCATCAGCTACTGTTGATATGCAAAGTTGTTGCATGCTCAAAGTGTTGTATAGAATCAGTCTACAATGTGAACGGTATGTGAGTGTTAGTGTGTGTGTTTGTGTGTGTGTCTCTAAGTCTAAGCTGAGTTGGGTGCAACCCCCGAGAGACGGGGATGCCTACGTTTACCTAGTCAAAAATATCGCTCGCAGCCTGCACAGGCTGGTAGCGTAAAGGCAACCGTGATATGGGAGTGTATCTAATTTCCTACCTACGACTGTACGAAGTAGTCACAATGTTGACAAAAGGAGATATTCGTCGAACAGAAACCAGCCCAGAGAGGGTAGTGTTGTGTGTATGGGGAGGTGTAGAATTTGGCAAGAGGATGAAGAAAGTTTGGATTAGCGTCTCATGCCAACGTGCGCCAGGTTTTGTTGATACAACGAGGAGTTGGGGTTGAGATGCGAGGGCCGGGAGCTTGAGTCCCCTTGCTCCTGCTTCGGCCTGGACATCATCTGTGGTGGGTACCCGTCCATGCTCTGGGAGCCTTGTTGTTGTTGCCGGTGGTCGCCGTTGGAGGACAAGCTCATGGCGATCGGGGCAGAGATGTAGGTTTCGTCGTCCTTCCGTATCCGCTCCCTCAGTCCCATAGCTTGGGCGATGCTTTCGCCGCGGCGGGCGTCGCCACATCCGGCCGACACTTGTCTACCGTAGCGGAGGCCTTGGTCTTGTAGCGATGCCGCTGCAGTTGGAGGTAGGCCTACAGGAGCAACCATGTCGTGCCCGCTATTCCGTGCCGCGGGAACGTCGTGGTTGTGTTTCCCTTCGTAGGTAGTGATCACGGCCTTGATGTCGGTGGAGGCTCGTTCGACATGCTTGCGCACTGGGCAACCAACGTTCGTGCACTTGTAGTAGCTCCTGATTAGAGACGACAAATGGGTGAGTGTGTGTGTGTGTGTAAGTTATGTTCCGTATTCGGATGAGCAAACGAACATAGCCAGAGGATTATGAATTGGTATGGGAAGAGTAGTACCGAGGATGCGGATTGCCTTTGACGACCTTCTGGCCATACTTGCGCCACCGGTAACCATCGTCGAGAATATCCACGTCGCTAGTCGTTTGCACGACTACTCGAGGCTCTCGTATCGTCCTCGGCGCTGCCGCTACGTCCTTAGAATAATCATTCCTCTTCCTATTAACCATGAAGGATCATTGTTGAGAAAAGCTTCTAAAATAGTCAAAATCTCAGACAAGAGATCGCCATTCCTACAGCAACAGGGAAGTGGACAAACCTTCGCTTCGAATCCTGCTCGTCATCGTCGCCGTCCTCGTTCGAAAGTTTGCTCCCATCTTCGTCGTCACTCCCGGAAGCGGATGACGGCCCACCATGTCCCTGGGTTTGAAATCCCATCCACCCATCTGACCTACCGTCATTGCCGTCTGTCTCTCGAGACAAACCATCCGCGAGAAGATGCGCCCCACTCAAGGCCATTCGGCGAGTAGGCTGGGGCTTAGGGTGGTTGTGATCACCCTTGTATACAATCTCCGTCACCTGTCCATCGTGCGACCGCTCCACCTTCTTCTTCATCGGACAATTCGCCTGAGTACATTTATAGTAGCTGCGGGGATACTCACTGCCCTTCACCTGCTTTTGCCCATACTTCCGCCAGTTATAGCCATCCTCGGACGGCCTGTCCAGAAACGTTGGGACGGCCATGGGGGGTGGTGGCTGATTATCTTGCTCTGAGTCTTGCGAATTTTCTGCTTCAACTGCAGCTCTATGTGGCACTTGACTTGCTTGTTGTTGTTGTTGCTGTTGTTGCTGCTGCTGTTGGTGTTGTTGTTGATGTTGGCTCTGTATGTGTGCTAGAGCCTGTGCTTGCTGTTGAGACACACCGGCGAATTTCTGCAGGTTTGGTATAGACGACATTTGGTTGCGAGAGACGGACTTGACACCGAGAGGTTTAAAGACGAACCCTTGGCTTCCTTGATCGGCGTTCTGGGCATCCTTGGGACCATTCGCCATTCCTCGCATTGCGCCATTGTAGTACGAATGAGCAAATGAGAATGTGCCTGTGGTTGGGGACGGCTCTGACTGCATTTATGAAGACATGACTTATATATGTCAGACAAAAGAAAAAGATATAAACAAAATGCTCTCCATCTACCATGTGAAGCCTAACCAATTTCACGAGAATCAAAACCTGACGAGATGAACAGAAATAGAAACTGTACCTGTGCATTTGAAAGCATAACAAGGGAGGCGTCGAACAAAGTGGTGGGAGAAAGTAGACCCGGGGGAATAGTTAGATAATTGCCATCACCGCCGCCGCCTCCTCCTCCTCCTCCTGCTACAACGCCACCTCCACCTCCACCACCACCATTTCCACCACCTCCATTTCCTTCACCACCTCGAGGGTTGGGAAGGCTGGAAGGTGTAGACTGGTTGTACCGGCTGCCATTGTTGGACGGAGGCAGACGACCAGCGGTACCTACCTCGGAGACGGACTCACTCTTATTCGCTGCTGCTCCTCGAGCTGCAAGTCTCTCTGCGAAACTACGACCGGGGGAGTTGCTCCCCACGCCATCCAAGGAGGGCGAAGGTTTCTCTTCAAGATTGGAGGCGGTGGAGGGATCGGAGGGTACCGGGGGGGACATGGCACCTGCGAGGAGGTGCGAGAAGGACTTCAATTCATGCTCCGCGTCTTGGTCGTTAAGGAAACTAGAGGCTATGCTCATAGGACTGTCAGCCTTGTGAGTGGTCATAGACGATGACGATGGTGGTTGCGGACGTGAGGGCGTTGGTTTTACGAGCAATCTTGTTCTAGATTCCGTCGATGCTGATTTGGTACCTTGAGACAACTGCCCTTTCATGTACTCGCATGGAATTTCGCACAAGCAGGCGTAAACTCTGTTCTTTAACGATTACGACAATATTTCAATAGCCCTACAACAGCAAAATACGGAGCACCAAGCCACAGCTTTAGTAGATGCACACGCGCACAATTTGTGTATCTTGACGCTCCAAAGGCTAGAAATTGAACTGAGAGAATTCAGTGCAGGCAGCGCATCGGCTGTGAGAAGGCGCAGGGTCCAGCAGAATTGCACATGAATTTCAATATCACACGCCCAAAATTGACCTGCTAAAAGGGATTAGACCTGGAGGACTTGGGGTGGGACAGTGCTGAATTGGCGAGTAATACTGTAAAGAGGCAATTTCCAAAGAGCCCTTTTCGATGAATCGACTATCCCCACAGTCCAAGTAGCAACAGAAAAGCGCAACACTCGCATCTTGATTATGTAAGTTGTTAGAAGCAGGGCCACAGACCGAGCATCTAACACCCGCTTCCTCTCATTTCATTCTTGTGTCTACCTCTGGACGAAGGTTGAGGGGCTAAACGTATCTGCTAGAGCACTAACTAACGAGCAGAAGCACAACAAATGACTGGGCAGCTCCAGTGAAAAACTTTATTTCGACGAATTTATCGTCAATCACAGAATTCATGATAGCTGTGGATCAAACAAGCCGCAACAAGAGAAAAACCACGCATTCGGCTGAAACGCTCACTCTACTTGACTCAGCCCCGAAGTAGGGGAGAGAAAATCGATTTAACATGTATTTCAGCAAAGCCAAATTTCACGCTCTATCGCTGCCAGTAACCAAATTAAAACGAAGATGGTGCTTCAATGACGGACTACACTTGCGGCACAGAGCAAAATTCAAAACGCTGCAACCATCTCTTGTGTAGCGATAGGTTCGGGGATCGCGTCACTGACTAATTTCCGAGCCGCTTATCATTACAAATGGGGTGTAAAGCACGTCATTAGAACCCCAACTTCCACTCCACAATTACCAATTATCCTCCCCTAAACACTCCTCACCTCGCTCTCACCCTCTCTCACACTCTCTCTCTCACACACACAGCCTGCGGCCCAATAGAGACCCAAGAGGACGCACGACCAGACAGGAGGAGGAAAGCGAACGAGCACCCTCGTACCTGCCACAGCAGCCACACCGACAATAAAAAATAAAAAAAAAAAAAAAAAACACTCACTTTTGGTGAAGCATCACCGTATCGCGAAACCTCCTCGTCAATCCAAGTATCGCTCCAGTCTCCACTACGTAAACACCAACCCGACCAACGTCGTCTCCTCCACGACTCCAAATCCCAACACACTCTCACTCCCACTTCCCCTAACCCCTGAACTCCCGACACTCACATCCACATCACCTCACCAAGCCTCACATCCACGCATCGCAATAACCCGAACTAAAAACGCTCCACAAAAATGCATCCCCTCTAGTAATTCCCACTGTTCCAAACACACCCAATTGACTAAAACAAGAGCCAACTGTAGAGAAAGGTGAGGAGAAGCAGCAGGGGAGGCTTTTGCGGAATGATTCCGTCACTCTTTCGCTCACTCACTGTGGAAAAAAGTCTAGATCCAGTTGAAACTGAGGGGCAGTGCGTGTCGTAGTGCGTCTGTGAGGTCGTGACGATGCACAGGTTGTGAAGAAAAGGGCGAGAAGACTCTGCTGGGGCGAGGGCAATGGCGCGACCCAAACACTCTCTGCACACACACACGCAGTGGATTCAGTCAACTCCAGCCGCCCCGCCCAAGTTGCTTATTCCAACACTCCTTTTGCCTCCGATTCTGTCCATCCATTGGTACGCACTTTCATCTGTTTTGCAGCCTAGTTCCACTGTCGGAACAGTCCACCCCATCCCCCCCCTTTTGCCCTTCTGGTTGAGCTCCACCTGGTGAAGCCGCATCATGCTTGTCCTGCACCTTGTAAGAAGGCTCCACTAGGAATTATTATTATTATTTGCTGCCTTCCATGTGAGCCTCTGCCCCCCCACTTTGTGAGTTTTGTTTATTTTAATATGTAGATGAAAGTGTGGGTGGGGTGGGGGAGGGGGGAATAAAGGGTCTATCATTGTAAAGTGGAATATGGTTGATGATGAAAAGAGATTGTATTTGAAGTTGGGGCAAAGGGTATGATTAAGCCTGACTGGGTTAGTGTGGGTGCTAATTTTAGGGTGACACTGTGTCCCCCCTTCTTCCTGATATTGCTGCTTCTGGGTTATGAACTCTTCCAGTATCCAAGGACATGACAAGCAAGTTACAGATGGATGGGAGTGGTGTGGATGTTGAGTTGGAATATGGACGCTTTTCATCCCCTTGTTGTTGTTTCTTTTTTTCTTCTATTGTTTTTTTCTTTTATTGTTTTTTTCTTTATTGGAGAAATAGAAAGACTGCCCTGTGGAAAAGGAGATTTTAAGTCTTGAAAGGTTTGGGTGAAATTGATACATGGAAAAAGGAGCTTGAGCTTACATCCATCTCTCATACAAAATATGAAAAGTCACACATATATATATATATATATATATATATGGTTTAAAGAAAGGTTGGCCTCCTGCTGCATTGGGTGAGGATTTCTCAAGCTCATAAAAATTGAGGGTCACCATCTGACTGGGTTTGGTGATGCATCACCACTTTACAGTACAAAATAAACCTTTGTTTCTTCATTTGTTTCTCCAAAAAACCAATGTGGAATGGCCCATGTGTAGGACACTTGAGAGGAACTCTTAAACCCAAACAATGAACCCCAAACCCTAAACACCCACTTCTCTCTCTATATATATCCCTTGCACCTTAACTGGAACAAGGTTCAGACATTGTCGTCAAACTTCATTCCATGCACCATTGACTTTGCATTTGACTTGCCCAGTTGGACCACAAGAAAAACACACACACGCAGCTTTATGGTCAATGGATATGAAAGCAAAAATCTATGCACACACAAAAGGAATAAGGGTTTTCAATGTTCACTCAAACTTCATTTTCCTTTTGCTCTTCTTTTAGCATGAGTGTGTTGTTATGGAGTCACCCAACATTCTTCTTTACCCAGCAATCAAGCTGACTATTCAGTTCATCCTCTTTAGCAGGAAAATAAAGGGCACTGTGTTTCACTTATGTTAGGGTTTCCACAAGGTGCTTAACTGGTATTATTATTAGAACAAAGTGTTAATTGTAAACACTGGGTCTGGAGGCAAGAGAGGGAAATGGGTCTTGGTAGCATTGAAGCAGGCAAGCTTTGACCCAGCCAGCCAAGGTGGAGGACTTGACAGCCTAATTTCTTCCAAACATTAAAAAAATAGGAAAAAGGGCAACAAAAGGACTGTGTGAGAACCCTAAATTTGAACTTGTCTGCTGATTTATACACTGTTATGGGATCTTTTAATCCCTGTTTTGGGGAACATTGGGTCCCTTTGTGGTCAATGAACGCTGCCATGGTCATTGAATGCCACCCAAATCTTTCTTCAGCTTTTCGCCTCTTTCCCATTAGTGAGGAAAAAATCCCCTTCGCTCTACCAGTTTTCATGTAAAAGCCTTGACACTCCTCCATGTCCACAACAGTTTTAGGTTTGAAATGAAGCATTGATTGAAGAACCTGACATGCAGTTCATCTGATCGTGGGCATTGAGCAGCCAATCCATGTTTATTTTAACTTCAATTGTTAAGTTCTGTTTAATGTTTTGTGATTGCTTCCCATGACAAGAATCTAAGGGCAGTTTATAACACAAGATGATATTTATTTATTCTATACTTACTATGGTGAAGTCTTAGAACAAATAGAAGTGGAATTCCTTCCTCTTTCTTTGACACTGCTGAGGTTTATCCAATACATTGATCAGCCTTTGGGTGTTTGAAAACCAATGGCATCCAAGGTCCTATTTTCATCTAATTTGCTTCCAAATTACATTAATTGCCAGTATGGTGATTGTGTAACAAGGATATGGTTGTTTTGTATCTTTAGCTGTATAATTATCAATCAAAATTTTTTTGGTAATAATTTATTATAGAAATAGAAATAAACATGCACATTTTATTGTGTATAAGGAAAATAGATAGATACCATGTTGTTATTCCTAGTAGACATCTTATAAGTTTTAATCCACACCAGCTTATTTTTAAAATGTCTAGTGTCTAAAGTCACACAAACTATGTAATGAAGATTTGTAAATACTAAATTTCTTTTCACTACATTATAAAGGATTTTCTTACATATATTATTTAGAATAAACATTATAATAATTTACATTTCTTAAAATACAATAAGATGACAATAATACATCTTATCTATCACCACATATCTTGTGTCTTTAAAAGTTGAGGATATCAAGTTGACTATTCAAACACCCAAAGGCTGATCAATGCATTGGATTCTTTACATGTGTAATATATATATATATATATATATATATATAATATTAGAACAATTTAGATTTTATATATATATATTTTTGAATAATTTAAGTATTAAATTTGACCACGTCAATATTGTTTAAGTCCATAATATATATATATATATATATATATGTAAAATTGTGATGCACAAAAGACATAAAATCATTTATTTTATGAACATATATATATATATATATATATCTACTTTGGCTAGTGTATTGCTATATATTGGTTGAATGAAAAGTAACAATATAAGGTGCTTAGAATACAACTTTTGGCACCAGATTATTTTATAGTATATTAAAATCTCAACAGTGTAACAATTGGATAGTAATTAATATACTCACTTGATACATATCTACTTCTTGACCTACTTGTCAATTAGGATTATTTTGTGCAATCTAAAATATTTCTTTTGAATACTCTTTTGATATATCTTTTTATACAAGTTTTATCAAAAGTATAGTTTGTTAGAATCTATATTTTTTTATAAATGTCATATTTATCAATTTTAATATGTCTAAGTATATATCCAATTTATATTTTAAAGAATTTAATTTATAAATAAATGATGTTTATTTTATTTAAAATTATTGATAGTTAAAATTTAAAATTTAGTTTAGCTTATATTGTGATCTAAATAAAACAAACTTTGATATTATCATTATTCACTTACATTCCATTTATTAATTATAAAGGCTAAGTTTGGTCATACCAAAATGTAGCATTATATGTCTTAGACAATCCTCTTCTTATATAAAGAAATTTAATGTTTATACAATATTATCTTTTATTTCTCTCAAGTGCAACTTTTCACAAGATATAACACAATGTATTGTAGTAGATTATACAAGTACATTCATTTGTCTATGTTGTTTAAAAAAAAGGATGAGTAGACAAGTGAATAAATATATTTTTTATTCTCTACAATTGAAAAGTGAATGCAATGACATTGTATTGAATTATTATGAAAGATAATATTTTTATTGTTATCTTTGATTAGAGTTCTTGATTAGCATGTTATTTTAAAAAAATCTAATGCTTAAAAACAAAAATAATAAACAAAAAAATTAGTAGCAAGTTTATATTCTTTATGACTATCAAAAGCTTGAAATTCATGTTTTATATTATTAAAAATATATAAAATTTTTAAAAAATATATATAAAAAACAAACAAACAAACATTCTAGTTTAACTTTTGAAAGATCGATATTTGTAGTTTGATAAGAATAGCTAGTGCCTATATTTTTAAATATTAAAAGCACTAGCCATAGTTTTACTTTAGAGCTGTTAGTTTAGAAGTTTATAAATAGTTCATGAGATCGATCAATTAATAGAAATCTTAGAATAGATGAGATTTTACTAAAAGAATGTAGAAATAATACAATTACATAGAAATAAATCAAAAGAAAATTAAGTAATTTTGCACTGAACCTGGGTATAATCAAATGCAATCAAAATTTAAATGCATATAGTGAGAATTCTTTCACAATTACAAAATAGCTAAAGCAAAAATTTGAGTAGGTGGTTGTTAGTTTGTATCTCAACTATCAAGTGAACATCACCCAGTTTTGGTGTGTAGAAACTAAAACTCTAATTTGTGACCCTAATTTGTAACCCTGAATTATGCTGATGTGTACCACTGCAAGGGCAGAGGGGATTTTGAGCACATGGGTCAGGCAGGTTGGTACTATTGGGGGTGTATGGAGGTGATCCACTTCTATTAACAACCCATAAAACTAAACATGCAATCTAAATTACATACACAGTTAGAGAACCAGTGTAGAGTAAAGACAAACAAACAAATGATGTAGACTTCCAACTTACAATTCCCATGGAGAACCAGACTAGGGGGGGCAAAGGGGAACAGCAAGAGCGACATCTCACCCGAATAACATAGTGATGTGCATGGGGTGGCAATGGGGGGGCCATTTCAATCATGTGGCAATTATCTCAAATGGGATGTGCACACACCTTGATTATTAATCTCCCTCCCTTAATGCCTCCTTTGTACATTACATATGCCCTTTATACGGATTGTAGGAGAAGGGGGATTGCTTTGCCATGTGGGAATCTATTCTCATATATATATATATATATATATATATAAACACACACACACCAGCACAATGAAACTTGCAATTGCTTTGAAATGAGGATATATATATATATATATATACACACACTAGCACAATGCCACATGGGATTGCTTTGAAATGAGGATGTGTATGCATGTATACTTTGTCATGTATAATACTGAAGTGTATATATGGCAGTAGAATATACTTTGTGATACTAGAATATGGTAATAGATTTTATTTTATTTTTTGTGATGTTTGAAGAAAAATTCCTATTGTAAAACCTAATCAGTAGAATAGGCTTTTGTTTAATTCAATTTTCCTTTAATTATTTGTGTATATTTATGCCTTTGAAATGATGGTATTAGATTTGGATTGCAAAGGTTGCAGTGATTCTGCAATAGTTTGGAAGTTGTTTTCAAAATCAATGTTTAATTGGAAAATGTCACAAAAATATAGCACATGTCAAAATAATACAGCTGGTTGTAGAAAATTGTCATGAAGTATCTTACAATTTCTATTGAACTAGAATAGCATGAGAAATCTCCTATATACATACTTGTAATATTTATTAATTTCAGTTATCTAGTAATTGTGTGTCTTAAATGTCACAGTGTAACAGAAATCTAGTACTTTATCATATGTATTAATATACAAAAGAAAAAGTGAGCTATTTAGTTACTGATACATACTTTCTATCATTAAAAAAATAATAATGAGGATCCCATAAAGTAATGTTTTCTGATCTATGTATTAAATAACTGATGTTTGTGTGTTTTAATTCTCAACATCCATTCTATACAAAATTGTAATACTTGTAATGGTAAGCATAAAATATAAAAACAATATTGAGCTCTATTCATTCATATAGTTTATTTTATATGCCCAAAGTTGATGCATAGAAATATATTTTGTTTTAGATTTGTAAATATATTGTACAAGTAGAAAATGATGTATTTCAACTTTTTTACAAGTTTTTATCTTCTGAAAGTTTGAAAATAAGATAAATCTTGTTTTGTTAATAGATTTTTAATTTATATGGAAAAGGCATTTTAGTATTCAATGTAAAACAAATTATTTATTTTATTAAATTGAAAAATAATTACTAGTATCATTTTCATTTTTCAGCAATATTAGTAATCAACTATTATATATAAATTTAATCAATATCATATTTCTTAAAACCTGATTGTGTTAATGATATGGATAAACGTGTTTTTATCTTAATTAATAATTACATCAAAATAAATATTGAATTCATTTTTAACTTTTCAGATATTTAGAATTTCTTTCCTTTTACGGGGAAAAAAAAAGAAAAAGGAATAAAAGAAACAAAGAAAAAAAAAAACTATTGTGAAATTTAAAATACTGAACTTAATTATGTTTCTTGGTTAATTGATTAACTGTGTACTTAAATAATAAATAAAATTCAATGAAAAAATATCTGCCACTCTATAAATTTTATTCAACTAACAAAGTTGACATCAGCCAACTCATAGAATGGCCATAAAATTAAACTTTTTCAGCCAAATATAAGTGCACTGTGTAATCTATGTAGAAAAAATCAATCAATTTAATATTCATATTTTTAATAAAAGCTATTGATCCAAAATCCCTACAGGTTGTTTATCTTTTCAGTAGGGATTTTGAATCAATATCTATATTTTATCCAAATTGTTTTAGATGGTGTCAGTTTAATAAAATCTACTCACTTAGTATTTTAATGCAATTTGATCATGATATATTGCAATAAAATCATTCCAAGTCTTTATTGAGAACATAATCTTCTACACACTATCTTCAAGTAATCTTGTGGCATTAGAAGATTAGATCCTTGTACGTAATTTATTAGCAGTTTATAAACTCGGAATTTCAAATAAACATTTATTTTATGCATATTCTTGCAAATTTATATTTTACTAAGCCTAAACACTTCCTATACTTCTATTCGTGGTTATTCTACTAACTGTAACAAATATTTGTATCATAGTAAAAAAAAAGATTATGATAAACTTTCAAAAAGATTATTGCTACAAAGCAGACCAGTTTTTTACTCAAAAATATTTTAATACAGTTTAATTTATTGTACTTAGTTCAAGTAGGTTTTATTCATATCAAGTAGGATTTATTCATATTAAGTAAACAACAGTTTTATTTTTATTTGAAATTTATTTCTTGTTATAATTGACAACATTTTCACTTCATGCTACCAATATAGTATATAGAATAGTTTGTTTATGTTTAAAAAAAAGAATTCAATTTTTAAAAATACAACACTTATTAGAACTAATTTTATTCATTAATTATAAAACTTGTGTTGAATTAATTGTTATAAAAGATAACATATTATGTTTGATAGAGAAATTTTTATCAACAAACTAAATATATTTACAAATCTAGAACATATATATATATATATATATATATATATATCATTATACATAATTATATATAATTAAGCTTTATTAGTATATATATTTATTATATATAAAAAGTATAGATTTATTTATTTAATTTTACATGCATAGAAATATATTTTATTTTTAGATTTGTAAATTTATTTATTTATTCTAAAACATATTTATATATATATATATATATATATATAACTTAATTCTTTCTTTTCTTTTCTTTTCTTTTCTTTTTTATCTTGTTTTGTTTGTTTTTAACTTTTTTTTCTTTTTTGTAAAGGCTTGATTTGGTTAAATAAACATTTTTTTTCAATTTATTTTAAGCTGATCAATTTTAACAATATCTAAATGTTACAAAAAAAATAGTTTAGTTATCTTAAAATTTTAATAATAATTTATTATATGTAACAATATATGAATATAAGAAAAAAAAAATAAACCATAATTATGGGTTTTTATAAGTATTTATTGATTGTTTGGAAGAAAAGTTTGCCACATCAACACCTCAAATTTTCATTATTTACTGTCCAAAGAGTGAAAATAAAAAATTTATTTATTGTTAGTAGATAAATCAAAAGTACGATTTAATAATATAGAAACTTATACACAAGCATTTATTGCAGTGTTGACTTTCTTTCTCCAAAGATATTCCAATAAAAATAATAGATTATAATAGAACCATTCAAGTAAATTAGAATAAATTACAATTAAATCATGAATTACACTTTAAAAATGCAACATCAATGTAAAAATTCCAATATATATATATATATATATATATATATTTCAAGCAATTGCAATCGTATTTTTATCAAATTGATATTATTTATATTCATCAATCTTTCAAAATTTAGTAAAAATATATTGATAAATGTTACGATCACAACTACAAATATTAAGGGTTTCCCAATAGTGATAGAATTTAAAAGTGTATAGCAACGTTTTTTGTTAGTACTATACCAAAATATAGAAACTTTGAAACTTCTATAGAAAAACCCATAATTAATTTTATTGATTTTATTTTTTTGTCAACATTAAATAAAAAAATTTAGATGAATTTTATAACATTGTAATAATTTGAGTTAGAACTTTTTTGTTGCTTCATTTTCATGAAACTAAGTCATAAAGTATGTTGTAAGTTTACCAATGATGGTTGTGTTGATTTAATAAATATATGGATCAATTTAACAATTTCCTATATATATATATATATATGCTATCACAAAATTAACTTTCAAACTATGTTGTGATTTTTTTGTAATGAAATAATCTAAGTCTTTTTTTACTAACTATTATTTTAAATAGTCTTATTTAGGATTTTGATTTTTATAGCAATTGTTTTGTTTTTTTTTTTGTTTTTTGTTTTTCTTTTCTTGAGTACATTGTAATATTCAACAATTTATTTAGTAATGAAACTTTTTTTAATAAAGAAACCATTTGTATTATTTACAGATTTTATTATTCATAATAAATTCATTGTTGATACTATATACCATTAAAAATAAGTTATTAGTTGTTAAGTTTTTTTGTAATTCGTATTCATTATAGATTTTGAACAAATGAATAAAATTAAGTTGTTTTCAAAGTTTCTTTTTTCCATCATGTATTATAATATATTTCTTTTTTCTATTAGTTATTCCTCCTTCAATTTAATAAACATAAGTTAATACTATATTAATATGGTTTTCTTGTTTTGATAAAGAAATATGTACAATTGCTAATTTTAATGTAGTAGCTTCATGTTATCTAACTAAATCAAGAATGGGATGCAAAGTGGTCACTATATTCTCAAACAAAAATTGAAGTTATTGCCACAGCATACAGTTATTTTAAATAACATAAGCACTAGCCATTAAAAATTCATAACATTTTATGCAAAGCATTATATATATATATATATATATATATATATATGTTGTCGGCATATACGTGGCCATATTTGATTGGCGCTGTCCATGTGGTTACGCGCAAAAGCTCGTCCTTTTTCATGGTTTGAAAAGTCGCCTACTCCATGGCCTGTCAAGAGGCCCGCCTCCAGAATCCCAGGCCTTGGTCTGCAAGTGTGAAACGGTCTCTGATCCTCCACGTCATTGTGCAAGATCATGGCTGAGTTGGCACCATCCAGGGGGTGAGTGCAATGCTGAGTTGGATTTACACAAGATCCTCGTGTACAGCTGGCAGTAAGGGCCCCATTCCCACTGTCGTCGCTGGGCGGGCCTTGGGAGGCTTCAAATCTCAATAAGGATCCCTTAAAGAGGGAAAGTCAGTGTCCCTCTATAGTTTACCATGTATTTCGTCATGGCTTTATTTTGGTGATTAGAATTAGTATAATTTGTGTAATTTGTACAATTTTTTTCCATAATGTATCATGGTCTATGTAGAAAATGATCGGTTACATCATGTATATATATATATATACATGCACATGTACAACATAGTTTTTGAAATATGCTCGTAAGCATGTTACTTTCAATAGTTTTTATTTGGATTTAAACACTTATACTGATTTTTATTAAGATTCTCAGAAAACCTAATATTATATTTCAAGACATCTTATAGGGGTTTGATATTTTAAAGTGTGTACCATCGATGAAAAAAAACAGAACTTAACGCATTCAGTTAATTTTTTAAATTATAAAATTTGTACACACAGATTTTAAGATATATGAATAATAATCAAGAAAAACATTCAGTATCTAAATCACTATCAAATTATATTACACTTGTTTTCAGAATACATAAAATAATTAATGAGGTTATATTAACGTTATTTCTTAAATATATATATTTTTTTTTCAAACACTCTTTTTATTTCTTTATGGTTCTCTTGATTTCATACCAGAAAACAATGATAATATTTGAACGAAATGCAGACATATGAAGTTTTTTTTACAAATGTACAAAATTTATACAAAATAATATAAAAATAATAATTTTTAGCACTTATTAACTAGTTGTTTTAACTTTACATTTTTATTTTGAATTCTTCTTTGAATGTTTTAGGTAATGATTATGATAAAAGAAGATCACAATTGTTGTTATATAAAGTTTTAAAGTTAGTTGCAGCTGATACATTGTTATAACACCCAAATTTCGTTAAGTTTGTGTTTGGCTCATGATATCTTTGGTTGTTCTCGCATGATCCTAGTGCAATGTAATTGACGAGTGGTTGTTACCAATCCACTACAAACAAAAATCAACATGTTGATAGTGAAAAGAAGAAACGTTACCAATTTCAGTTCACCGAATTATTTTAATCGACCAAGCATTGATATTTAATATTAATTTTTTGAAGAGGAGAAAATAAAATTAAGAATATGAAAAAGCTACCAGCATACTTTCAATGGTTTCCGTGATATTTATCCCCTTCTACATTTGATATTCCCAAATTGCAAATATTTCTCTAAACTGATTCCACAAATGAAAAAAAGGGGAACGAAGTTTCCTAGAAGCTTCTTCCTCATGTTGGGAGTCTATTCGTATGGAATGAAGATCGTGGGGATAATAAAAGCAGAAATGATGCCAAATAAGCGACCCAAAATGAAGCAGAAACAAAGGAAGAGAGAGAGAGAGAGACGCATATTCCGAGCGAGGGAGACCCACGTTCCAAGCGAGAATCCTACTGGAAGGTTGCATTCCACATGGAATCTCTTCCCACACAGCTGGCAGGGAATTTTGGACGGGTGCTCACTGCCCCTGAGGGGGGGGGGGGCACAAGGCGGCAAACATTTCACTATCAGGTTCCTTTCTTACGTTTGAATTTATCGCGTGGTTTTTCCCTCCCCCGCCAGTTGCAGCTTCTCGATTACTCTAAAAGAAGAAAGAAATTAGTGATAAACAAAGATTCAATTTAGTCATGTATTTAATATTTGTTGCGGACGGAGCGTTGTCAACATCCCTCGCGGTTTTTCGGCCCCCTGAGTCTGGGGTGTTGTTGTTATTAGAGTTTCAAGGAGGTTGACGAGACGAGAGCTGCGTTCGTACCTGCTACGGAGTACGAAGAATCCGAGAGTCGGTTGCCGTGGTACGCCATCCATCAGTGTCGTTTCTTTTGATTCTTGTATGGAGAGGCTATGTGAAACATGACCATGTCGTATTTAAGTTAGGGAGGAAAGAGGGGAGTCGGTAGCCGTGCAGGATCTTGGTCTTTCGATCGCTGACCTTGTGTCGGACGAGTTGGCTTCCATTATGATACCCTTGCTCCAAAGGCACGGTGGATCTTTTTCGATTTCTGCTTATCTTTTTGAGAATCGAGAAGATCGTTTGACCATTTAGTTGCGGGTGAGGAAAGGAGAGAGTAGCGTAGCTTAACCAAGGCTAAGTTCTTTTATCGCTTTTGCCCGAATGCGTGGATAGTATTCTGGTATTCGTGATGGAAGCGCCCATCGTTTGGTTTGTGGGATTTTTTTTTGTCGGCAAGGAATTCTGCTCTTTCCTACAGACACGACGTGTACAACACCACAGCGAACCTCCAGGTACATGACGTCTTGTTGAAGTCGCAGTGGTTCTTGAAAGAAGAGCGGTTTGACAGAGAATTTCCAGTGTCTGTTCTTTGACCGTGAGGTCATTGGTTGTGAACTCCATGTCAGTAGGTTCCTCACCAGAGGCTTGGTCTTGGCATATTACGCCGCGGAGACGATGAGAGCTAGCACAGTAGCTTGCTAGTGCCGTAGTGGGAAGCTCACTATTCTCTTGATTCCAGGTTGTGAATGGTCACCGCTGGGCTGTCGTGGTCCGTGTGCACCAAGTACATGCTCGTCGTCTCTCTAACGAGCGTCTCCCGACAGTGAACTTGGACGCCCTAGTATCTGGAAAATACCCAAATCTAGTTCTCTTTCTCTCACCTGCCACACCATCCTAAAATTAATGCTCAGCACTGACGCACTCAATCCCTCTCTTCTCTCGCATTCTCGTTGCCTTAACTGCCTTATCCTTTGTCACTCTCATCATGAGCCCTCATTTGGTCAAAAGCACAACCAAGCTTGTAGGATTCTGTTGCATTGGTGGCTTAAGTTGACGCTTGATGTACCTCCGCGATGTGTACCAAGTGTTGAATAGTGAAAGGCAACAAGCAAAAACGCCTACAAAGTAGATTTTCTCACTTAAATTCATGAAATTCAGGGCTTACGGTTTGCACTGAAGTTGCCTTATTGTGACAACGCTCATTGCTAATATACCAGGCATTCATCACAAACTTTCACACAGAATAAGTGGGAGGCAAATGTGGACTGTTCGCTGTGATTTAAACTCAACTGCTAAAGCAGTCGGCTGTAAACAATCACGTAATTGCAAAGTGATGTGGAATATTACTGGTGAAGGTGCAGCTACAGATGGGAAAATGCACCATTCTTCTCCCTCATCCTCCACCCTGAACCAATGAAATAGTGTTTCGCGCATCTGCATATGCCATTAATGCTCTAGCTATGTCCACGATGCACACATCAATCATCTCTTGAACAGAAACGAGAGCATGTGTTTGATTGGGACATGATTGGATTCACCATCATAACCTCCTGATTTCGCTAACCATCAAGATGAATTTTCAGGCCACAGCTTGAAACACGTTTCAGGTTTCTAAAACGCGTCCCACTGACATGACGGTGCAAAAATCAATACATTTTGCCCCTCAGAATGGGGCCTGTGCACATGCTACCATCCGCAAACACTTCTTTAACCAGTGATTCGTCCTGGTGCCCCATTTCGCATGCCTTGTTTTGTTTTGTTTTTTTTTTCGTTTATTCTTTCCTATCAATCGTCTGATCATCCTCCAAAGCTCCTCATCTGCTCATGACCCCACCATAATCGCACCCAATGCTTCTACTCTAACAGCCAATTCAGCTCAAGACAGAACGGGAATATCGTATCCGCGACAAGATAAACATGGAGCTCGTGACCATGCCCACGAAGGGCAACAACTCAAGGAAAGATGATAACGCTAGTTCTTCTCCATTGATGCGCAATTTCTTCAATTTCTGTTCGTCTAGGGCTCAGATGCCGGTGGAGGAGGGTGGAACAGAGGCGGCAGCGCGTTGAAGATGGCCTTGGCGTCCACTCCCGTATTCGTTGCCGTCGAGAGTGAAGCCAAAGCTCCCACGAGTGCGGCATTGGCAGCTAACGTCGGCTCTGATTCTTGGTAGTTCGTGCGTCGGTCATGGTACTTGTCGAACTTGTTCGGTCCACCAACCATAGCCCCTTCGAGAATGTGGGGATTCGGGGATTTCGCGTCCCGGTACTTGTGACCTTGAGTACAACCAACTCTTCCTGCAGATTTCGGGATGGATGCTGCTCTGTGGTGGACTTGCTGCGGGTATCTCTCGCCATAGCCAACAACGTAGCTCATGTTCATAGGGTTGTGCCCAAGTACGTAATCTATCTGCACAATTTTCACATGATAATCGGGTCGTTAATTGCAACTATAGTAAATATGAGGAAATTGGGAAGGACAAACATGAACTTTGCTGGCAAGAAACACTGCGTCACGAGTCTCACCTGCGATCTTGCCCAGTCATTCAAGGTTTCAGCGGGGTAGAAGGTGCCATGGCAATACCATCCAGGAACATCGGTGGCCTTCATGTACTCAGCATACAACGAAGCTAGCATGGAATTAGCGACTGCATACTGCAGTTGCTGCCCCTGGCCGTATAGGAACATCGTCAACCCTCCTGTACACATCCTCCAGAGTATCGTCAACACTTCGAGGTTTTGAGGCAACCAATTTTTGACGTTCAATCTCGTGTACAAGTCAATCTATCGAAGATCGTCAAACATACAAACTACTTTTTTCCAATGCTATGTAGCATCCAGAGAATCGGCCAAGTTGAGGCAACAAACCTTTCGTGGTATTGAATTTCCCGTGTTGGGGGAGGTAGTTACACATAACAGTCTGGGTCTGATTGTGGTACTCTCGGAGCAGCTGCTCATAAGGATACCCAGGACTTTTCATAATCAGAAGCCTCGACAAAAGCACCTGACCCCGAGCAAAAAATCTCCCTTTAATCGAGGAAAGGGCAGTGAGAGCAAATCAACAACTGCGTTATCTCAACGTAACATACTGCTTCAGAT
The DNA here is from genome assembly GCF_059467195.1 of Physcomitrium patens. NCBI lineage: Eukaryota > Viridiplantae > Streptophyta > Bryopsida > Funariales > Funariaceae > Physcomitrium > Physcomitrium patens. Next base: position 2,529,634 of record NC_143417.1, on the reverse strand, counting down.
GCTCTTGACAGGAATGAATCACAAAGACTATGCGGTGTAAGTACGCTGAACGATCAATTCGTCCAGTAACGACAAACCTGGGCACCAGCTAGCTTGTTGTCCCAGTTGAAAGTGCCGTAGAAGGGACCCCCACCGTCTGCATTGGCATGCTTAGCAAGATCTGGGTGCGTAACTAACTGAAGATATGAGGTGTTTCCCGTGGCGTAATACATCCAAGCTCCACCCCATATGTACTCATCCCAGTAGCTGGTGGAGTTGTAGAAACCAGCCTCTCCTTCGGGAAGGCCAGTGACGAAACGCTCCCTTTTACCCTGGTCTCTTGCGAACTTCCAGATGTTGGCTGCCCCGGTTGACAGCTTGTTAGAGTATGCTGGAGAGTCCTTGAATACAATGGAGGCTGCTGCGAGGGCAGCTGCAATTTCTCCACCCAGGTCTGGAGCGGAGCTAACTGCGTATGCTGGACGGGCGTAGTCCATATCCTCTGGCCTTTCCCAGCATGTGTGGTCATTTGGGTCGGAGGTGTTTGCATCGCCCACCTAGCAAGGAATAAATCAGAATTGCTTCAGACAAGACTACAACAACGTCGTTAACCCCACCAATTAACGACGTGGTTTTCCAGCCACCAGCAGCTAATCCTTAATTTCCCAGCTGTTGAGTGGTGAGCAACAACCTCGGCATCAACATTCTGAGCTTAAATCTAGCAGAGGGGTAATACCTGAGCAAATACATAGTCCACATTTGGTGAGGTATAGTTGAAGGTCTTCAACATGTAATCAGTGCCCCACTTGATGATTTCCTTGATGTGTGAAAGCTCCACAGCAGCTTCGTATTTGGCTTTGTACTCTATCACGCTCCAGCTCAAGAGAGTCATTGCAAAGGCCCCTGGAAACCCGAACTTGATATTATCCCCCGCGTCATAGTAACCGCCACTGAGATCAGTAGGGTTTCCGTTGATTGCAACTTGTCCATCCAGGAGCGCTGAAGATTCTCTCCAGGAAATGTTGTTCGATTTTGGCAAACGTCCAGCTACAATTGATTTCAAAGCATGTAAGTTTCCGTCAGAACATGAGCTTGCCTGAACTACTTTAACAGATCTACCGAGTTGATCTCAATCCTTTAGCAAACATGAAACAAATTTTTTAGATGTTTCTTAATGGCCGAGATAGCATTCATCAAATTGCGTAATACTCATGTCGCAGCTGAAGGAATTACTTGATTCTTGAAAAGATACTGATGAAACATGGGAGTGAAATCTTAGCCTGTGCATGACGATTATCGAAGCATAGATTTCTCAAGTCAAGCACCCGCGGATTGTGGGAACGCAACACCCTTTACAAGGATCCCCACTCGATCTCCTTTCTCTCGCATTTCCTTTACAAAAATTGACTAACTCCAAAGTATGTGATAGGTTCATTAACCGAGAGATAGAGAATTTCACTAGAGGGGATGGAACGGAGGTTCGGAAGTTAAAAAAAAATCATCTCAAAAATGAAAGCACTCGGGGTGATGCACCGAAGTCCAAAAAACAAGCAAGGCCATCGATCGTGAGAAGAGTATTTTTGCGGAGTTGAGGATTTGCGTAAGTGGGAATTTCTATACTCAAGAAGGACTGGCTGTAGAAACCCAGGTGATGGGCTGCGATTGCCGTGGCATCGAGCAGAGAAAGAGATCCATGAGGGTGGTTAGCATCTTGCCAAAGGGGGAAAGGTGGTGAGTGCAGGAGCGTGCAAGAGCCGCCTTACATTTCTGGGCGTCGAAGAATTTTAGAGCCATCTTCAAGGCAATCGTGTAGTTGTCGAGGGGTGGAGGGTGATGGTGCTTGCGGGGCGTCATTTTCCAAAACAGAACTGACAAGCCCACAATGCTGCTGGCGGCGATTGTGGTCACAAACAGGATAAGGAACAGCTTCCGGCTGCAGACCATACACCCCAAGTCGATCTCCTTTTTCTTCTTCTCGGCTTTTGGCTCAAGCAACCAGCTCTGGTGCGTCTCCTCCAAGCTCTTCACCGAAGCTCGGTCCACGTCGGGGTTCTTGCTGTGAGTGTCATCCTCTGCCCCTGAGCCTGTGGCCATATCCACGGACCCTCCCCAACTGTTGAACATGGCTGCAGATTTCGCCCACCCACCTCCTTTACCCCAATCTGCAGTCTCCCTCTTGCTCCCCGTTGATGCACAACTCAACGCCCTACCCTCCTGCTGCAGATGGACATTGACACAGATATCCAAGTGAGAGATTACTCTTTGGCGGACATGCAGACAGAGCACCAGAGTTCACTGTAGCGCACATCATCACACCACTGTGTGCATCACAGCTAAAAAAAAGCCTATTCTTGCGTCGAACCCACATTACAAATTCCGTGGTCTTGCTTTGCATTAACATAAGATAATCTCGATAGTCATTGCTAGGTCCGATCTTGGCGCTGAAAGCTCTCTCAACAGCTGCAGCAAGATGAAGAGTACTAAAGCGGGGGTGTCTCGGTACGAAAGGAAGCTCACCGCAATCAGGTAGGCTACAGCGATGACAAGGCATAGCTGGAATGTGATGTAGCGGAGAAGAAGCTGTAGTGCCGCATGGGCAAGAGACGTATAATGCAGCGGGCTTAAGACCTGCAGTCATGTATCAGCTACTGATTCAGCTACACAACACACGCCTCTCGCTCTTTCTTCTGTCATCTTCCAGAATCTATCTCCCCTCTATCATCTTATAACCCATCCTTCAATTGGGATTCTGAACCTTCGATATCGACCTTGATTTCAGACCATATTGGCTATCATAGGCGAGGCCCGGGATCAACTACTGAGAGGTCGGGGGGCAATAATGAAGAGGGCCAGTGTCAAAAGAGAGATGGAGCCTCTCTCATTCCGCAATCACAGCACAATTCTATGCATGTAGATCCAGCATCTCATGCGAAAATGTCTTCTGTTCACCGATCTGTTCACGCTGCGATCTCGATTCCGTCGTGGGTGGGCCCCAAATGTGTATGAGCTGCGTTCAAGGACGACGTAAAGCAGCGACGATTTCTAATTTTCGTGACAATCATTCAGCTGTTGGCGCCACAATTCATTGCTCGCTTTTTGGTTTTGGTTTCATTTTGTTAATTTCTCCTTTTTCCCTTGGCTCATTTGTTAGATCCAGACCCTAGAAATATACGCCCAACGAACACTTGGCTTGTCGCTCGTGTCGCTCAATCATAGACTGCCCGTGTCGATCTTTGGGTCGTCAATTCACTCTACTGATCAGTCATCGCTTTTGGTTAGAGAGAGAGGGGGGGAACTTTCGAGGTGGGTCCGCATTCCTCCGAGCAGCGCCTGATAGCCTTAGGGCAATCTTTGGAGTGCATAACCCTGTACGAATAAAGCCGGTGGGAAGTGGTGACCCAGAGGAATGTAGGAGAATAGTTTTGACGTCCAGAATTTGTATAGATAGATTAGGATCAATTTAGGGTTTTTGCAGATGGATGCTTACTCAAAGTATTGGGGTTGGGAAGGAGACAGTAGTAGTGGGGAGGATCTCTATAACAGAAGTCTCCCTTGGATATTTGGAACAACAAGCATTCAACAAAACTTTAGTGAAGAACAACTCATAAAATAGGTTTTAGGATCATTTGGACAAGTTAGGTATTGGTATGCAACAAAATATGTTCTTGATAAGTAACTATTTTTTGGATTTCCTTATGTTTATGTAGAATTCTTGACAAGAATAGATTCTCACATGATTGAAGTTGACATGTAATTGAAGGAAAAACATAAAATTTAAAAAAAGAAGTTGTAATACCATGTTTTTATTAAAAGACTTCTTTTTTTGTAAACTAATTAATTTATTTGACTAAACCAACTATAAAAGGATAAAAGTACTGATCACAATTCACAATATTATTAGAAAGGGGACTTTATTTTTGTTTTTTTTATTTTTATTTTTTTTATTTTTAAAAATAAAACTATAAGATTTAATATAAAAATAATAACTTAGTTCTATATGTAATGTAAATAAGAGTATCTATATATATTGGCCTTTAGATCTAATTTTTAATGTCAAAGTATTTCTCTTTTCTATGTTAGTTTTAATTATAAGTATTGCTACTAGTTTTTCATATATATATATATATATATAAATTTTTCTCTCTTAGAATTTTACCTACCTATTTTACGAATATGGAAGTACATTAAGTTATGGACAATGTATCTTTACTAATAGAAAAAAATAGTAGCAATTCTTATAAACCTTTGAGTTCTTATAGATAGTTTAAAAGATTAGATTGCATTCCTTCATAATCCAAGAAAAGAATCTCAAATTAATTTCATGTTTGAAAAAAATAGATGAAATATTAATAATCTATAATAAGACATCATTTGATTGAAAGAGGCAAATATTAGACATGTGCTATATATGACGTTTATAAATATTTTAAAGATTATTATAAAAGAAATAAAGGCTAGCATTAAAAGCAATTTTGATAGAAAAAGATCCACATTTGGTAGCTTTGTGCAATAAGTACATTTTTACTTATGCTTATATCTTTTTTGTTATGCAAATGAATTTATTGAAGTTACTTTCATAGGTATTCTTTCATTGAGAAGTTCTTATTCATATTTTCTAGTATTAAGAAATAATTCTATAATATTATATGATCTAAAGGCTTTTATGGAGAAAATTATTGCTTCATTTGGAGATGGTAATTAAGAAAAGGTTTAAAAAATGAAGATACTAAACTTCTAGCAATGAAAATATTCAATTATAATTATATTGTAAAATTTCAATAGTTTACTCATGACCTTGCTTGGAAGAATAAAACATTTATTACTTGATTTTGATGTTGTTTAAGAGATGATGAGATTTGTTTATTGATTAAAATACTTTAAGTTGACAATTTAGAATAACTTATATCTAAAGATATTACTTGAAATATTCACCTATTTAAATTGTGATAAGAAAGATATTAAGTTTTTGATAATAATCATAAGAATGCAATTGCTATTTCTTCAAGAAGATGAAAGAAGCATCCAAAGGGCTCTAAACCATTTTAAATTGATGGAACTCAATTTAAGCTATTAAGTCAAACAAAAAAAAGATAGATATTGAAAAGAAAATTTGTAATTCTATTATAAAATTCATAATTATAAAGCATCAAATTACATAAAGAAGTTTAAGAGATTCAAAGCACAAAGTTTAATATCAATTATAAAATTAATAAAATTAAAAAATGATGAAATATAGTCACAATAGGAACTATGTAGCAATATACCACCAAATTCCAACTACTAAAAAATATCATGCTTTACTTCTAAATCTTATATCTTTTTTTTATACTTCTTATATATGTAAAAATTCTAAATTTTGAGATTTGTATTGAAGCTCGTCTAGATACTAAAGTCCTAGTATATTTTAGTATCTATTTATAGATAAAGATTTTAGAACTTAACATGACTTAAAATTTGTGAAGAAGATTCATCTTACACTCGCTAAAATCATTGATAGACAATACTTACATTAGAAGATATTATCAATGAATCATAACTATTGGAAGTGGTTGTAACAAGGTATAGATAAGATAATTATATAGATAATTAGAACCATGGAAGTTTTTAGAATTAGAATTAGGTTAGTGAATCAAATAGGATCCCTCATAGAATATTCTAAAAAGAATTTAAGACAGTTATTTAAGTAGGACCCATTATAGATCTTTTTAGAAAAGAAATTTAAGGTAGTTATCTAAGTGGAGTCCACTACCTAAGAACATTCTAAAAAGTCTAAAGTAGTAGGACATGATATAAATAAGAGTGGCCAAGGCTTTTGGAGCATCTGATTAAGTATGGCTTTGGACCCTTTCTTTTAGTAAAGTTTGGTTCTGCATCTTTCTGTTCAAATCTATTCTATTCTGTTTCTGTTTGCTAAGTTTCGTCTTTCATGTCAAATTCTATTTAGTTTTATTTAATTTTTTTCTGGTATGTTTTGTCTTATTTTGTGAAAAGGCCTTATATTATTCTGTAATAGAAGGATCTTGGATTTTTGAGTTAGTCTATTTGTGTTTCATTGATATTAGAGCAAATATTAGACTATTTACTTTTGGTAGCATGCTAATAGTCATCATTTAGTCCAAGGTTAGTTGTTGTGGTCATATTAGATACTGTATTGAGGCTATCACAAGCTAATCTTAAAAAATCAATGAAGAGGTGAGAAGGTACTACAATAGTAGAGTCCAGTGGAGAAATTACAACATGAGAGATATGGTAGAACAATCCTAGACGGAAGCTCAAATGCAATACCTCTTAAGCCAGATAGCTACTTTGCAAAGGTAAATAGAAGCCTCGAGCACAAGAAAGTGGACATTTGCTAGGTTGAAATTGAGTAAGCCTAATACATACTCTAGAACTTCAAGATAAGAAGATTTATGTCAATAGCTCTTCAATTTGCAACAATACCTTCAACTATCTAAGGCAAATACTACTAAAGGAATTATATGTGTAATGAGTTATTTGAGAGATGCGACAGGCATTTGGAAGTGACATTGAGTTCAAATATATGGAGCTCAAGGTGGATTTTGTGAATAGAAAGAATTTGAGACCGAGTTTAGGAATCAATTTTGGCCTATCAATATAAAAAAGATAATATGCCATCACTTGATAATTCTTATACAAGCTTGGTCAATACAAGATTATGTCTCCCGATTCAAGTCTTTATGACTCCAAATTAGTAATATTTTAGAGGTAGAGATGATGGATCAATTCCTACGAGGGTTGAAACCTGGAATACAGTTAGAAGTAGATCTAAGAGATCCACAAATATTTGAAGAAGCAATTTGGTTTGTAGAGAGGGTCGATGCTATAGATTTCAAAAATTGTGGAGTACGATCTATAGCATGAAGTTCTATGCCACTATTTAATATTACAGCACAACAACCAATGCCAATGGACATTGATGCCTTATAAAGATCATTAACACTACAAAGACAACAAATATTGGTATAAAAAATATTATGTTTTTATTGTCGAGAGCCATGCCATCAGATTAAAGGTTGTCCAAAACATCAAAGTACAAGTACCAGTAAGATAAGACAAGTTTACACTCTTAAAATCCATGAAGTTGATAATGAGTCAGAGCAAAGAAATGTGACTCCTTAGTAAAGGCACGAAGGGCCAGTATTAGGCATAGTAATTGTTTCTCAGAGACAAATGGCCAAGCCTCAGATAACTATAAAAAGAATTAATTGGTGCCTCTAACGACACTACTAAGAGAACAACTATGTCAAGTGCTTGTAGATTGTGGCTCTACAAAAAATAATATCTCAATTGAAATGTCCAATTGACTTAAAATTAAAACCAAGGAAATCAAAAGAAGAAGTAAATACCTCACAGATGATTGAGAGAATATATTGAGTGAAACGTGTGAAGAAGAAAACTTAAGATTGATGGACATCTATATCTTAATAAAGAGATTCAAGGTAACAAAGCTAAGATATGATGTTATCTTTGGTATATTATGGTTGGAGATGAAAAATAAGTAAGTTGATTGGGTAGCAAAGACAATCTCTTTTAAAGTTAGAAGATGCAAGGTAATTCTTTGCACATCCATATCAAGTGAAGAGGAAAGATAATCTATAATCAAAGATTTACTTGTAAGAACAATCTTTATAAAGAAGCAACTACAACATGAGCAACTAATATATATGATGGTTCTAAATCTTGTATCAGTGGTAGAAAAGACAACCAATGGGATAGAATGGGCAGAGCAACTCATACAAGCATATCAAGATGTCTTTCCAACTGACCTACCTAGTGGCATATCTTGTGATCGAGGTGCCTCTTTTCAAATAGAACTATTGTTTAGAGCCAAATTAATAAGTCAATCAATTTATCGCCTAGCACCAAAAGAACTTAAAGAGCTTTGAAAGAAATTGGACAAACTATTAGAGAAAGGCATCATTTAAGACTGTACATCATTATGGGGAGCACTTATATTCTTTACATCTAAAAAAGATGGTGGACTTTGCCTTTGCATCGACTATCAAGGTTTCAATAATCAAACTATTAAAATACATATCCACTTCTACGCGTAGATGATCTCCTTGATCAACTTTGAGGTGCGATCAACTTTAGTAAATTGAATCTTCATAGCGGATATTGACAAATACCTATTGTAAGTAAGAATGTAAAAAAGAGGGCATTTTGTATGTACTATAGTCATTTTGAATGGCCTATTTTATCCTTTGGCCTCACCAATGCTCTAGCCTCTTTCATAGGTCATATGAACAAATTATTTTGAAACCTTTTGGACAAGTATGTAGTCATCTTTATTAATGATATCCTTATATATAATAAAATCTTTGAAGATTATGAGTAACACATATGAGAGATACTATATCAATTGCAAGACAGTTGTCACAGATAAAAAAATACAGACTTGAGATCTAATAAGAAGTTCAAGAAGAACTGGCAAGAACTAGATTAATCAGATGAATACAAGAACAACACCAGAGAAGTGAGCTAGAGCTCCAAGAGATGTACTGTCGAGACTGAAGAAATCTTCAGCCTCGATTCCAATATATACTCCTATTTAAGAAGCTTCTCCAGCAACTTCTACCAACTAGGAAGCTTCTAGAAGGTTCTAGAAACTTGTCTCTAGAAGGTTCTAAGGACTATGTCCTTAACATCTTCTACTAACTAAGAAGCTTCTAGAAGATTTCAGAGACTTGCTTCTAGAAGGTTCTAGAAACCTATCTCTAGAAGGTTCTAAGGACTATGTCCCTAACATCACCCCTTCCTTTAGCTTTGAGGTCTCCGAGAAGCAATGTTGTTGTTAATCAGTACCAACGCAAGAAAATGAAGATCTGTCGCATAACGTCTACTATGAACTCCAACTGTTGTTCACGAGGCAAGTGGTTCATTGGCCCTTGAAGCTAACGGTAGTGGCCCACTCTTTTGACTTCTGACCAAGCATGAACTTTCATGTCCTCATTGTGAAATTGTCCTGCAAACACGCCTTCTGGCTGACCATCGTAAGCAGGCTCGAACTCAAATACAATCACCAGTGATCGGTTACTCAGTATCCTTTGCCGTCGTCGTGGTGTAGGTAGTTCTTCATCTCGGGGTCGCCTTCGTGAGCTAGTCGGTTGAGATAATCTGATTGGCATAGTATCTAATTCTTGGCTATCCTTATCAGAAGACCAAACTATGGCTACTAAAACAATTCTACTTTATCTTGGAGAAAATAACTACATCAACTACGAATTTTGGTGGTGCTCTCTCCCTTTCTTATATTTTTAGGTGAGCAAGCTTCAGAAGGAAGCTATCATCGAACCGGCTTAGGTTTATGAGGATGTTGTTGATGAAACTCCTGTACCTTTTGTGGTGCATTGGCGAGATTTTCAACTGGCTCCTACATTTGCTCATTAATGTCGTAGCCATACCAATGAACAAGATACTCCAACTTGCCCCACCTTCGTCGTGAATCCAACACCTGTTCAACCTCGTATTCCTCGTGGTTCTCGATCTCATTACTAGGTGGTGGACATTGCACTCTTCCAAGAAAAGATGACTCTCGATAAGGCTCCAACACAGAAACATGAAAGACTGGATGTATCTTCATAGAAGCCGATAATTCCAAACGGTACGCCACTGGATTGATTTGCTTCTGAATGATAAATGGTCCCAATCTTCAATAGTCTAACTTATCACATGGTCGCTTGGTCTTGATATTTCGTTAAAGAAGCCATGCTTTATCTCTAATTTTGAAAGTAGGTGCTTAATTCCAAAATCTATCTGCAGTCGCCTGGTAGGATTCTTGAGCGGATCGTAATTGAAGCTTCAACGTATTTTGAAGCTCTGATAGTTGTTTCGCAAATCTTTTAGCTGCTAGATTGTTATTTATTGACGGACTCAATAAATCTAGCTTCGGATGATACCCATAGTTAAAAAAGAATGGTGTATATTGAGTCGACGCATAGAGGGTATTGTTATATGCAAACTCGGCTAACAGCAGATATGTGGTCCAATCATCTTGCTGATAGTTGATGTTGCATCGTAAGTATTGTTCCAAGACTTGGTTCATCCGTTCCATTTGGACCTCAATTTGAGGATGAAAAGCCGAAGAAAGCTTGATATCCACCTTCAATATTTCAAAGAGAGATTTCCAAAACTTTGATACAAACTGGGTTCCTCGATCTGATATGATATCATCTAGTAGTCCATAATATCGATACACATTATCGAGAAAGAGCCTTGCTGTGACTTCATTGGATGATGTTTTCTTGCAAGGGACAAAGTGTGCCATCTTTGTAAGCCGATCTACCACGACAAAGATGTTGCCAAATGAGTTCGATGATGGCAGGTCCGTAATGAAGTCCATGGAAACTGAAGACCATAGTCGATGTGGAATTAGCAATGGCTATAAGAGTCCATAAGGGCGATGCCAAGGATTCTTGGATCTTCAACAGATGTCGCAGGAGAGGACAAAATCTTTCACATCCTTCCATATTTGGGGCCACTAAAAATCTCGAGAAATAAACTCCAAGGTCTTGTTGAATCCAAAATGTCGTGCAGCTGGAAAATCGTGGCGAGATTGAAGAACTTGGAGTCGTCTTGGTCCTTTTGAGATATACAACCGCTCCTCAAAGTATAAAAGATCTCTCTCCACCTTGAACTTGTTGTCATTGGCATGTTGCTAGATATTAATGGCTACTGAATCTTCAATGGTCACGGCACGTACCTGATTCAGGAAGTCAACATCAATTGGCACAATAGTAGCGCAAAGCCAAAATAGCTCTGGCTTCAACAACGTCGTACATTGTTGATCAAACGCTACTTCTCCAACCTTTGGTACAAGATACAAACTCCTCGATAAGGCATCAGATAGTCCTTGTTGCTTTTCAAGTCGATAAGTGATAACAAAATTGAACCTAGATAGCAACATACTCCACCAAGCTTGACGTCAATTTAGAACTCGAGCCGACATGAAATACTCCAAATTCTTGTGATCTAAATATACGATCACTGGGTGTGCACCTCCTTCAAGAAAGTGATGCCATTCTTGGAAAGAATCCACTATAGTAAGAAGTTCCTTATCGTGGATCTCATAATTGATTTCAGCAGCAAAGAACTTTCGAGAATAGAATGCATTTAGATGGAGCTTCTTGTCTTCTTCCATTTGTGAAAGTACAACTACCAAGGCAAAATCCAAAGCATCAGTTTTTAAATAAAAGGCCTTTGTAAAGTCTAGATGTACTAAGATTGGAGCTGTAGTAAATGCGGTCTTCAGGTCTTGAAACGCCTTCTCCGCTAGAGGTCCCCATTCCAGCTTATCTTTGCATGTCAACCGAGTGAGAGGAGCAGCAACTTGTGAGTAATTCTTAATGAAGATCCGATAGAAGTTGGCAAAATCAAAAAAGCATTGTACGTCTCTGACCGTCTTCGGAACCTCCCAGGACATGATTGCTTCCACCTTCTTGGAGTCCATCTTCAAGCCTTCCGTAGTCACAACGAATCCCAAAAACTCCATATCTATTTGGTGAAATAAACACTTCTCCAACTTGGCATATAGTCCTCGCTCACGTAGTTTCTCCAAGACCAAACGAACGTGCTTTTATGCTCTTCCTCGTTTTAGGAGAATATCTGAATATCATCCAAATAGATGACAACGAAATCGTCAAGGTGTTCTCAAAAAATGTCATTCATCATATGTTGAAAGACCGTTGGAACATTAGGAAGACCAATGGGCATGACATTATACTCAAAATGGCCATACCTTCTATGGAACGCTATCTTCTACTCATCTCCTTCCTTGATTTGTACGAGGTTGTAAGCTCCCTTTAGATCAATTTTTGTAAAGATCCTTGCACGTCCAAGTTGTTCTAAGAGACCAAAAATTAAGGGTAACGGGTAACGATTCTTTTTTGTTACCTTGTTGAGGCCTCGATAGTCCACGCACATACGCAATGAGCCATCTTTCTTCTTCACAAATAAGATGGGTGCTCCAGCTGACAATTTTGAATGATGGATGAAATTCTTGGCTAGATTCTTGTCGATGTACTTTTGCATTTCCGCCAACTCCATCTGCAATAGATTGTAGATTGGGCCAAAAGGCGGTTGTGCTCCTTCCTGCAAGTCTATGGTGCAATCATATGGTGGGTGTTCTGGTAGCATGTTGGCATTCTTCTTTTAAAACACGTCTTTAAAATCCTTATATTGCTTAGGTATACTTGCTGTTGAGATCTTCTCCCCAATAGTTGGAGCTACATAAATAACAAATGGTGTGCCTTCCTTGGACGATCTTATAAACGCTCTTGCTCTAATGAATAAGGAATTCTTTATTCGTGGTTTTTTACTAGGCTTGCTCTTGGGTGGTTTTGTGGGAAAGGTCATCTTCCGCAACTTCCAATCTATGGTTGGGTTATACTTTTTCAACCAGGAAAGACCAAGAATAACAGGATTTGATGGAGTTCTAATAATACTGAAAATAATATGACTACTATGGCCTTTAAACGTCACTTCTATAGGTTCTAATTCATGGATGACACTACCAGACAATAAAGGTCGTACATCTATGACCTCAATGTGAACAGGTTTGGACTTTTGTACTAAAGGGATCTTATGACGCTTTGCAAATTCTTCGTCTGAAAAACAAGCAGATGCTCCTGAATCTAATAATGCTAAGGTTCTCAGTTTCTGAGGGCCAATAAGCAAAGAGATTGTAAAGTAAAGGGCAGGTTGAGCGGAAAGTAAAGAACCTGGTTGTTGTTGCGATATTTCACTGTCCAGTTGCATGGTTCCTATTGTGGCTAGGCATCCTCGTTTTTCTAAACAAACGCTGTCGTATTACGTGCTTTCCTGCTTGAGAACGCGTCGGGCGTCTGGCTATAGAAGGTAGTATGGAGATTTGCCGATAGTCGAGCAGTCTATCAATTTTGACTGTTGGAATATAAACGACTGCAACAATGTACCGTAAATCTATACGGATGCTCTTCGACTGCTTGTCGAAGTCCTTTTTGTCCCAGTCGGTAGATCTCTAGATGTTACAGAGAACCCCGAACAATCCAAACTGTTAATCTTCAATATCGCTTTGTACTTACGATCTTGTATCCACTGACTGTCTTGTTAGATTAACCCAATAAATTTCATTCACTCTACATACTCAATCCTATAGACACCCTTTTAATCCTTCAATCACAGATGTAACTCGATTTTACAAAACAGTCAAGAGTATTCAAACCCACTTCATTAAAAATCCCGATTCACCATTAGAATACTGACTTTAGCAGCGATTGCCTCAGTCTTCCCAAAACCCTACGAAGAAGAAAAATCCAAATTCTATGTCTTCCCTTCTCCGACCCGAAGCATGAAGCTCCTCTTCTCTAATCCCCTTGATCTCCAAAAACCTCCAATGAAAACCGAACTAGTAACCTTGCAAAAGCTTGAAAACTAGCTCTCGCCGATTCCCAGAAAAAACCCCCCCCCCTTTCAAAACTATATTCCTTCTAACCTTATCCTCTGAATTTCTTCAATCTTCCGTCTTAGATCCGGAATTGGCTCCCACCGTCAAGCTTGGATCCAAAATTGGCTCTCGTCGTCAGAGCTTTTACCTCCATTTTTACCTTTAAGAAATCTATTTACCGAAAACAACGTTCCCTGAAACGTCATAGACAACAGGACAGCCTGAAACAGAATCGAACCCAGTAATCAAGACCACATTGAGTCGCCCGACCAATTCAGGTCTCATATTGGATAAGAGTCCAGTAGTAACCTGGATGTTCCCGTAATTGGGTCAAATTGGTCCTCGCGTCGGATTGGCTAAGATCCGTAGTAAGACCTGGATTTCTCGTAATTGGGTTGACCGGCCAATTCAGGTCTCATATTGGATAAGAGGACCCGGATTGGATTCTCGAAATTGGATCCAATTGGCTCTTCGAACTCGTCGTGTGAATTGGTCCTTCTCTTCCTACTGACTCCCATTATTGGAATCGAATGGAGCATTTCAGTATGCCCCGGCTGACTGTAACGGAGTGACTGAACCTGACCACTCAGTATTTGCACTGGAGTTGGTCGATGCTTCCAATATTCGAGGTAACTGAATATTAATAAAATTCCCCTTTCTTTTTATTTTCACTGTATACTCGTGTTACAACACGACAACGCGCCCCTAGTCTTGATAATACGTCAATTTTGCTTCTTGGGGCAGTTTCCAACTTTGTGGCCTTCTTCACCACAGTATAAGCATAGACCTTCTTCCATACGCCGCTTTTTTTCTTCTTGGATAAGGGATTTGACTCGTACCGCATCAATTTGCATGTCTTCTAACTCTGAATATGACTTCACGCTGCTTGTTGACATAGTTGGGGCGTAGCGAACTATATGTTTTTTTGAACGTTGGTCTTGGCGGCGTTGGAATAGCCGATTATCATACTTCATTGCTTGGCTAATAGCTTTATTGAGTATTTTCGGATGAGAAAGAGTTAATCGCAAATCGTTCACATCGTCCCTTAAATCCCAATATAATTGACTTATCAACGCTTCTTCGTCCCAATTGATGTCGCATGTTAATTGCCTGAAATCCGATGCATAGACTGATGTAGAGCGCATGCCTTGTCGTAGTGACCGGATCTTTGTTGTAGCCCATCAAACCTTGTCGTGTTCACCAAATGCTTCCACAAACGCATGCAAAAAGGTTTCAAAGTTGTTTAGTATGGACGATCGTTTCTCAAACAAAGGAGCAAACCATGATAGAGCTTGCCTTGTAAGTAAGGTTTCAACAAGCCCAACACGTGACTCCTCCGTTGGATAGCGTTCAGGTTGTAAAACTATTATCAATCTGATTTGGTTGATGAATCCTTGAAACTTGGAACGCGTTTCATCAAACTTGTTTGAAAGGCTAACTTGGAGCTCATTATGTTATAGAACCAGGGGTGCTTGTCGAACCTATGGTAAAGTTGCTTCTCCAAGTGCAGAAGTTTGAGGCTGATGCAACCTAGATTGTGCCATCCTAGATGCTCCATCATTATGAAGCCTTGCCATAACTCCTTCAATTTCTATAGTTCTTTGTGATAACGTAGCGAGGGTATTCATGATAGCATCCAACTTGGACTCTGAACTTTCCGTCATACTAATGTCTTGGCCTCCGGCCATTCTAAGAGAAAGACAAAAATGACTCTACAAGAAAACAATATTGGTTTAGAGGAGGGTACTCTGCAACCTCTAAAATACCTTAAGAGCTCTAAGAAAAGGGGTAATCCACTCTCTTCAAGAAGAATAACACTCCAATATTGTAACAAAAGAAGTATCAGTTTAGAAGAGGGTAATCCGAAACCTCTAAAATGCGAGTACACTTCCAAGCAGAGGGGTAATCCACACTCTAATGAGGAAGAAAGTAGCTCTAATATCTCAGGTGAGTAAAGTCTCGACAAACTGTCATGGACAAAGAAATACAAACTCGAAATCTAACAAGAAGTTCAAGAAGAACTAGCAAGAACTAGATTAATCAGATGAATACAAGAACAACACCAGAGAGGTGAGCTAGAGCTCCAAGAGATGTGTTGTCGAGACTGAAGAACTCTTCAACCTCGATTCTAATATATACTCCTATTTAGGAAGCTTCTCCAGTAATTTCTACCAACTAGGAAGCTTCTAGAAGGTTCTAGAGACTTGCTTCTAGAAGGTTCTAGAAACTTGTCTCTAAAAGGTTCTAAGGACTATGTCCCTAACATCTTCTACTAACTAAGAAGCCTCTAGAAGGTTCCAGAGACTTGCTTCTAGAAAGTTCTAGAAACTTATCTCTAGAAGGTTCTAGAAACTTATCTCTAGAAGGTTTTAAGGACTATGTCCCTAACAATAGTTTCTTTCATTGCAAGCAATAAAAATATGAACTTTGAAAGTTGAAAGTCTCTTTTTTGGGGCATATGGTGTCCTCTGAAAGCATGCATTGTAGGAGTAGAGAGAGTTTGCCTCAAAAATGCATTAGACTTTTAGCTATCACTAAATGCTCAATTAAGTCTAAGATATAAAAGTACCAAGTTTATATATATGATATATTTTCTTTTAGGACAATTACATCAATACATAAGCCCAAGTACGAAGAAAACATCCAAATGTATAATAAAGTATCTTAAAATCTTATATATCCTTATGAAAAATGTTTTCTAAATTTCAACAGCTCATAATTTACGATCGGACCATCCAAAAAATCCTAAATTTTACATATAGTATTGATATCCTTTCAAAAACTACCACAAAAAATTTCAACTACAAATTCATTACAGATCTTGAGATATCATTAAAATCCTAACAATAACTTTAAATCCTAGCTTACAAATACCTATGTACTAATTTCTTTATATCTCACAAAATAAGTATTCAAATACAATGAAACTTTGATCTATAGCTTTTTAACTTAATAACTCACACTTATAGAAATTTTGAGCTAAAAATTCGTCCTGAAATTCAAGATATGGCTCCAACCATTACTATCAACAAAATGACTCACTTACTACCTTTGAATTACATGTGCTATCTTTAATGTCCTATAACTCCTTCATCTAGACTTGAAATCCATCAAAAAGTATATGTAAAGTATAGTCAAGAAAGTGTTCTCTCTAACTTCAGTCGCCGATCTTTCATTGTTCTCCATACACATATGTTATGCTTCAAAGAGTGACAATAGGTACAAATTTGCCACCTTAACTTTGAACACCTATATTTCCTTCACAAATACTCAAAATCACACAAATTCTTCATCCAAATTATACCCAAAATCTTGAACTTGCTGATCCTAGCCTCCAAAGTTCAAATGAATTTAAAAGAGAAATCCTAATCCCTAATAAGGCCTTGGATAGCCTCCTTGAAGCCCATTGGGCATGGCCTTCGACCAATAGGAATGAAGGTCTCCATTCCTTGCCTTCATCCAACCATGCCTTGCTTTTATCCCTCCCAGTAAGCCTCCTAATAGTTTAGACTTTTATCTTTAGACTCCAACCTTCTCTTAAGTTTTATACTAAATATCTAAATCTTACATAATATAAATACTATAATCAAAATAGATAAATCTCTAAATAAATTTTCCCATATCAATTCTTTTTGAATTTATTTACTAACCACTTTAATCTACATCAAGACTTATAAACATATTATATGTCTTAATTAATTTTTACATACTATAAGCAATTACAGTATGAAACCATTGTCGTATGGCATGATTTACTATCTGGAAATACACTGGATATCTAGCTGTAGAGAGTGTAGCTTAAAACTTTTTATTAATCTTGTCTTAGCTTCGAAAACTCCTTTATTTTGCATAAAACTCAAAATATAACAAAATCCCTTTAAAACATATTTTTTCCGCAAAGGATTTTCTTTTCCCGAAATTTAGAAATTCATATCTCTTGATCCAATCGTTTAGTTCATTTCAAATTTAAAGTATAGGTAGAATTCACTCTTGACTTTTATCAAAAAACAAACCAACCAAAAATTCACTCCCAATCTTTTGGCATCAAAGAAATCCTAGCAGATGCTCTAAACATTAATTTATAAGTATCTGAACACTATTTTCTTAATATCTCAAGAATCCTATACTCGAATGTCATAAATCTTATGTTTAAAGTTTACTTACATGAAATTAAACATTTCCTAAAGTTTTGAGCCAAAAACTTGTCGAATTGCTCAAGATATAGCTCAAGACACAACCACTAGTAAATCGGATCACTTACTACCCTTAGATTGCATGCACTAACTTCAAAATCCAATAGTTCCTTCACTGTAATTTAGAATCCGGTAAAAAATTTGTGAAAAGTTTTGCTTCAAAAGTGTTCTCTTTAATCACAGTTGCCGATCCTCAATTGCTATCCGTATGCATGCGTTATGCTAGAAAGAATGACAGTAGCTCCCAAATCAATATCTTAACTTTGAGCGCCTATATCTCCTTCATATAAACTCCAAACCATATAAAACTTGCACTAAAATCATAGCAAAAAACCTAAATTTGCTGATCCTAGCCTTCAAAGCTCAAATGGCTCCAAAAAACTAACCCTAATCCCTAATATGGCCTCTGGCAGCCTCCTCAAAGTCCATTGGTCATGATTTTTGACCAACAGGAATGGAGATTTTCATCATTCATCTCCATTCATCTATATTGGTGCCCTTATTACTTCTTTTGCTATCAAAATCCTTCTTCAATCCTTTTTCTTACAAGATTTACATAATTTATGCTCTAAACATCAAATAAAAGAACCAAAATAAGTTTTCAAAGGTCACCAATGTCTAACAAAGGTGACTCTAAATATTTAGGAGTTACTATCAACCAAAACCAATCCTTAAAGCCACTATCAAAAGAAAATTAAAGTTATAAGAATTCTATAGTAATCTTTTTAAACAACCTCTTCTGAAGATAATAATCAAATTATATTCTAAAACCAACTAAAATCTATCAACATGGCTCTCATCATGTTACTTAATAAATTATATATTAAGTACATAATTACATTATTTTCATATAGTAGCCAAACCACAACATGACAGCATATAGAGCAAGATAAGGTAAAAGTAGTGGAAGATTGGTTAATCTCTAATATTGCTTTTGAAGTTCACTCATTTTTAGGCTTTATTAGATACTATCATCGTTTTTTTTGATGATTTACTGTCAAGGACAAGAACTCGATGAAAGCTAAAGAGTAAGTGAGACTTTTCTCAAAAAGAAATAGGACAAAATAGAAATATGTATATTAAGAAAGAAACTGGAATGGCTATTGCCAAAATACAAGAAAACTAGAGACCCTTGAAACTAGACTAGAAGCAAGAAAGGAGTTGACAAGAGTGAAGAGGGCTTCACTCTTGCCTCTATATATACTATCTAACTAGAAGCCACGTGGCGATGTTCTATAAGACCTCCAATATATGTTGACTTTCTAGGCCACATGCCTTTGCTTGCAAGGCAAGTTTTCTATGGATGGACCACGTAGTTAGCTTGTTCTTTAAGCTTCCAACATGCGTGGCACATGGCTAACTTGTTGACCAAGTTTCTAACCTAAAAGTCAACTATAGACTCCTATAAAGTCAAAGCAGCATCTATGAAGCTTCTAAGAAGCTTCTCTAGAAGATATTACACAATTAACCTACTTTTACATACTTTTATCTATTCATATAGGTAATTATATGTATGTCCGTGACATTACCCCCCCTTCTAGGGACGAGTTCCACGAGGAGCGGTGATTATATATTGAGAAAATCTAATATGCGGCGAATTGTATTTGCTACATACTCTGATCTTTGTTCTCTTCGAAGATAGTTGATGGGTCCTCTTAGCCATCGATAGTGTCCCATTCCAGGGCGAGAAGACCACCCTGTTATTTGATCACTGTTGAGGCCTTCATAACTTCCTCAATCTTGTCTCTTTTATAAGAGAGGTTTTCATCTTGGTTTTGATGGATGTCGTTGATGAAAAACTTTGACTTTAGCTGATGCATTTGCTAGATTCCTGGATGGCTCCTATGTGCGCTCACTAATATCATATCCGCACCAATGGACAAGATATTCCAGCTTATTTCGGCGCCGCCTTGAGTCTAATATCTCTTCCACCTCAAATTCTTCATTATTATCTACTTCTATAGGAGGCGGTGGCATTTGTCTTCTTCCTTGTATATCCACTGTCTTATATGGTTCAAGAAGAGACACGTGGAATACAGGATGGATCTTCATTGACTCCGGTAGATGTAACCGATATGCAACTGGGTTGATCTGTTCAGAAACAAAAAAGGTGCCAAGCCTACGATAGTCCAATTTGTCACAAGGTCGAGTGGTCTTGATATTGCGACGAAGTAGCCATACCTTATCACCCACGTTGAGTTGTGGTTGCTCTATACGATATACATCTGCATTTATCTTTTGTCGTTCTTGAGCTTTCTTCAACTGCGCCTTCATTATTGCATGTAACTCTGACAACCGATTTGCCATATCTTCTGCTGCAGGATTATCAACTTTTGAAAAATCAAAAGTATCAAGTCGTGGATGATAGCCATAATTGGCAAAGAAAGGTGTTTGTTGCGTGGAGGAATGTACCGTATTATTATAAGCAAACTCTGCCAATGGCAGAAGGTTTGTCCAATCATCTTGTTGGTAGTTGATGGTACACCTTAAATACTGTTCCAAGACTTGGTTTACGCACTCTGTTTGTCCATCAGTTTGAGGATGGAAAGCTGAAGATAGCTTTATGTCCACTTTTAAAATCTTGAAAAGAGTCCTCCAAAATCTCGACACAAATTGAGTTCCCCTATCCGATATGATATCTTTAGGCAATCCATGATAGCGATAGATATTATCAATGAAAAGCTTAGCTGTTTCTTCACCTGTGATAGATTTTGTACATGGCATAAAATGTGCTATCTTGGTGAAACGATCTACTATCACAAATATAGAATCATAAGATCTTGAGTTTGGAAGATCTGTGATGAAATCCATAGAAACAGAAGACCATGGTTGTTCTGGTATAGGTAATGGCTGAAGAAGTCCGTAAGGTCGATGTCGAGGAATTTTTGATCTTGAACAAATATCACATGATTGTACAAAGTCTTTGACTGACTTCCACATTTGTGGCCACCAAAAATCTCTTGATATGAGTTCCAAAGTCTTATTATATCCAAAGTGCCCTGCTGCTGGAAAGTCATGACGTGCTTGAAGAACACGCAAACATGCTTTTCCTTCTGGAACATATAGGCGTCCTTCAAAATATAATAGATTATTCTTGAACTCGAACTTAGAAG
This sequence comes from Physcomitrium patens, assembly GCF_059467195.1. Lineage (NCBI taxonomy): Eukaryota > Viridiplantae > Streptophyta > Bryopsida > Funariales > Funariaceae > Physcomitrium > Physcomitrium patens. Next base: position 2,508,905 of record NC_143417.1, on the reverse strand, counting down.
AATCATGAGACTTGGAAGAATTATTCTCGATATCATAAACAAGAGGGTCAGAGGACATACTGGACTGGATTTGCTTGAGAAAAGTTGAATCAACAGTCAATGTTGATTTCACTGCTCGGAGATGAAATTGCTTCGGTTTCAAGAGGACCGTTCTTTGTTGCTCAAAAGCTGCATCTCCTTCTTTTGGTGCAAAATAAGAACGTCTAGACAGGGCATCGGACAAACCTTGTTGTTTTCCTGGCCGATAAGTGATAATGAAGTCGAATCTTGACAAAGACATACTCCAACGAGCTTGACGACGATTCAACACGCGTGCTGACATGAAATACTCGAGGTTCTTGTGATCTGTATACACAATGACTGGACTAGAAGCACCTTCTAGATAATGACGCCATTCTTGAAAAGAATCCACGATTGCAAGAAGTTCTTTATCGTGGATCTCATAATTGATCTCGGCTGCTGAGAATTTTCTTGAATGAAAAGCTATCGGATGAAGTTTGTCATCTGTTCCCATTTGTGATAAAACTGCACCCAAGGCAAAATCCGATGCGTCTGTTTCCATAAAAAATGCCTTGGAAAAGTCAACACGATATAAGACTGGTGCAGAGACAAACGATGTCTTCAAGGCTTCAAATGCTGCTTCCGCTTCTTGATTCCATTGGAATTTATCTTTACTAGTCAAGCGTGTAAGTGGAGCTGCAACTCGTGAGAAGTCTTTGATGAAGATCCGATAGTAATTGGCAAATCCCAAGAAACATTGGACATCTCTTACAGTCTTTAGAATCTTCCAATCCATGATTGTTTGGACTTTCTTAGAATCCATCATAAGACCATCATTTGAAATGATGTATCCTAAAAAGTCAACTTGAGTAGTGTGAAATACACACTTTTCCATCTTGGCGTACAATCCTGCATCTCTGAGTTTTTGTAATACTTGACGAACATGTATTTCATGTTCTTCAACATTCTTAGAATAAATCAAGATATCGTCTAGGTAGCAGACGACAAAATTGTCTAAGAATTCACGAAATACATCATTCATGAGATGTTGAAAAGCAGCTGGTGCATTCGTGAGTCCAAAAGGCATGACATTATATTCAAAATGCCCGTACCTGGTTCGAAACGCAGTCTTCCATTCATCTCCTTCTTTGATCCGTACTAGATTATATGCTCCTCTTAGATCTATTTTTGTATAGATCTTAGCTTGATTTAACTGGTCAAGGAGTCCTGATATCAAAGGTAATGGATATTTGTTCTTGATTGTGATCTTGTTGAGTCCTCGATAGTCAACACACATTCGTAAAGATCCATCTTTTTTCTTTACGAATAGAATTGGAGCTCCTGCTGGAGATTTTGAATGGCGTATGAAATTCTTCGCTAAATTCTCGTCAATATATGTCTTGAGTTCAGCCAACTCATCTTGCGATAAACTGTAAATTGGTCCAAATGGTGGCTGAGTTCCTTCCTTGAGATCGATTGAACAATCGTATGGGCGATGCTCAGGAAGAATATCTGCATTCTTTTTCTCAAAAACGTCTTGATAATCCTGATATTGACTTGGAATGCCACTTGAAGTCTTTACGCTTTCAGAAATAGGTGCAGCATAAATAGCAAAAGTTGATCCTTCTTTTGCTGCGTGTATAAATGCTTTTGCACCTATAGGTGCGAGTTTTACTATACTAGACTCATGGTTTTTTACTTGGTTAATAGAACTGTTACTAATGCTCTGAGGAAAATCAAGTTTACGAGAAATCCAATCTATTCGAGGATTATACTTTTCTAACTATGATAAGCCTAAAATTACTGGATTAGAGGGAGATCTAATTATATTAAAAATTACGCAACTACTATGACTATTTATTACTACATCTACAGGAAGTGTTTCGTGAGTTACATCTCCAGAAGACAACGGACGACCATCTATGACTTCTACGTGTACAGGTTTAGTTTTTTGTATTAATGATATTCTATGACATCTAGCAAATTCTTCATCTAAAAAACAAGATGAGGCTCCTGAATCTACCAAGGCAGAGGCTTTGTAATTATTAGGTCCTAAACGCACATCTATTATAAAACAAGGAGATGGTTCTGAGGAGAGGATAGGACCTTTATTAGAAGTTGTACAAGATTCCAGCCGCACGGTCCCTATTGTAGCTGGACGTACTCGTTTTCCGACATACTGTCTTCTTTGACAGCCGTACTCCTCATTTTGTAGTTACGTCGCTTCTTTGGACAATGTTGAGCAATGTGCTTAGGTTCTCCACAATATAAGCACAATCCTTCTTGTCGACGACGAGACTTTTCTTGCTCAGTAAGAGGTTTGAAACGTACCGCATCAATTTGCATATCCTCTACTTCTGAAGGTATGTGTTGAGGAGACGTCAGTGTTGCCATTGAATTGTAGTAACGTTGAGGCCCACTTGTGCGACTCTCGGATCGAAATTCAAAAAGTCGATTGTCGCACTTCACAGCAAAGTCAATTGCTTGACTCAATGTTTGAGGATCAGGTAAATTAAGCATCAATTTCTTTACCTCATATTGTAATCCGTAGAGAAATTGACTCACAAGTGCGGCATCATCCCACTTGATATCAGTTGTAAGTTGTCGAAATTGCAAAGCATATAATGTTACTGATCGATTGCCTTGTCGCAAAATACGGATCTTGTTGGTTGCAACACGAATTGCATCATGTTCTCCAAACATGGATCGAAACTCCGCCAAAAAAGCCTCCAGATTATCCAATATTGGATCTCGTCGTTCAAGAAAAGATGAAAACCATGACAATGCTGAACCTGAAAGAAGTGTACCAATGAATCTTACTTGTGACCCTGGAGTTGGATAGCTCTGGGGTTGAAGTTCAATCACTAGTTGGACCTGATTGATGAATCCTCGAAACTTGGATCTGGTACCATCAAACTTCTCGGGCAAGGCAACTCTCGGTTCTCTAACACTCGAAGGGTGTTCCATTCTGGGAGAAGGGACATGGTTTGGTGCAGATGTTGAAGCAGCCCCAATCATCTCTATATCTTCACTTCCTACCATTCTTGTTGCTCCTTGTCGTGGTAAATTGAGTTGATGCATCGCAAGAATTAACTCCCTCAATTGTTCTTGCATCTGTGCCATTGCACTCTTCATTTCAACAAGCTCTGCCATAGTAGCACTTAGAAAAGAGAAGATGTCTAATAACGCTCAAAACAAATAGAAGAGAGGAATTGATAACAAAGAAAATACTAAGAACAATATCAGTTTAAAAGAGGGTAATCCGCAACTTCTAATGCGCTTATGTCTTATCAAGAAAAAGGGGTAATCCACTCTTAATCAAGAAAAGACAAAGCTCTGATATTGTAAGTGTACTCTTGTCAATCTGTCAAGGACAAGAACTCTATGAAAGCTAAAGAGTAAGTGAGACTTTTCTCAAAAAGAAATAGGACAAAATAGAAATATGTATATTAAGAAAGAAACTGGAATGGCTATTGCCAAAATACAAGAAAACTAGAGACCCTTGAAACTAGACTAGAAGCAAGAAAGGAGTTGACAAGAGTGAAGAGGGCTTCACTCTTGCCTCTATATATACTATCTAACTAGAAGCCACGTGGCGATGTTCTATAAGACCTCCAATATATGTTGACTTTCTAGGCCACATGCCTTTGCTTGCAAGGCAAGTTTTCTATGGATGGACCACGTAGTTAGCTTGTTCTTTAAGCTTCCAACATGCGTGGCACATGGCTAACTTGTTGACCAAGTTTCTAACCTAAAAGTCAACTATAGACTCCTATAAAGTCAAAGCAGCGTCTATGAAGCTTCTAAGAAGCTTCTCTAGAAGATATTACACAATTAACCTACTTTTACATACTTTTATCTATTCATATAGGTAATTATATGTATGTCCGTGACATTTACTCACATTGTTGCTTCATTGACAAACCAATCGGAGAAAGATGCCCCATTTGAATGAAAAATGGAGCAACAAAATGCCTTTGGTAACTTGAAGGAGACACTCATTACTGCTCTAATATTACAAGTATATGATCATAATCTTTCTTGTAAGCTTGACATTGATGCTTTCGACTTTACTATTAGACTGGTCTTCTAACAAGATTTTGGTAGGGGCCTTAAACCTGTGGCATATAATTCATGCAATCTTAGAAGGGCAGAGCACAATTACTTTGTATATAGTCAAGAATAATTACTGATTGTACTTGCCACAAAGATGTGGTAACACTATCTATTGGAAAAAATTGGACTGACCATCGATCCTCGCTACATGATTTGCATCTAAAAAATATGAAGTCTAAGCATTATTATTAAAAAGAACAGTTGCATCTTTTTGATATCCAACTAGAATACAAATAAGGGTGATAATATACTGTACCAGATAGTTTATCATGGAAAGTAGACTTGAAGGACAAATCGAAAGTTAAGACAAAAGTCGCTACTATTAATAATATCATTTTAGATCTAATCAAAGAAATAGTATGGAAGAAAGCTATGCAACGAGATGCTTATTTTAAGATGGTTAGTAATTGATTGAAGGTGGGCAGTATTCAATATCAAGATTACACTCTTAATGAAGGCTTTCTCAATTTCAAAAAGTGAATTTATGTATCCAACAATGCTAAATTTTAGATGTGCATACTTTAGGAGGAACATGGCATTCCAATATTTAGACATCTAGGATAAGAAAAGAGCATAGAACGGATCTCAAGGACATGATTTTTGGCAGGTTTGGATTGTGATGTTCAAGCCTTTGTAGGCTCTTGCAAATCATGTCAACATAATAAAGCATTTCTATAGATATATCTTCAGCTTCAAGCTTTTGCCACATATTTAGGTCCTTCTAGTCTTCTAAGTTTTTTAATTGAAGAAATTTCATAGCAAGCCAAAGCGCTTTTCGGATTGACATCAACCACGACCATGACCAGTTGTAGTTAATGACCAACAAGAATATGAAGTGGACAGTATTTTAGAGCATTACTACCTTCGTATTGGCAGTGGACGTCTACAACTTCGGTACAAAGTTCTTTAGAAAGGTTATTCCATTTACAATACAATGTAAAAACTTGCACAAAATCTCACCTACTCTGAAGAGATAATTTGGAAATACCATTGAAAGCGAAATAAGGACGTTCTTCATAAGTAGAGGGGGATTTATTATAACAAAGTATAGATGCGATAATTATATAGATAATTAGAACTATAGAAGTTTTTAGAATTGAGATTAGATTAATGAATGAAATAGGATCCATTGTAGAACATTCTAGAAAGAATTTAGGGCGGTTATTTAGGTGGGATCCATAAAACCTTCTAGAAGAAAGCTTAAGGTGGTTATTTACATAAGGCCTACTATAGATCTTTCTAAAAAAAATATTTAAGGTAGTTATATCGGTAGAGCCCACTACCTAAGAACATTCTAGAAAGTCTAAGGTGGTAGGACATGGTATAAATAAGACTAGCAAGGGCTTTTGGAAAATCTAGTCAAGTTCAGCTTCAGACCCTTTTTCTTAGTAAAGTTTGATTCTGCATCTTTTTGTTTAGATATGTTTTGTTCTGTTTCTATTTGCTAAATTTTGTCTTTCATGTCAAATTTTGTTTGGTTTTGTTTACTTCTGTTTAATTTTTTTCTAATATGTTTTGTCCTATTTTGTGAAGAGGCCTTATGTTCTTCTAGATTGGAAGGATCTTGGATTTTTGAGTTAGTCTAGTAATGTTTTATTGGTATTAGAAGATCAACTATTGCATATTATCTTCAATATTACTTAATGTCATTCAAATCATTTTATTATTGAACTTCTTTGATTTGAGTTATATAATCTTAATATTTATTAGAATTTGCATAAAGTTTTCTTCAAGACCAAAATATAAAAGAAAAATATATGTTATTTATTTATTTATTTATTTATTTTTATTTCATAGAGCTACTACTTTTATGCTAGAAGTAAAGAATGGCGCTATATTGTGATATATGCTACTCTAATAAAAATTTTAATTGAATAATTTTTATAAGATGTTATAATTCAATACAAAGATTTTTAGAATATTTTTAAAAATAAAGATGTGGACATGCTACTAGAATATTAATTGAATAATTATTCTAGAGAATTACAAAAAGAACCTCAACGACCATTTTGACTAATATATAATCTTTTACAAACATAAGTAACAATCTTACAAGAATGTATTAATTAATTAATTAATTTTTACTTGACATCCAAAATTACCTATTAGAATATTTATACTTTTTATGAGAAGAAAAGTGGATCCTTATACATGTGCATTGATTATTGGGATTTAAATAAGATAACTATGAATTTTTTTTATCTATTGCTATTGATATTAAGACTCTTGAAAAAACTAGAAAAAACAAAGATCAATATAGAAATTAACCTTTCTAGAGCTTATAATTTAATATGCTTTAAAAAAAAAGAAAAAAGAAAAAATAAAAATTTTGTTCAAGGTATGACTATTTTGAATACAATGTCATGCATTTTAGACTAAAAAAATGTACTAGCTATATTATGGCATTTGATGAATGATGTCTTTTAAGAAATTTTGGATATTTTTATTTTTATTTTTTATTTTTATTTGAATGATATTTTGATCTATTTAAAAAGTCTTTAAGAATATGAAATACATGTAAGATTGATACTATAAAAATTAAGAGATATGTATTTTTATTCCAAATTAGATAAATATGTATTCTAAAAGCCAAAGATAGAATTTTTTGGATATATAAAATGAGGGTTTTATATAGATTTAAAGAAATTTTAAGTAATTAAAGATTTTTTTTAAGACAATAAAAGATATATACTATTTTCTTAGGATTGTTAATTTATACTGAATATTTGATATAAACTAATTTGAAGTGACTACTATATTTACTTAATTGATATATAAGAATAAGTTAAAATAAGAGCTTCAAGCAAAGGAGTTTTTTTATGATCTTAAAATAACTTTTATTACATCTTTAATTTTAAATTATTTAGATTTTATAATTTTTTCTTTTTAAAAAAACTAATATCTTAAATTTTATACTAAGAATTATACTATTATAAAAACAAAGAAAGAAGCAACTTCACTTATTTGTAATTTATTTTAAAAATGTTTTAGCTACTAAAATCAATTATAAAGTCTATAATAAATAATTCTTTGATTTTTTAGATACTTCTAAAGAATAATATTATTTGCTTAAAAGTTCTTTGTGTCTTATTATTATATAAATATATATTACAATAAGCTTAAGAATTTTATGTTGATTTGTATTTTGAAATGTTAATAAGTTTTGTAGAATATGTTTCTACATTTTTTTGACTTTAATAATGTATATTGACTAAAAAAAAAAGAAAGTTATTAGATGCTTCTCAAGGACATTAATCTTCAAGAAAGAAAATCCTCAATATACTCTGTGTCACTGAAAGGAATTAGAAAGTCACTCTAAGATAATATAATATTGAATTAGAATGGCTATTGGCAAAAACAAGAAGACTAGAAAGTCTTGAAACAAGATTAAGGACTAGAAAGACATTGACAAGAGTGAAAAAGGCTTTACTCTTGCCTCGATATATACTCTTAACTAAGAGCTACATGGTGATGTCTTATAGGACTTCTAAAACATGTTGACTTTCTTAGAAACATGTTTTAACTTGCAAGGCAAGTTATCTATGTATGTGCCACATACTTAGCTTGTTCCATAAGCTATTATAAGGAATTAACTTGTCTTACAAGCTACCAACATGTGGTTAACTTTTTGGCCAATTTTCTATCCTATAAATACATCTAAAGTCAAAATTATATCTATGAAGCTTCTAGAAAGCTTCTTTAAAAGACTTTATGAGATTCATCTATATTTACTTACTTCTACCTAATCATGTAAGTAACTATTAGAATAAATGTATATGTCTATGATATTATTCCCCTTTTTAGATACGAGTTTCATAGGGAGCGATCTTCATAAATTAAAAAAATCCTACATGCAGCGAATTATATTTACCACATACTTTGATCTTTACTCTCTTTGGAATGGTTGATAGGCTTTCTCAGCCATTAATAGTGAGTCATACTAGGACAAGAAGACCACCTTGTTATTTAGTTGTTGTTGAGGCCTTTGTAACTTCTTTCAAATAAAATATTTGAAACATTGTTACGAGTCGTTCTTATATCTAATAAAATCACCAAACATCAAGAGTCTCTTCGAAGGTCATGATATCAAATACGTTATAACTTGCCATCAATTCAAAGGACATGTTGTTCTTGAGGATCTTCATCTCGATTTTATTATCTTGAAGGTTATGACAATTGTAATGTCTCGTCTAGTAAGTCTGCAAATGAAAGCTCTTGAATTGAATCTGTTGATTATTGGTTCTTCATCTCTTTAGCATCACAAATACTTAGAAGTTACAAAAAAAGATAGAAGATAGAATATTATCTTATTTTGATCTTCTTTCTTCAATAAAAAATATTTGTTATTTTTCATCTTTGTTTTGATGGATGTTGTTAATAAAAGGCTTCAATTTTCTTTGCTGTATTAGCAAGATTCTTTTTTGGCTGCGACATACATTCATTAATATTATATCCATGCCAATGAAGAAGATATTCCAACCTATTTTGGCACCTCCTTGAGTCTAAGACTTCTTACACCTCCTATTTTTGATTATTATCTACTTCTATAACAAAAGGTTGTATTTGTCTTCTTTTGAAGATATTCACTATTTTATATAGCTCAAGAATGTTAAAGATATCAATTGGAAGATGGTGCATAAACCAATGAAATTTATATCAAAGAAAAAGTGGCAAAATAGAAATAAAGAAGTATGTATATTAAAAAAAAATTGAAATAGCTTATTGCCAAAAGACAAGAAAACTTGAAACTCTTGAAATAGGACTAGAAGCAAGAAAGGGGTTGATAAGAATGAAGAAGACTTCACTCTTGTCTCTATATATACTATTTAACTAAGAGCTACTATTAAGGATAGAAACTGGAAGAAGATGCATGAAGTCGTAGAATCTGTGTCAAAAAGAAAGTGACAAAATAGTAGAAAATATGTATACTCAAGGAAGAACTAGAATGGCTATTGCCAAAGTTTAAAAAACATAAGATTCTTGAAACTAGACTAAAAACTAAGAAAGAAGTTGACAGGAGTGAGGAAGGCCTCACTCTTGCCTCTATATATACTACTTTAATAAAGAATACATGGCAATATGCTATAAGACCTTTAATATACATCCAACTTGGAGGACACATGTCTAATTTGCAAAGCAAATTTCCTAAGTGTGCACCATATGTCCAACTTATACTACAAGTGGTCAATATGTCAATATGTGGCCTTTTTGTTGGCCAAGTTTTCAATCTATCAATCACCTATAGACATGTATAAAGGCAAAGCAACGTCTATGAAGCTTGTAGGAAGCTTTCCACAAGATATTATCATATTTATTTACTTTGATTTACTTCTACTTATTCTTATTATCTAGATAATTATCAAGATAAATATGTATGTTCGTGACATTATTCCCCCTTCTAGGAACGAGTTCCACGAGGAGCAGTGATTACATGTAGATGAAATCTAACATGTACCGAATTATATTTGTCATGTACTTTGATCTTTGTTCCCTTCAAAGGTAGTTGTTAGGTTCTTTTAACTATCAATAATGTTCTATACTAGAACAAAAAGTCCACCTTGATATTTGATCATTATTGAGGCTTGCATAATTTCCTTCAAACAAAACATTAGTAATACCATTAAGAATGGTTCCTATTTCCAAAAGTATCACTAAACACCAGAAGTTCTTTTTAAGGTCATAATATCAAATGCATTGTAACTCGCCATTTATTCAAGAAAAAATATGTCATTTTTGAAGGTCTTCATGTCAATTTTATCGTCTCGAAAGTTGTGATAGTCGTAATATCTCGTCTGGTAGTTCAACAAATGATAGCTTTTGAATTGATTCTGCTAGTTGTTGATTCTTTGTCTCTTAAGCACTAAAAAATCCAAAGAAACAATGATTTAAGATAAAATAAAATTTCTATTGGACTTGCTTTGCTTTATAGCAAAGAATTTCTTGATTCTTCATCTTGGTTTTGATTGATGTCATTGATAAAAAGCTTTAACTTTGGTTGATGCATTTGCTAGATTCCTAGATGGCTCCTATGTGTATTCATTAATGTCATATCTATGCCAATATACTAGATATTTTAATCTATTTTGGTGTTGCCTTGAATCTAAGACTTCTTCCACCTCAAATTCTTCATTATTGTTGACTTCTATAGGAGGTGGTGGCATTTGTCTCCTTCCTTGTATATCCATTGTCTTGCATGGATCAAGTAAAGATACATAGAATATATGATGGATTTTCATAGATTTCGATAGGTATTATTGATAAGCAACTGGATTCATCTGTTTACAAATGAAAAATGTTCTAAGCCTATAATAATCCACCTTGTCACAAAGACAAATAGTTTTAATATTACGACAAAGTAACCATACCTTATCTTCTACATAGAATTGAAGTTGTTCCTTGCCATAGACATCTGTGTTGGCTTTTTGTCATTCTTGAGCTTCTTTTAATTGTGTCTTCATTCTTGTATATAGCTCTTACAATCAATTTGTCACATCTTTCGTCGCATGATTATCAACTTTTGAAAAGTCAAAAGTGTCAAATCATGGATGATAACTGCAATTGGCAAAGAAAAGTGTTTGTTGAATAGAAAAATATACCAAATTATTGTAAGAAAACTGTGCTAATGGCAAAAGAGTTGTCCAATCATCTTGTTGATAGTTGATGGTACACCTCAAATACTACTTCTGATTTATCCATTCTATTTGTCCATCAGTTTGAGGGTGGAAAGTTGAAGATAGTTTTATATCTACTTTCAATATCTTGAAAAGAGTTTTCTAAAATTTTAATAAAAATTATGTTTATCTATCTGATATAATATCCTTTGATAATCTATGATAGCAATAGATGTTGTCAAGGAAGAATTTAGATGTTCTTTCACTTATGATAAATTTTGTACATAGTACAAAATGTGCCATCTTAGTGAAATGATCTACAATCAGAAATATGGAATCATATGAACTTAAAATTGGAAGTTCTATGTTAAAATCCATAGAGATAGAAGATCATAGTTGTTCTGGTATAGGTAATGGTTGAAAAATTCCATAAGATCAATGACGAGGAATTTTTAATCTTGAACAAACATCACATATCAGCACAATTTTTTTAACAGCCTTTTATATTTGAAGCTACTAAAAATCTCTAGATATAAGCTCCAAGGTCTTATTATATCCAAAATTTCCTACCGTAGGAAAATTTTGACAATTTTCAAGAGCTTATAATTATGCTTTTTTTTTTGGAACATATAAGAATCTTTTAAAATAGAATAGGTTTTCCTTAAACTCAAATTTAGAAGTAACTTGAGACTTAGAAGAATTATTTTTAATATCATGAACAAGAAAATGTGAGGACATACTTGCTTGGATTTGCTTGAGAAAAGTCAAATCAATAATCAATGTTGATTTCATTGCTTAGAGATAAAATTATTTTGGCTTCAATAAAATTGACTTTTGTTGGTAAAAAGCTCCTTCTCCTTCTTTTGGTATAAAATAAGAATGTCTTGAAAAGGCATCAAACAAACCTAATTGTTTTCCTAACCAATAAGTGATATTAAACTAGAATATTGACAAAGACATACTCTAAGGAGCTTGGTGATGATTGAAAATACATATTGATATAAAATATTGAAGATTCTTCTAGTCCATATACACGGTGTTGTGTTGCAACACGACTATATGGTGAAAATATTAATGAAAAAGATTTATTAATATTTAATCATCTTGGATATTAGAAAGAATGGCCAATTCGAGTACCAATATTCAGGGACCAGTTAATGTCACTCCATAGCAAGCTGTACCATCGAACGTGATAACAGCGTATGCTCCACCGGTGTCGTATTACGTGCTTTCCTGCTCAAGAACGTGCCAGGCGTCTGACTGTAGAAGGTAGTATGGAGATTCGCTAATATTCAAGCTGTCTATCGGTTATTGACTGTTGGAATATAAACAACTGCAAGAATACACCATAAATCTATACAGATGCCCTTCGACTGCTTGCCGAAGTCCTTTTTGTCCCAGTCGGTAGGTCTCTAGACGTTACAGAGAACCCCGAACAACCCAAACTACTAATCTTCGATGCCGCTTTATACTCACGATCTTGTATCCACTGACTGTCTTGTTAGATTAACCCAATAAATTTCATTCACTCCGCATACTCAATCCTATAGACACCCTTTTAATTCTTCATCACAGACGTAACTCGATTTCATAAAATAGTCAAGAGTAATCAAACCCACTTCATTAAAAATCCCAATTCACCATTACAACACTAACTTCAGCAACGATTGCCTCAGTCTTCCCAAAACCCTATGAACAAAAAAAAAAAAAATCCAATTCTCTGTCTTTTTTCTCCGCCCGAAGCATGAAGCTAGCTCTTTGATCCTTCTAAAAAACCCCCCCAAAAACTTCTTCTCCCCCCCTCTCATTTCTTAACCTTAATTCTAAATTTCTTCAATCTTTCGTCTTGGATCCGAAATTGGCTCCCACTGTTAGAGCTTGGATCTAAAATTGGCTCTCGCCGTCAGAGCTTTCTCCTCCATTTTTACCTTTAAGAGATCCTTTTACCGAAAGGACGTTCTCGGAACGGCACAAAGGACGGAACAGCCTAAAACAGAATTGGAGCCTCGTAATCGGGACCACATTGAGTCGCCCGACCAATTCAGGTCATATATTTGGTAAGAGTCTAGTGGTAAGATCTGGATGTTCCTGTAATTGGATCAAATTGGTCCTTCGCATCAGATTGGCTGAGAGGCCCGTAGTAAGACCTGGATTTTCTAGTAATTAGACTGCATTGGGTTGCCCGACCAATTCAGGTCTCATATTGGGTAAGAAAACCTGGATTGGATGTCTTGAAATTGGATCCAATTGGCTCTTCGAACCAGGCTCACCCGTCGTTGAATTGGTCCTTTCCCTTTCTGCTGACTCCCGTTATTGGAATCGAACGAAGCATTTCAGTATGCCCCGGCTGATTGTAACGGGGTGACTGAACCTGGCCACTTAGTATTGGCACTGGAATTGGTCGTTGCTCCCAATATTTGAGGTAACTGAATATTAATAAAAATCCCCTTTCTTTATATTTTCACTGTATACTCGTGTTACAACACGACATCCACCTCCTTTGAACCTGTGCATCCTCCAATATGCACCAATTTACCCAATTGCTGTTTGATTCAGAATATATCCTCTACGTCTTTGTCCAGTTCGTCTTCGTCATCTTCATTATCCAAATCACTTTCATCTTCTTGCTGTAGAATCTCAATACCTTCATTAAGGTCTTCCATATTCATCTCCGCGTGTCTTCGTTTAAATATTTTTACTCGCTTCCCTGCAATTGGTATTTTCAATTTTGTACCATCTAACTCCCATAATGAGTAAGTCGCATTATCATGAACAGTTGTTACTACATATGGTCCAAACCAACGTTTTGAAAATTTCCGTAAAGTACTATGTTGATTATCCAGACTATTGTCATAAACAAGTACCCAGTCACCTTCCTCGATTGCTTTAGGTCTCAATCGATGTTGCTTATCCAATCGCGCCTTGTTTTGTAACCTTGCGCTTTTTAACCTTTCCAATGCTATTTGCACATCTTCTAATCTTTGCTCCAATTGTCAAATCCTAATAGTCAGAAGTTCTTCTCTTATTAATCCATCTTCCCATGGTAGCATACTCCAAGTAAGTACCTTTTTTTCAATCGACATAATTGGTTTTCGACCTGTCATAAGTTCTACTGGTATATATCTCGTCACCAAACTATTGTATTGTTCGATCAGCCCATAATGCAATTGATAAAAGCCGTGGCCACTGTTTAACCTTCCCATTACAAGCTTTAACCAATGCTTTCACAATCGGTGGGTGACCACGTTTGCTTTTTGCATTCCCTTCCGGATTATAAGCAGTAGTCAGTGATAGTTTAACTCCACATTTTTCAAAGAACTTACGAGCTTCTTGTGCATTTAATTTTCCACGATCTGCAGTGATTTTTCCTACGCATCTGTAGTCGCAAATGACATCTTCAAGCAAAAACCTACAAATTCCCTCTGTAGATTTTGTCCTCAATGCTCTTCCTTCTACTTGATTTGATAAATCTTCACGAGCTAAAACCAAATATCTCATCTGCCGTAATCCAATTGGCATAATAACCAAATCAACAATCCATTTAAAATGAATAGCCAGAGGATACGTAGGATGAAGACCATCTCGATGTCGGATATTAGAATACGATTGACAGATTTCACATGACTCTACAAATGAGAGCACATCTCGATACATATTTTTCCACCAATATCGCTCCTTGAGTTTAGTAAAAGTAGTCCAGATTCCTTTATGCCCTGTCCATAAACTATCATGAAACTCCTTTAATAATTTTAGTTTTTCTTCCTTTTTGCCTATCACTCGTTGTGGCATCCCAATTCCTTTCTTCGGTCTCTTCCATAAGAATCCATCTCGAAATAAAAATCCATATGCTTTTTTTCTTATTTGTTTGAATTTTTCTGTAGACCAATTCCCCTGCTTAGTCAAGGTATTCAAGTAATGACCAATATTCATTAATTCTCTTTCATAAGATTCTTCAAGAAATAACTTGTCTTCCCTGTTGAGATTTGATATTGAATAGAATTTCAATCCGACATCATCAATGTCTTCAACCATTTCGTCCTCCCTCTTGTAACTTGCTCCAGATAACATGTCTGCTACTAAATTGTCCTTCCCAGTAACATGCTTAAATTCCGGATTTAGTGACTTAATATAAGCAATTTATCTCAACATTGTAATATCTAGCGTTGAACACTTAGTAATCATTCCAAGCAATGGCAAGCAATCTGTTTCAATTACTACTACTGCCCCAATCAAATAGTCCTTTTTAGCTTTCATAGTCGAAACAACTCCCCAAAGTTCTCTTTTGACTTACAAATATGCACGCTGACGAACACTTAAAAATTTAGCTCCAAATCAAACTGCAAATCTATTCCCACTGGAATTATCTTGACCCACAGCCCATCCAATGGCAATTAGATTAGAGTCCACAGTAAGAATCACTGATCTATTGCACTTATAATCAACCTTCCTCAATATTGGAGGTGATATCAATAATTTCTTCAATCTTTGCATTGCCTGAATATGCCTTTCTTCCCATTTAAATTGGTAACTCTTGCGTAACAGTTCATATAATGGATCCGCTATGTGAGCATAATGAGGGATCCAGATTCGATAAAATACACATGCACCTAAAAACCTGCGAACCTCTGTTAAAGAATCACAATCCTCTTTCATTCTTCCAATTGCATCAACTTTAGTCGGATCTGGTTTTCTTCCGTAAGTTCCACATAAATGTCCAACAATCACAACCTCTCGTACTCCAAATACGGACTTCATATCCGATAATGTAAGATGAACTTCTCCAAGCCGAGTTAAAATCTTTTCACAATCTTGTATATAATCAATAACATATTTGCGACACCCCCTCGTATCTAAAGTTTCATCCTTGTCTCCTTCTCTGCACCCTTTTATAGGAACATCATCCAGAAAAGGCATAGTCTTTTCCGGAATAAAATCTCTCAATACCTTATTCATCCCTCTCATCATATGTGCAACTGAGTTGGTCGCGCCTTGAGGAAGAGTGCACATTCTAACCAATCCAAGTCGTGTCCTCATTGTTGTCATATCTCTACTTCCTTCGGCAAGTTGAAATTGATCATAACCTGAATACAAGTCACCCATTGAATAGATCGCCCTTCCAGCAAACGCCTCAACAAATTCATCCACAATAGGTCCAATTCCTACATTCCTGACAGTTACTGCATTCACCGGTTGCCTATTTTGAATAAACCATAGTGACCCATTTTTCTTAGGTACCGTAAATCATCGACTAGAATACAGTACAAATGAGGGTTCTAATATTTTTATTTTTATCTTTTCTTTTAATAGTTTCACCAATTTAGGTAAATGTGCCCTCGGTATTGGAATCGATCTTAGATTCGAAGGTACATGCGGTACAGTGAAGATAACCATAGGTGTTATAATATTTGGATCCACACACCCAATTTCATGAGATTCGAAGGCAAACGATCTACCTTATTTAGCCAACATCTTTTTGAAGTAAGTAATTTCCTCCGACAATAAAGAACCATCAGAACCAATCTTCAATTCTTCAAAAGTCTCTTTAATAAAACTGATGTGCAATACTCATTGGATCTCTTAAACTTGCTTCTTTTGATGCTTCTCCTATTTGTTTTTTAGAATCTTTTGGTAATGGTCCGGCAACAGACTTTACCTTCTTATCTGCCATTTTATATCTCGTCTCTACAGTGACTTCTGGTGCTAGAAAAGATTCAAGTATGGTGTAAACCTCTCTTGAATGAATCTCAACAATCTTATCATTATCCCCTAACCCAATAGATGTAATCAATTCCAATGAATCTTCCAGTCCATTTTCTTCATAAACACCTAAAATCCTCTCATCATCTTGCAATGTACCTAACTTACATAATTCTCTTTCAATATTATATAATCTTTTTCTTTATTTTCTTTTAAAATCATCAACTTTCTTATACATAATATTTCTATTCTCCAATATACCAATAAAACTCGCATCAAAGGTACCTTCATCTCGCGAGAGTACCTCTTCTTTTGTACCTCCATAATCTCGCTTTACAGTGGTACCTCCTCAAAATCCTTAAATCCTTCAACAATCTTTGGTAATGGTTTCTCCCTCAATCTATCTCGATTCCGTTCATGGTTAGGAGGTACTGTTAGAAATTGTACAGCTTTCTTTCCATCTTCACTCCGTACCCTTGTATAAGCAAAACTATCATCAAGTACTTTTGTTTCCATCCGTGTTGCCGTATTATAAGGTTGTCCTAAAATCAACGGATAAGACGTTGTATCTTGAACAAAGAAATGTTGCTCCGTCGCAACATCCCCAATCCAAATTTTGACATGTGGACAAGCTCCATATAATTCGCCCTGTGTGTTATTAGCTGCTCGTATTGCCCATCCATGTTCCATATCAATTGGCCATTTTTACTTCTTATAAAGATCTTTAGACATGAGATTTATTTCAGAACCATGGTCGATTAAAGCAACAATTGGTTCTTCTATATGTCCTACTTTCACCAATACCCCAGTAGTTGCTCTTGCCCAATACTTTCGAGTATAATGGCTCAAAGTTTCCATTTCTTTATCACTATAATCTTCGAAACGTACTCGTTGATTATACCCATTCTTTTCATTTGTTGGTTGCTTGTAACCCATATCAACCTCTTCTTCATCTTTATATATTCTTGCATTAATAGTATGACTCATTCCAGTTTCGCCCATTAATTGCCTCTTTTGCTTAATGCTGTCAATGATAACATCATGAAACTCCTTCTTTGCAATTCTCAAGACTTCTTTCAATGTGAATTCCACCTTAGCATTTAATATATGTTCTTCCAACACCCCTTTCAAATTTGTTGCCGCTTCAATGTCAGAAAGTAGCTTATAAGCAATTGATTTGCCCTTATCTTTTGTCTCCCTTGTTTTTCCTTTAATGATGCTGAGGTATTTTTTATAGGCAATTCTTGTGAAGCTGCCTCCCGAGCCTTGTCTCCTCGAGTTTGCGTCTTAGAAGAATTTCCTTCTCTAGTATCATCAAAATTTCCTCGTCTCTTTTCTTCCATTAAAGCTTCATGTTCGCTCTTAGCAATATATGCATGAACTGAAAGAGATTCAACAAGATCCTCCCAACCTGTTCTACCTCGTATTGTAGATGCAGTCCTCAATAACGCTTCTCGAGGTAATTTCCCTTCTTGCATTGTAGAAACGGCAGAAGCCCAAAACTCATTAGTTTCCGTACTTCCACCAAGGTCATCATCTACTCTAGCACCATAACTTGCACTTTCTTGTGCTACTGTTTCATGCTCTTTTAAGTAATCTTGAACTAATGCTTTCATTCTTCCCTTGCCAAAATTGGTTTGAAGAAGATCTTTCCTATCTTTTAATGCTATCTTCCCATCTTTCCAGCAAATAATTCCTTGCCATATCATATTATTAAATTCATTGCAATCTTTTCTAGTGTGTGAAGCGTCATCACACCAAATGCATCTTTGTACATATCTTTGTTTTGAAACATTCTTCAAATTATTTGTAGAAGTATTCTCTTTAAGTCTTGCCAATTTGATTTGAAGATCTTGCATTCCTCGTATAATTTCTTCCATTTCCATATCTGCTTTCTTTGATAAGGATGTCGAAGGTTGAACTGTAGGCATTGTTGGTGGTGTTGTACGTACTGGAGCTTTGGGTGCTTGTACTATTTTCGGAATATTGCTCCTATCCTTCCTCCTTTCCCTTTTTGTAAGCAATCCCACCGCATCTTCAACGTTCTTCTACTTTGTTGTCAATCCTTCGTCTTTTTCTTTGTCTTCAAGAAGGAGTTCCAATTTCCCTTGCAATTTTCCATCAGCAGCTTGAAGAAATAGATCAACTTTGTTCGGCTCCAATGTCAATTTTTCTCCCTTCGATAATTGAGAGTACTGCCTCTCAAATTCCCTTAGTAGCTCTATTGCTTGTAAATTCTCATTAGGCCGTTCAATCCATTCCAGAAACAACTTCTTAGTAACGCGATCAGCATCTTCCAAGAAATATTCTTCTTACAATGCATGTGAAAAAACCTCCCATGAATTCCCATAACGATCCGTAATCGATGTAATATGATCTCTTATCTCCGATATCGTGGCAAGTCCAAATAGTTCAACCATTTTCTTCTCAGAAACCCGATTTAATTCCATTTCATGAACATAACATCTTAAATACCTTGAAATATTCCTTCCATCAAATTGATCAATTTTATTGACCACTGCTTGCAATGCTTTGGTTGCCAAAGCTTCCTTTCGATCATTGCTTTGCTGTTGCTGCATTGATAATGAGAAGGCTTGAAACATACTAGCAATAGATGGATCCATGTGCATACCTTGTCTTTTAGAAGAATCCCTACCAAAAACTCCTCCCAAAAATCCTTCAAAATTTTTATCTTCGTTTTCTATAAAATAAAAATAAAATCAAACAAAATCCAATACCTTCCACCTCAAGTTTTCACATCGGGTTCACCTCTTTTATCGTATTACGTGCTTTCTTGCTCGAAAATGCGCAGGGCGTCTGACTGTAGAAGGTAGTATGGAGATTCGCTAATATTCAAGCAGTCTATCGGTTATTGACTGTTGGAATATAAACGACTGCAAGAATACACCGTAAATCTATACAGATGCCCTTCGACTGCTTGCCGAAGTCCTTTTTGTCCCAGCCGATAGGTCTCTAGATATTACAAAGAACCTCGAACAATCCAAACTACTAATCTTTGATATCGCTTTATACTCACGATCTTGTATCTATTGATTGTCTTGTTAGATTAACCCAATAAATTTCATTCACTCCACATACTCAATCCTATAGACACTCTTTTAATTCTTCATCACAAACGTAACTCGATTTCACAAAACAGTCAAGAGTAATCAAATCCACTTCATTAAAAATCTCGATTCACCATTACAACATTGACTTCAGCAACGATTGCCTCAGTCTTCTCAAAACCCTATGAACAAAAAAAAAAAAAATCCAATTCTCTGTCTTTTTTCCCCGCCCAAAGCATGAAGCTAGCTCTCTGATCCTTCTAAAAAATCCCCCCAAAAACTTCTTCTCCCCCCCTCTCATTTCTTAATCTTAATTCTGAATTTCTTCAATCTTCCATCTTAGATCTGAAATTGGCTCCCGCCATCAGAGCTTGGATCTAAAATTGGCTCTCGCCGTCAGAGCTTTCTCCTCCGTTTTTACCTTTAAGAGATCCTTTTACCGAAAGGACGTTCCCGGAACGGCACAAAGGACGGAACAGCCTGAAACGGAATTGGAGCCTCGTAATCGAGACCACATTGAGTCGCTCGACCAATTCAAGTCTCATATTGGGTAAGAGTCCAGTAGTAAGACCCAGATGTTCCTGTAATTGGATCAAATTGGTCCTTTGCATCAGATTGGCTGAGAGGCCTATAGTAAGACCTGGATTTTCCTGTAATTAGACTGCATTGGGTTGCTCGACCAATTCAGGTCTCATATTGGGTAAGAGAATCTGGATTGGATGTCTTAAAATTAGATCCAATTGGCTCTTCGAACCAGGCTCACCCGTCGTTGAATTGGTCCTTTCCCTTTCTGCTGACTCCCGTTATTAGAATCGAATGGAGCATTTCAGTATGCCCCGGCTAATTGTAACGGGGTGACTGAACCTGGCCACTCAGTATTTGCACTGGAATTGGTTATTGCTCCCAATATTCGAGGTAACTGAATATTAATAAAAGTCCCCTTTCTTTATATTTTCACGGTATACTCGTGTTACAACACGACACCGACGTCATCAAATCAAGTACCCTCTATACCAATGGGATGACCAAGATCATTTTCTAACCCTACGTGAAACAAGCCTAGTAGGTATATACTAGTGGAGACACCCAATATGCTTGATGGAAGTGCAAGACGACCACTTTGTTGTTTTCGTTGTAGACAAATTAGTGATTATGCTAGTGAATGTTCCAATCTTAGAGCTAATGACAATTACGCACCAATGTGTGGAAATAGCAAGTAGTCGGGGCATACTTATCAACAATATAATGCTCTGTTCAATTTCAATAATCGGAATCAGCAGATCCAAAGTCAAGAAAAAATTGAGGGAATAAATTGAGGTCCTCAAGATTCTCCAATAAATCGGATAGAATAAGTCCGAGCCATTCTTATCAAGGGTCGACAAAAGAAGAAAGGACCAATTCAATATTCAGGTGAGTTTGATGTGAAGGGCCAATTTGACCCAATTACAGGGACATCCAATCTAGGTCCTAGTATAGGCCTCTTACCCAGTATGAGACTTGACTTGGTTGGGCAACTCAATGAGGTCCCAAATATGGAGGCTTCAATTCCATTTCAAGCTGTTTTGTTCTCTATGCAGTTTTGGAGAAACGTTCTTTCTGTGGAAAGATCTTCTTAGATGCAAGAATTCTATGGAGGCAGGTCTGTTGTTCCAATTTGGAGTCCAGGGCAGAAGAATAGAGGACCTCATGGAGTTAAAGGAGAGGAGAAAAAAAAGAAGGGGGCATTCGGAGATTGGGATTTAGGAGTCGGAGAGCTAGCTTCAAGCTCCTTCGAAAGGTGTAGAATTGGATTTCATAAGGTTTGGGAGGACTTTACAATCGTTGTTCAAAGTCAGTGTTTGTATTGATGAATTGAGTTTTTATAATAAAATAAAGGCTAGTATTCTTCATTGTTTTACGAAATTGGAGAGATATCTGTAGTTGAAATTTTAAAAGTGTCTAGATAATTGAATATACTAAGTGCATGCAAAAATTTGTGTTAATCTTATGGTACGGATAGAAGATATTTGATCATTAGTATAAAGAGATATGAGAAGTTGGTATATTGGAGTTGTTTAGGATTTTTGTAATATCTGAGGTCTACCAGCTGGAATAAGGTGAATTTTGACATGGTAAGTCGAGGACTTAAAGATGGAGCTACACATAAAGTTTGAATGAGAATTAATGGTCAAAGAAGGAGATATTGCAAGTTAAAGTTCATCATCAATCTTTTAAACGGCGGTCAAGGGACTTTAGCATAGATTTACGATGTTTTCTTGCAATCTGTAAGTTGGATTGGATTGAACTTCTTGAGCATTTAAAAGACTTATAAAGATACTAGTAGTAGAAGTCTCACAACAATCGGACGATCAGATTGAGAATTACAGCTTGCCAAGGCTCGCTATCTAGGATTAAGATTTAAAAAAATAAAAAAATAAAAAATAAAATAGAAGTAGAAATAACAAATAATAAAAATTTTTGTAGTTATAATATCCAAATGCTATTAAAAATAGTGTTCTAAGCACTTTGTATTGGGATTAAGCTTTTACATTGAAATCTGATATAGTTTGTGTTTAGATAGTTGAAACCTACTAGACTACTTAGATACTTGCAAAACATCGTCTTATCTTCTACAGCCAGATGCCCAATGCATTCTCAAGCTAGATAGCATGTAATATAACAATAGTGACTAAACTTGAAGTGCCTTCTAAATAATAATGCCATTCTTAAAAAGAATCCACGATTGCAAGAAGTTTCTTATCGTGGATTTCATAATTAATGTCAGCTTGTGAAAATTTTCTTGAATGAAAAGCTATTGCATGAAGTTTTTTATTTGCTCTTATTTGTGATAAGACTACATCCAAGGAAAAGTCAAATGCATTTGTCTCCATAAAAAATGCTTTAGAAAAGTCGACGTGGTGCAAGATTGCTACAAAAATAAAAGCTTCTTTCAAAACTTCAAATGATGCTTCTGCTTCTTTACTCCACTTGAGCTTGTCTTTACAAGTTAAGCATGTAAGTGGTGTTGCAACTTGAGAAAAGTTCTTGATGAAGATCCAATAATAATTGAAAAATCCCAAAAAATATTATACATCTCTTATTGTTTTTGAAATCTTCCAATCCATGATTGTGTGAACGTTTATAGGATCCATCATTAGACCATTGTTTGAAATAATATATCCTAAGAATTCAACTTAGGTATTGTATAATATACACTTTTCCATCTTGGCGTACAATCCTACATCTCTAAGTTTTTGTAATATATGACAAATTTGAACTTTATGTTCTTTTGTATCTTTAGAGTAGATTAAAATATCATCTAAGTAATAGATAATAAAATCATTTAGAAACTTATGAAAAACATCATTCATAAGATGTTGAAAAGCAACTGGTGTATTCATGAGTCCAAAAAGCATGATCTTATATTCAAAGTGTCGACACCTTGTTCAAAATTTAGTCTTCTATTCATCTCCTTTTTTAATGCAGACCACATTGTGCACTCCTCATAGATCTATTTTTGTATAGATTTTAGCTTGAATTAATTGATTAAGAAGTCCAAATATCAAAGGTAGAGGATAACTATTCTTGATGGTAATCTTATTGAGTCCTTGATAATCCACATACATTTACAATGATCCATCTTTTTTCTTCACAAATAAGATAGGAGCTCTTATAGGAGATTTTGAATGGCATATGAAATTCTTGAAAAAGTTCTCATTAATATACTTCTTCAGTTTAACTAATTCATTTTGTAATAAACTATAGATTGGATCAAATGGCGGCTGAGTTTTTTCTTTAAGATTGATTAAATAATCATATGGACGATGCTTTGGGAGAATATCTGTATTCTTCTTTTCAAAGACATCTTAAAAATCTTGATATTGAATTGGAATTTTACTTCAAATCTTTCCATCATTTAAAATAGGTGTGGCATAAATAACTAAAGATGATCTTTTTTTTGCAGCATGCAAACAAGCTTTTGCACCTACAAATACAGATTTGGATATACTAGACTCATGGCTTTCTATTCGATTAGAAAAAATCTCAATAATATTTGAAGAAAAGTAAAGTTTATGAAAAATCCAATCCATGACAAGACTATATTTTTTGAGCCACGATAAACCTAAAATAATTAAATTAGAAGAAAATCTAATTATATTAAAAATTACGAAACTATTATGACTATTTATTACTACATCTATAGGAAATGTTTCATGAGTAATATCTCGAGAAGATAAGAGACAACTGTCTATGACTTCTTTCTATATGGATTTAGTTTTTTGTATTAATTGTATATTATGACTTTTAACAAATTCTTCATCTAAAAAATAAATAGAGGCTCTTGAATCTATTAAGGTAGAAGCTTTGTGGTTATTAGATCCTAAATACACATCTATTATAAAACAAGGAGAGGATTCTGAGGAGAAAATAAGACCTTCATTTGGAACTGTACAAAGTTATAGCTACATGATCTCTATTGTAACTGGATAAATTTTTTTTTTGATAAGTTTTCATCTTTCATAATACTACTCCTCATTTTGTAGTTGTGTCATTTCTTTGGATAATATTGAGCAGTGTACTTAGCTTCTCCACAATATAAATATAGTCTTTCTTGATGACAATGAGTCTTTTCTTATATGGTAACAGGTTTAAAAAATATTGCATCAATTTGCATGTCTTCTACTTCCAAATGCTTAGATTGAGAAGTCGTTGGTGTCATCATTGTATTATAATAATGTTGAGGTTCTTGTGTACAATTCTTAGATCAAAATCCAAAAAATCAATTATCACATTTCACAGTAAAGACAATTGCTTGACTCAATGTCTGAGGATCAAGTAAATTTAGCATCAATTACTTTACTTCATATTATAATCTGTAGAAAAATTGGTTGATAAGTGATGTATCATTCCACTTAACATCTATTGCTAATTATGAAAATTATAAAGCATATAATATCATTGATTGATTGCCTTGTTGCAAGATATATTTCTTATTGATTGTAATATAGATTGCATCATGTTCTCCATACATAGATTGAAACTTCTTTAAGAATGCTTTCAAATTATCTAATATTGGATCATGTCATTCAAGAAATAATAAAAACCATTATAAAATAGAATCTAAAAGTAGTGTTCCAATAAACTTGACTTATGATCCTTGAGTTGAATAACTTTGAGGTTGTAATTCAATCGCCAATTGTACTTGATTGATGAATCTTCGAAACTTAGATCTTGTACCATCAAACTTCTTAGGCAATCCAATTTTTGGTTCTTTTGAATTTGAATGATGTTTCATTGTAGGAGTAGTAGTATGACTTGATGTAGATGTTGAAGCAACTTCAATCATCTCTATATCTTCATTGCCTGATAATCTTGTTACTTTTTGTGGTAGTAGATTGAGTTGATGCACTACAAGCATTAATTCTCTTATTTTCTCTTGCATTTGAGCCATTGCACTCTTCATTTCATCAAGCTTTGCCATGCTAGCATAATAAAAAGCAAGGTGTCTATTCTCACAAAATACAATACTCAAGAATCAAGAAAAAAAATTTCAGAAATAATATTAGTTTAAAAGAGGATAATCCACATCTTCTAATTTGCTTATGTCTAATCAAAAAAGATGAATAATCCACTTTTAATCAAGAAAAGACAAAGCTCTGATATTGTATGTACACTCTTGTGAATCTGTTATGGATACAAATTGATAGAAGATGCATGAAGTCATGGAATCTGTGTCAAAAGGAAAGTAAAAAAATAGGAGAAAGTATATATATTCAAAGAAGAATTGGAATGGCTATTGATCAAGACTAAAAAACATAAGACTCTTAAAACTAGACTAAAAACCAAGAAAAGAATTGACAAGAATGAAGAAGGCCTCACTTTTATGCCTATATTTACTACTTAATTAAAGAATACATGGCAACATGCTATAGAACCTCTAATACATGTCTGACTTGTAAGACACATGTCTAATTTGGAAAGCAAGTTTCTTAGGTGTACACCATATGTCCAACTTATATTACAGGTGGTCAATATGTTGACATGTGGCCTCCTTGTTGGCCAAATTTTCAACCTACCAATCACCTATAGATATGTATAGAGGCAAAGCAATATCTATGAAGCTTGTAAGAAGCTTTCTACAAGATATTATCATATTTATCTACTTAGACTTACTTCTATATATTCTTATTATCTAGATAATTATTAGGATAAATATGTATATCCATCACATCTATATGGCAATGTTCTATAGGACCTCTAATATGTGTTGACTTTCTAGGATATATGCCTAAACTTATAAAGTAAGTTTTTCTATATGTTTACCACGTAGTTAGCTTATTCTTCAAACTACCAATATGTATAGCAAATGATTAACTTGTTGACCAAGTTTCTAACCTAAAAGTCAACAATGGATACCTATAAGGTCAAAGCAGTGTCTATAAAGCTTTTATGAAGCTTTCTTAAAAAATATTATAGAATTAATTTTTTTTTAATCTAATTCTATTTACTTGTACCTATTTATATAAGTAATTATTGACTTATATGTGTATGTCCATGACATTATTCCTTCTTCTAGGAACAAGTTCCATGAAGAGCGGTCGTCATATGTTGAGAAAATCTATGGTACAACAAATTATATTTACCACATACTCAAATCTTTGTTTTCTTCTAAGATGGTTGATAGGACCTCTCAACCATTAATAGTGTCCTATACAAGGGCAGAAAGATCACCTTGTTATTTGGTCATTATTGAGGCCTTTATAACTTTCTTTAAATAAATCATTTGAAATACCATCAAAAGTTATTCCTACCTCTAATAAAATTACCAACCATCAAGAATCTCCTCCAAGGTCGTCATATCAAACGCATTGTATCTCACCATCTATTTGAGAGAAAACATATTGTTCTTAAGGATCTTCATCTCGATTGCATCATCTTCAAGGTTGTGACAATTACAATGTCTCATCTGATAGGTCAGAAAACAATGGTTCTTCAATCAAATCTATTGGTTATTGATTTATCATCTCTTCAATATCACAAATACAAAGAAGTTACAAATAAGAATTGAAAGTAGAATGTTATCTTACCTAGAACTTGTTTCTTTTATAGAAAAAGTCTTCATCTTAATTTTGATTGATATTTTCAATGAAAAGCCTTTTCTTTCTTTATTGCATTTACAAGTTTCTTTGCTAGCTTTCATGCACATTTATTAATATTATATCTGCATCAATGAAAAAGATATTCCAACTTATTTTGGCACTACCTTAAGTACAAGACTTCTTCTATTTCAAATTCTTCATTATTATCCATTTCTAAAATAGAAGGTGGTACTTATCTTCTTCTTGGTATGTCTACTGTCTTGTATGATTCAAGAAGAGACACGTGGAATACTGGATGGATTTTTATTGATTCTAGTAGGTATAAACAATATGCAATTGGATTAATTTGTACAAAAATAGAAAATAGTCAAAGCCCACAATAGTCCAATTTGTCAAAACGATGAGTAGTCTTGACATTAGGACAAAATAACCATACCTTGTCTCCCACATGGAATGGTAGTTGTTTCTTTTGATAGACATCCACTGTCGGAGTAGAGAGAGTTTGCCTCAAAAAAGCGTTGCACTTTTAGCTATCACTAAATGCTCAATCAAGTCTAAGATATAAAAGTACTAAGTTTATATATATGATATATTCTCTTTTAGGGCAATTACATCAATACATAAGCCCAAGTATAAAGAAAACATCCAAATGTATAATAAAGTATTTTAAAACCTTATATATCCTTATGAAAAATATTTTCTAAATTTCAACAGCTCATAATTTACGATCGGACCATCCAAAAAATCCTAAATTTTACATATAGTATTGATATCTTTTCAAAAACTACCACAAAAAAATTCAACTACAAATTCGTTACAGATCTTGAGATATCATTAAAATCCTAATAATAGCTTTAAACCCTAGCTTACATACACCTATGTGCTAATTTCTTTATATCTCACAAAATAAGTACTCAAATATGATGAAACTTTGATCTATAGCTTTTTAACTTAATAACTCATACTTATAGAAATTTTGAGCCAAAAATTCATCTCGAAACTCAAGATATGGCTCCAACCATTACTATCAACAAAATGACTCACTTACTACCTTTGAATTACATGTGTTGTCTTTAATATCCTATAACTCCTTCATCTAGACTTGAAATCCATCAAAAAATATATGTAAAGTGTAGTCAAGAAAGTGTTCTTTCCAACTTTAGTTGCCAATCTTTCATTGTTCTCCATACGCATATGTTATGCTTCAAAGAGTGATAATAGGTACAAATTTGCCACCTTAACTTTGAACACCTATATTTCCTTCACAAATACTCAAAATTACACAAATTCTTCATCCAAATTATACCCAAAATCTTGAACTTGCTGATCCTAGCCTCCAAAGTTCGAATGAATTTGAAAGAGAAACCCTAATCTCTAATAAGGCCTTAGATAGCCTCCTTGAAGCCCATTGGGCATGGCTTTTGACCAGTAGGAATGAAGGTCTCCATTCCTTGCCTTCATCCAACCATGCCTTGCTTTTATCCCTCCGAATAAGCCTCCTAATGGTTTAGACTTTTATCTTTAGACTCCAACCTTCTCTTAAGTTTTATACTAAATATCTAAATCTTACATAATATAAATACTATAATCAAAATAGATAAATCTCTAAATAAATTTTCCTATATCAATTCTTTTTGAATTTATTTACTAACCACTTTAATCTACATCAAGACTTACAAACATATTATATGTCTTAATTAATTTTTATATACTATAAGCAATTATAGTATGAAACTGCATTGATCTTTTGTTGTTCTTGAGCTTCTTGTAAGTTCACCTTCATTATTGCATGTAACTCTACTAAATGATTTACCAAATCTTCAGTTGTAGCATTATCAACTTCTGAAAAGTCAAAGGTATCAAGTTGTTGTCATATTGTAATTACCTTTAGTATATAAAAATTAATTAGATTATATAATATGTTCATAATTCTTAGTGTATGTTAGAATGATCAATAGACTAATTTAAAGAGAATGGATATAAAAAACTTTATTTTAAGTTTTATCTATTTTAATTATAGTATTTAAAAAAATTTGAGAACTTAAATATTTAATATGAAGCCTTGAGATGAGATTAGAGTCTAAAGAAGAAAATCTTAACTAGTAGGAGGCTCATTAGGAAGGATGAAAGCAAGGCATGGTTAGATGAAGGCAAGGAATGGAGATAATAATTCCTATTGATTGAAGGCCATGCCCAATGGACTTCAAGGAGGCTTCTTGAGGCCTTTTTAGGGATTAAGGTTTCTCTTTTGAAGTCATTTAAGCTTTAGAGGCTAGGATCATCAAGTTTAGGTTTTTGGATACAGATTAGGTACAAATTTTGTATGATTTTGAGTTTTTATGAAGGATTTATTGGCACTCAAAATTAAGGTGTCAATTTCATACCTATTATCACTCTTTGGAACATTACATATATTTACAAAGAACAACAAAGGATCAACGATTAAGGTTAGAGAGAGCACTTCTTTGACTACATTTTTTATTTATTTTGTTTGATGAATTTGGAGTTTGTATGAAGAAGTTATAGAGAGTTAATGTCAATGCATCCAAATCAAAGGTAGTAAATAAGTGATTTTATTAATAGAAATGATTGGATCCATACCTTGAGTTTTTGGACGAATTTTTGGCTCAAATCTTTTAGAAAAGGTAGATTATTATACTAAAAAGCTATATATATATATATATTTTATAGAATTTGAGTTTTTAATTTGTGAATTATGAAGAAAATTGTATGTGGGTGTATAAAAACTAAGGTTTGAATTGCATATGGAGACTATATTATGGAACAAATTTGAAGAACTTTTAAAAGATGAATTTTTTGAATAAGACTTAGATATGATGATAAAATAGACTTTTTTGGAGTAGATTGAGTAAAGACGAGGAAATCAAATGGCTCCAAATGAATTAATTAGGAAATTTGAGGCTAAGTTTTGATAATTACTATAATAAGAGAGACTGCTCTTGGAAACAAAAAAAATTGGATTATTCTTACAACCAACTAATGAATACTTAGAAGACAAGCTGCTCTTTTATTTAGCAGACAATACATTTGACATTGGTTTTAGAAATAATTGAAAGCTAGTGAAAGAACCAATGGAGCTTTTGACTAAACATCAGAAGATTAAGATTCATAGTTTAATATGAAGGTTGGAACTAGTACCTATATCTCAGAATCAAGTATCACCTCAAAAGATAGTCAAGACTGTCAAAGATGGTATTCTTGAAGAATTGATTAAGGGCATATAGGATTTAAAGGTGGAAATGACTGAGTTGAAGAAATCTCCGATTACAAACTCATTAAAGATAATTGAAGGCTCAAAGGGATTTACAAAGTAATGTATGTGGTGTGAAAATCTAAACCACAAATGTGGTGAGTGTGATAGCTATAAGGATGTAATCAAAGATTGTATTGTATATTTCATAAAGGGCACGATAAGACTTATAGGCTTAGATGAGCCTTTAAAGACTATTTTGGAAAAGGTGGCATGAAAAAATTGGTGGAAGAGCAAATATCAAAAAATAATGCCATTTAAGGAGAAGGAGCTGAGTTTTATTCTATTATAGTTGAAAAAAAAAGCAGTTAAGATTAGTTCTTTACCAACTATAGAAGTCATGATTAAGATAGCAAAAGCTATCAAAAAAATGACTGGGTAGAATGATCCAATTGATGCTATGAGTATTAAAATATATTTATTTAGGAATAAATATGATTAAAAAAAATGGCTCTAGTAAGGCTCAAGAAGAGAAAGTTGAAGAAATAAAAGAATTTTTTAATAGAAAAATAAAAAATGAAGTTTAATAAATATTTGCTAGAATAAATATGAATAATACAAGTATTATTATGGATACATGTATCTAAAATCAAGGTGAATTTGAATATAGAGGAGCACAAGGCTTAACAAAAAAAGCCCAAATCATCCAAATTGAAGAATTCATGGTTGAAGAAACAACAAATGAAAAGATGGTTCACAAGGATACAAAGGTACTTATTTATGGTGATAACTACAACTTCGAGTGTGGTAAAGAAGGAAAGATGGATTATTATCATTTATTTTAGATAGATGTGAAGTTTGAAGAACTTGAAGATATGATTTTAGCTTTGATTGTTCATGACTTTGAAAAAAAAATCATGTCTAGGAGACTTTTTGATTAGAAGAAATGATTTATTATTATCAGCCAAAAATAGATATTGAGAGTTTCAAATAACATGGAAGATATATGAATAGAGGTTTTTAATGGTACTTTAAACTACTAATATAATATATAGAAGAATTTTTTTTAAAGATAGTTTGAGTCATATATAGTTGTAATAATGTAATATAATAAAAAATATATATTTTATGAATTAGATGGAATTATTATTAGAATTCCAATAGCATGAAAGAAGATTAAGGCTTTCAACAAAAGAAATTGCTAGTTTCAAATAGAAGACCTTGGAAAATTTTTACTTCAATATTTGATCCAAGAACATAAAGAAGAAGATATAGAAAGAGATAAAGATAAAGAGAACAAAGATGGTAAGGTTGGCACATGCCAGAGAATGTGCAGGAGGTGGATGTCATACTATAATTACTTATCATATGTAAAAATTATTTAGGACATATATTAAATTCATAAGTCTTGGTATATGTTAGAATGGTTAATAGATTAATTTAAAGAGAGAGAGGATATAAAAAACTTTATTTTGAGTTTTATTTATTTTGATTATAACATTTAAAAAAATTATAGAACCTAAATGTTTAATATGAAGCCTTGAGAGGAGATAAGAGCCTAAAGAAGAAAATCTTAACTACTAGGAGGCTTATTAGGAAGGATGAAAGCAAGGCATGGTTGGATGAAGGCAAAGAATGGAAATCTTCATTCCTACTGGTGGAAGACCATACCTAATGGGATTCAAGAAGGCTTCTTGAGGCCTTAATAGGAATTAGGGTTTTTCTTTTGAAGTCATACCATAGTTGTTCTAGAATGAAAATGATTAAAAAAAAGTCCGTAAGATCAATGGCAGGGAGTTTTTGAATTTGAATAAATATCGTATAACTAAACAAAGTCTTTTATATCCTTTTATATTTGTGGCCACCAAAAATCTTTGGATATAAGCTCTAAAGTCTTATTGTATCCAAAATATCCTATTGTTGGAAAGTTGTGACGTGCTTGAAGAACACGTAGTTGTGCTTCTTCTTTTGGAATATATAATTGACCTTGGAAATATAATAGGTTGTTTTTGAACTCAAAATTAGAAGTATCTTGGGACTTAGAAGAAGGATTCTTGATATTGTAAATAAGAAGATGATAAGACATACTTGATTGGATTTATTTCACAAAGGTAGAATCAACAATCAATATTGATTTCATTACTCGAAGATGAAAATACTCTGATTTCAAGACAATCATTCTTTATTGATTAAAAGATGTATTTCTTTTTTTTGATATAAGATAAGAATTTCTAGAAAGGATGATTGACAAACCTTATTATTTTTTGGATCGATATGTGATTTTGAAATCAAATCTTGATAAAGACATGTTCTAACGGGCTTGAAAATGATTCAAAACATGTGCTAACATGAAGTATTCAAGATTCTTGTGGTTTGTATATTTGGTGACTAGATTGGATGTATCTTCTAGATGATGATGCCATTCTTGAAATGAATCCATGATTGCAAGAAGTTCTTTGATGTGGATTTTATAGTTAAACTCCGTTGTTGAAAAAAATTTGGAATGAAAAGCTATTAGATAAAGTTTATTATCTATTACCATTTGTGATAAGGGAGCATCCAAAGCAAAGTCTAATGCATTTGTTTCTATAAAAAATACCTTTGAAAAGTTGATGTGATACAAGATTGGTGTAAAAATAAAAGTTGACTTCAAAGCTTCAAAAGATGCTTCAGCTTCTCTACTCTACCCTAGTTTGTCTTTGCAAGTCAAATGTGTAAAAGAGGCTGCAACTTGAGAAAAGTCTTTGATAAAGATCCGATAATAGTTAGCAAAGTTCAAAAAGTATTGGACATCTCTTACTGTTTTTAGAATCTTCTAATCTATAATAGTTTGAATTTTCTTAGGATCCATCATAAGTCCATCATTTGAAATGATGTATTCTAAGAAGTTGACTTGATTAGTTTAAAATATATACTTTTTTAACTTGACATAAAGTCACGCATCTCTTAATTATTGTTATATACAACAAACATGAAATTTATATTCATTTGTATTTTTAGAATAGATCAAGATGTCCAAATAAAAAATAACAAAATCGTCCAAAAATTCTCAAAAAATATTATTTATTGGATGTTAAAAAGCTATTGCTGTATTTGTAAGTCCAAAAGGTATGATGTTTTATTCAAAATGTCCATATCTAGTTCGAAATGTAATTTTCTATTCATCTCCTTTTTTAATGCGTATTAGATTATATGCTCTCTATAGATATATTTTTGTATAGATCTTAGCTTGATTTAGTTGATTGAGAAGTCTGAATATTAATAATAGAAGGTACCTATTCTTGATGGTGATCTTATTGAGTCGTCAATAATCAACACTTATCTATAATGATCCATCTTTTTTCTTCACAAATAAGATTGGAGCTCCTTCTAGCAATTTGGAATGGCATATAAAATTCTTGGCCATATTTTCTTCAATATATTCTTTGAGTTTAGCCAATTTATTTTGTAATAAACTATAAATTGATCCAAATAGCGATTGTGCTCTTTCTTGAAGGTCAATTGAGCAGTCATAGGGATGATGTTTAGGAAGAGTATCCACATTTTCCTTTTCAAATACATCTTGAAACTCTTGATATTGGCTGGGAATGCAATATGAAGTCTTTGCATCATTAGAAATAGATGTGGCATAAATAATACAAGGTGATCATTTTTTTGTAGCATACAAGAAAGTTCTTGCATATAAAAATATAAGTTTTATTGTGCTAGATTTATGACTTTCTACTAGATTAATTTCACTTTTAGTTATACTTTTAGAAACATAAAGAATAGAAGAAACCCAAAATTTGTAAGGATTATATTTTTTTAACCATGATAAACCTAAAATAATTAGATTAAAAGGAGATCTAATTATACTAAGATTACTCAACTACTATGATCATTTATTGCTATATCTATAAGTATTTTATGAATAACATCTCTGAAAGACAATGGACAACCATCTATGACTTCTACATGAACATGTTTAGTTTTTTAGACTAACAATATTTTATGACTTTTAACAAATTCTATGTCTAAGAAAGAAGCTGAGGCTCTTAAATCTATGAAGATAGATGCTTTATAATTATTAGATCCTAAATACATATCTATTAAGAAAAAAAGAGAGGGTTTAGAAAAGAAGATATGACCTTCATTAGAAATTGTACAAGATTTTAGTGGCACTATCTTTATTGTAGTTGGACAAATTTGTTTTCTAACACATTATCTTCTTTGATAGCTATGCTCTTCATTTTGTAGTTTTGTCACTTCTTTGGATAATATTGAGTAGTGTGTTTAGGTTCTCCACAATATAAGTACAATCCTTCTTGATAGTGAAAAGTCTTTTCTTGCTTGATAAGAGATTTAAAACATACTGCATCAATTTGCATATCCTATACTTATAAATGTATGTGTTGAGGAGATGTTGGTATTGCCATCAAATTGTAGTAATGTTGAGGCCCACTTGTACGAATCTCAAATCAAAATTCAAAAAGTTGATTATCGTACTTCACAGCAAAGCCAATTGCTTGACTCAATGTTTAAAGATCAAAAAAGTTGAGCATCAATTTTTTTACTTCATATTGTAATCATAGAGAAATTACCTAATAAATGTAGCATCATTTCATTTGATATTAGTTGTCAAAACTGTAAAATATATAATATTACAAATCAATTGCCTTATAGCAAAATATAGATGTTGTTGGTTGCAACATGAATTACATCATATTTTCCATACATGGACCAAAATTTTGCCAAAAATGCATCCAAATAATCCAATATTAGATCTCATTGTTCAAGAAAAGATGAAAACCACGATAGTGCTGAATTTGAAAGAAGTATATCAATGAATCTAACTTGTGATCCTAGAATTTGATAGCTTTGAGGTTGAAGTTCAATCACAAGTTATACTTAATTGATAAATCCTTGAAATTTGGATCTTGTACCAAGAAACTTCTTGGGCAGGGCAACGCTTGATTCTCTAATATTTGAAGGATGTTCCATCGTAGGTGAAGGGACATAATTTAGTGTAGATGTTGAAGCAGCTCTAATCATCTCTATATCTTCACTTCATATCATTCTTATTGATCCTTGTGGTGGTGAGCTAAGTTGATGCATCACAAGCATCAACTCTCTCAATTGCTCTTATATTTGTGCCATTGCATTCTTCATTTCAACAAGCTCTGCGAGAATAATACTCAAAAAAATAACTAATACTACTCAAGATAAGTAGAAAAAAAGGCTTGAAGACAAAGAAAATACTAAAAATAATATCAATTTAAAAGATGATAATCTGCAACTTCTAATAGGCTTATGTCTTATTATGAAGAAGAGATAATCCACTTTTAATCAAGATAAGACAAAGCTTTGATATTATAAGTGTACTCTTGTCAATTTATCAAGCACATGAACTGAAAGATGATGCATAAACCAATGAAATCCATGTCAAAGAAAAAATGACAAAACAATAATAAACAAGTACATATATTAAAAAGAAATTGGAATGGCTTATTACTAAATGACAAAAAAACTTGAAATTCTTAAAATAGGACTAGAAGCAAGAAAAGAGTTGATGAGAGTAAAGAAGGCTTCACTCTTATCTTTATATATATTATCTAATTACGGTGTTGTGTTGTAACATGAGTATACTGTGAAAATATAAAGGAAGAGGATTTTTATTAATGTTCAGTTACCTCGAATATTGGGAGCAACGACCGATTCCAGTGCAAATATTGAGAGGCTAGGTTCAGTCACTCCGTTACAGTCAGCCGGGGCATACTGAAATGCTTCGTTCGATTCCAATAACGGGAGTCAGCAGGAAGGGAAGGACCAATTCACACGACGGGTGAGCCTAGTTTGAAGAGCCAATTGGATCCAATTTCAAGAATCCAATCCGGGTCCTCTTACCCAATATGAGACCTGAATTGGTCGGGCAACCCAATGCAGTCTAATTACGAGAAAATCCAGGTCTTACTACGGGCCTCAGCCAATCTGATGTGAAGGACCAATTTGATCCAATTACGGGAACATCCGGGTCTTACTACTGGATTCTTAGCCAATATGAGACCTGAATTGGTCGAGCGACTCAATGTGGTCCCGATTATGGGGTTTCGATTCTGTTTCAGGCTGTCCTGTTCTCTGTGCCGTTTCAGGGAACGTTGTTTTCGGTAAAAGGATCTCTTAAAGGTAAAAACAAAGGAAAAAGCTCTAATGGCGAGAGTCAATCGCGGATCCAAGACGGAAGGAGCCAATTCCGGATCCAAGACAGAAGATTGAAGAAATTCAGAGGCTAGGATTTGAAAGAGGGGAGAATTAGGATTAAAGGGAAAAAAGGTTAAGAAATGGTTTTTTTTTTCAGATCGGGGTTTTTGGATCAAAGAGCTAGCTTCAAGCTCTTTTCAAAGTCACTAGTTTGGTTTCATTAGGGTTTGTGAAGGGAGAGCAATCGTTGCTCAAAGTCAGTGTTTATTTTGGTATTTCGGATTTTATATAAAACATTGATGGTTTGCATTCTCAATTGGTTTGTGTAAGTCGTGTAGCATCTATAGGTCAAAATTTGGTATTGTCTGGATAGTTGGATGTGCTAAGTGTATACAAAAATTTGTATTAATCTAACGATGCAATCAAGAGATATCTGGGTTTTAGTACAAAGGGTTGTCGGAAGTTGGCAGTCTAGGGTTGGATAGGATTTCTGTGATATCTAAAGATCTACTTGTTGGATCGACGTAATTTTTGGCTTGGTAATAGAAGATTTGGAGATCAAGTGGCTATTCAATTTTGAGTTGGAGTTAACAGTTGACAAAGGAGAAATCACTTCTGGAGTTTCTACATCAAATTTCAAGGTTGCGGCCGAGTGTCATTAGTGCGGTTCTTGGGCGTTTTCTTGCAATCTGTAAGTTGGGTTGGGCTGAAATTTTTTGAGCATATAGAAGGCTTATACTGGTATTTGGGTGCAAAATTTCACACTAAGTGGATGGTTGGATCAAAAGTTACAGCTTGTCAAAGCTCACTGGCTAGGATTAGGACTTGTTAAGAAAAACAAAAACAACTTAATTATATAAGAAATAAAGCAATTGGAATATAGTATGGTTAAAATGACTATGAGGGGTGTTTTTAAATACCTGGAAATTGATATTTCAATTATATTCTTCATATATGGATAAAATCTATTAGGGTTTCCTTGTTATCTGCAAAAACAACTATACCTTCCACAGCCAGATACCCAGTGTATTCCCGAACAAGACAACACGTAATACGACAACGGGCTATGTGGCGATATTCTATAGGACCTCCAATATGTGTTGACTTTATAAGACACATGCGTTAACTTACAAGGTAAGTTTTTCTATATGTTTGTCACATAATTAGTTTATTCTTCAAGCTACAAACATGTGTAGTACATGGTTATTTTGTTGACTAAGTTTTTAATCTAAAAATCAATATTAGATACCTATATAGTGAAAGCAACATCTATACAGCTTTTAGGAAGCTTCCTTAAAAGATATTATAGAATTAATTTATTTTCACGTACTTCTATGTACTTCTATCTATTTATACATATAATTACTGACTTACATGTGTATGTCTGTGACAAAGAAGACACACGTGAAATATATGATGGATCTTCATAAACTCTGATAGATATAAATGATAAGCAACAGGATTGATTTGTTTACAAATAGGAAAAAGTCCTAGCTTACAATAGTCTAACTTATCACAAAGACAAATAGTCTTCATATTGCGACAAAATAACCATACTTTGTTACTTATGTTGAATTTTGTTTGCTCCTTGCAATAGACATCTAAGTTGGTCTTTTATTTTTCTTGAGATTCTTTTAATTGTGTCTTTATCTTTGCATGTAGCTCTAACAAATGATTTGCTAAATCTTTTGTCGTAGATTTATCAATATTTAAAAAGTCAAATGTATCAAGTCATAGGTAATAACCATAATTGTCAAGAAAATGTATTTATTGAGTAGAAGAATATATCAAATTATTGTATGCAAACTTTACGAATGGCAAAAGAGTTGTCAAGTCATCTTGATGATAATTGATAGTAAACCTCCAATACTATTCCAAAACTTGATTCATCTGTTTTGTTTGCCCATCAATTTGAAGATAAAAAGTTGAGAAAGCTTTATATTCATATTTAGAATCTTGAATAGGATTTTCCAAAATCTTGATACAAATTGAGTCCCCATATTTGATATAATATCCTTTGAAAATCCATAATAGTAATAGATATTATCCATGAAAACCTTGGTTGTTTCTTCACCTAAAATAGATTTTATACATAGTACAAAATGTGCTATTTTTATGAAGTAATCTATAATTATGAATATAGAATCATATGAATTTGAACTTAGAAGATTAGTAATAAAATCTATAGAAATAAAAGACATTGGTTGTTTGAATATAAGCAATGGTTAGAGAAGTCTATAGGATCAATGATAAGGACTTTTTGATCTTGAACAAATGTCACATGACTAGATTAAGTCTTTTACCACCTTCTACATTTGTGGCCACCAAAAATCTCTAGATATAAGCTCTAAAGTCTTATTGTATCCAAAATGTCCTACTGCTGAAAAGCCATGATGTGCTTGAAGATCACATAAATATGCTTCTCTTTTTGGAACATATAGGCATCTTTCAAAGTAGAGTAGGTTGTTTTTGAACTCAAACTTTGAAACATCATTAGACTTAGAAAAAAGATTCTTAATATCATGAACAATATAATCAAAGAATATACTTAATTGAATTTATTTGACAAAGGTCGATTCAATAGTCAATGTTGATTTCATTGCTCAAAGATGAAAATACACTGGCTTCAATAGAATTATTTTTTGTTGATCAAAAGATATGTTTCCTTCTTTTGGTACAAGATAAGACTGTCTAGAAAGGACATTTGATAAATCTTGTTGTTTTCTAAGTTGATATATAATTTTAAAATCAAATCTTGATAATGACATTTTCCAACGGGCTTGGCGACAATTGAAAATATGTGTTGATATAAAATACTCGAGATTTTTGTAAACTATATATACTCTGACTGGACTTAAAAGGCCTCATAGATAATAATGTCATTTTTAAAATGAATCTATAATTATAAAAAGTTCTTTGTTGTGGATCTCATAGTTAATCTCGGCCTTTAATAATTTTCTAGAATAAAAAGCTACTAGATGGAATTTGTCATCTATTTCTATTTGTGACAATACTATAGCCAAAGCAAAGTCTGATGTAACTATTTCTATAAAAAATGCCTTAAAAAAGCCGATGCAATATAAAATTGATTTAAAAATAAATTCTTTCTTTATAACAACAAATTATACTTTGGCTTCTTTATTCTATCTAAGTTTTTCTTTACAAATCAAACATATAAGTGGAGCTACAACTTGAAAAAAGTTCTTGATAAAGATTTGGTAATAATTGGCAAAGCTCAAAAAGCATTACACATTTCTTATTATTATTGAAATCTTCTAATTTATGATATTTTGGACCTTCTTTGGATCCATCATATGGCCTTTATTAGAAATAATATATCCCAAAAAGTCAACTTAAGTATTGTAGAATACACACTTTTTCATCTTTCCATATAATCTTACATCTCTTAGTTTTTGTAACACATGACAAACATGAACTTTATGCTCTTCTATGTTCTTAGAATAGATTAAAATGTCATCCAAATAATAGATCTATTTTTGTACAGATCTTTGCTTGATTTAGTTGATCAAAAAGACTTGAAATAAAAGGTAGAAGATACTTATTCTTGATAGCAATCTTATTAAGTCCTCGATAATCCATACACATTTACAAAGATCTATCTTTTTTCTTCACAAATAAGATAAGAGTGGCAGTTAGAGATTTAAAATGGCATATAAAGTTTTTAACCAAGTTCTCATCAATGTACTCTTTAAGTGCAACCAACTCATTTTGTGATAGGCTATAGATTGATCCAAATGGTGGTTGAATTCTTTCTTGAAGATCAATGGAATAATCATAAGGACGATACTTTGGAAGAATATTTGCATTCTTCTTTTCAAAAACGTCTTAGAAATCTTGATATTGGTTAGGAATACTACTTGATATTTTTTCACCATCAACAATAAACGAAGCATATAAAGCAAAAGATGGTCCTTTATTTGCGACATTTATGAAGACAATTAAAACCTCCAATGATTAGTTATAATTACTTTTTTGATTTTTAACATATTTTTACTAATTTTAATATTGATATAATTAATTTATAGATTTAATTAGTCTTTTAGTTTATTATGACTTGAATTATAGTTTTAAATTATTAATTAGGTAGATGCTTTTAATTATTAGATTGAGTGATTTTTAAAAATTCTAAAACAGTAATTTTAGAAGGTCTATGATTTTTTTTTATTTGGTTTAAATCCTCTTTTATTACTAAAATTAAAATTTTAGTAGAATTTTTCTTTTAATTCTTAGAAATTATATCTTGAATTCATCCAGAATGTTAATTTTCAACTCTAAGGCTAATTCCTAATTTGACTGTGGTTAAAAAACTCTTCAAATCTAATTGCTCTATCTTCCTAATTAATTTCAAAACTTTGAAGTTCAAATTCCGTTTTGCAATTTAAATGGATTAAAATTTATAAAATCTTATTGTTAAATTAATGATGATCTTTAGAAGATAGAGATGAGCTATTTTTATGGTAGAATTTCCTTTCAGAGTGATTTTTATTACTATTTGGAGTTAAAGAATGGAAAAAAAATAAATAAATCAAAAATCAAAAGCGTATTAATTTAAGGCCAAATTAAAATTAAAAATTGTAATTTCCAAGAGTTTGTACTTAATGGAGTTCAATTTGAAGAATAGTGATCATGAAGGCTTTGATAGTAAGAATCCTTGCTGATCTCCTAATTAGGATACTTAGAATTAAAATTATAGTTGAAATTTATAACTAGATTAACAAATTAATTGGTATTAATAATTTAGGACTTGGAGTTGAGCTTTTGAATAGTCAAACTTAGGTAAAAATGTATTTTGGATACATAAGTGATGTTATTTTTGCCAAAAGGTATTAATTTTTGAATTGTGGTATTTCTAGCCTTAAATCCAATTTAGGCCTAAAATTATTGAAACCCCTTGATCTAAATTAGGGGTCTTGGAAATCAAAGGTGGAGATGTGGCGACCTTCCTTTGAGCCTCCACTCAATTGTATAAAAGTGGCTTGGTTTTCCAAGCCCTCTCTCTCTTTCTTTCTTTTTTTTTTTTTTTTTTTTCTAATTCAATAAAAATCCCTTCTATTTTGTAATTGCTTCGGTTTTTGCTTCTCCATTTTTTTAGTTGTATTTTTTTCTTGCAATGTTTTATGAATACCTTCTTTTAGTTACTAGTTTTTTTAAAGATGCCAAGTATGTATAATTTGGAGCTTTAATGAATTATTGGCAGAATTTCAAGTGAAGAAGGGTGCATTGTAGCGGCCTCGAAGAACTGCCAACTTCAAAAAATCATTGCTCAATGATCTCTATCTTTCTTTTTAAGTTATTTTTGGTATTGATTGAATTCTAAAGTCTTATTTTTAGTATAATTTTTATTAGAATGTTTGAATCTTTTATAAATTTTCAATAAATTCTTAAAAAAGATGGGATCCATTGCCAGCTGATACAAAAGCAATACATTAGAGTTAGCTTTGGAATTTTATAGTGTAGTGCTTGTTGAAGATTTTTTTGTAAAAAATATTACAAAAAAGGCATCTTAAAGTTTAATTTTGAAGATATTTTAAGTTAAAAATTTTAAAGCTTTTATGAATCTTTAGTGAATTTTTAAGTGCAAGGAGGTTTGCTGCCCTAGTAATTCAGGAGGCTAATTTTAAAAAATCATATCTCAACTATCGCATACTAGAATATTACAAAATATTGAGGGATAGGAATTCACCTACATGAAGGATCAGTATATAAAAAACTTACATATGTAGGAGCTAAAAAAGAATTTTGATAGATTTCCAATTGATGATTCTTTGATGGCTTTTATGTGCATTCACTTATATCATATCTACACCATGTCAAGGACAAGAACTCGATGAAAAACACAATTCAAACAAGTGAGCATTCACTCAAAGAGAGGTAACAAAATATATATAAACAAGTATACATA
The DNA here is from genome assembly GCF_059467195.1 of Physcomitrium patens. Taxonomy (NCBI): domain Eukaryota; kingdom Viridiplantae; phylum Streptophyta; class Bryopsida; order Funariales; family Funariaceae; genus Physcomitrium; species Physcomitrium patens. The sequence continues at coordinate 2,467,023 of NC_143417.1, read as the reverse complement.
TTGAAAGAGAAACTGGAATGGCTATTGCCAAAAGACAAGAAAACTAGAGACCCTTGAAATAGACTAGAAGCAAGAAAGGAGTTGACAAGAGTGAAGAAGCCTTCACTCTTGTCTCTATATATACTATCTAACTAAGAGCTACGTGGCAACATTCTATAGGACCTCCAATATGTGTTGACTTTGTAGGGCACATGCCTTGACTTACAAGGCAAGTTTTTCTATGTGTAGGCCACATAGTTAGCTTGATCTTTAAGCTAACAACATGTGTGGCACATGGCCAACTTGTTGACCACGTTTCTAATCCAAAAAGTCAATTAAAGACACCTATGAAGTCAAAGCAGCATCTAAGAAGTTTCTAGGAAGCTTCCATACTAAATATTATAGAATTAACTTACTTTTACCTACTTTTATTTACTTCTACCTATTTCTATATGTAATTATTAGCTTACATGATTATGGCCGTGACATTACCCCCCCCTTCTAGGGACGAGTTCCACGAGGAGCGGTCATCATATGTTGAAGAAATCTATGATGCGACGAATTGTATTCGCCACATACTCTGATCTCTGTTCTCTTCGAAGATGATTGATAGGGCCTCTCAACCATCGATAGTGTCCCATACCAGGGCGGGAAGACCACCCAATTATTTGATCATTGTTGAGGCCTTCGTAACTTCCTTCGAATAGAATATTTAGAACACCATCAGGAGTTGTTCCTACCTCTAGCAAAATCACCAAACATTGGGAGTCCCTTCCCAAATTGTGATACCAAACGCGTTGTATCTCACCATCTATTCGAGGAAGAACATGTCGTTCTTGAAGAGCTTCATCTCGATTGCGTCGTCTTGAAGGTTGTGACAATCGTAATGTCTCGTCCGGCAGGTCAGCAAATGAAGGCACTTGAGTTAAATCCATTGGTTATTGGTTCTCCATCTCCTGAGCACCACTACTACAACGAAGCTACAAACAAGAATTGAAAGTAGAATTTTATCTTGTCTAGATGTTGTTTCTTTTATAAAGATGGTTTTCATCTTGATTTTGATAGATGTCGTCGATGAAAAGCCTCCACCGCCTTTGCTGCATTTGCAAGATTCTTCATTGGCTCCCATGTGCATTCACTAATATCATATCCATACCAATGGACAAGATATTCTATTTTATTTCAACGCCGCCTTGAATCTAAGACTTCTTCTACTTCAAACTCTTCATTATTGTCTACTTCTATAGGAGGAGGTGGAGCTTGTCGTCTTCTTGGTATGTCCACTATCTTGTATGATTCAAGAAGAGATACGTGGAATACTGGATGGATTTTCATTGTCTTCGATAGATGTAAACAAAATGCAACTGGATTGATTTGTGCAGAAATAGAAAATGGTCATAGCCTTTGATAGTCCAACTTGTCGCAAGGACGAGTGGTCTTGATATTACGACAAAGTAGCCATACCTTATCACCCACGTTGAGTTGTGGTTGCTCCTTGCGATATACATCTGCATTTATCTTTTGTCGTTCTTGAGCTTCCATCAATTGCGCATTCATTATTGCATGTAACTCTGACAACCGATTTGCCATATCTTCTGCTGTAGGATTATCAACTTTTGAAAAATCAAAAGCATCAAGTCGTGGATGATAGCCATAATTGGCAAAGAAAGGTGTTTGTTGCGTGGAGGAATGTACCGTATTATTATAAGCAAACTCTGCCAATGGCAGAAGGGTTGTCCAATCATCTTGTTGGTAGTTGATGGTACACCTTTAATACTGCTCCAAGACTTGGTTTACACGCTCTGTTTGTCCATCAGTTTGAGGATAGAAAGCCAAAGATAGCTTTATGTCCACTTTTAAAATCTTGAAAAGGATCCTCCAAAATCTCGACACAAATTGAGTTCCCCTATCCGATATGATATCTTTAGGTAATCCATGATAGCGATAGATATTATCAATGAAAAGTTTAGCTGTTTTTTCACCTGTGACAGATTTTGTACACGGCACAAAATGTGCCATCTTGGTGAAATGATCTACTATCACAAATATAGAATTATAAGATCTTGAGCTTGGAAGATCTGTGATGAAATCCATAGAAACAAAAGACCATGGTTGTTCTGGTATAGGTAATGGCTGAAGAAGTCCGTAAGGTCGATGACGAGGTGTTTTTGATCTTGAACAAATATTACATGATTGTACAAAGTCTTTCACTGACTTCCACATTTGTGGCCACCAAAAATCTCTTGATATGAGTTCCACAGTCTTATTATATCCAAAGTATCCAGCTATTGGAAAATCATGACGTGCTTGAAGAACACGTAAACGTGCTTCTCCTTCTGGAACATATAGGCGTCCTTCAAAATATAATAGATTATTCTTGAACTCGAACTTAGAAGAATCATGAGACTTGAAAGAATTATTCTCAATATCATGAACAAGAGGGTCTAAGGACATACTAGACTGGATTTGCTTGAGAAAAGTTGAATCAACAGTCAATGTTGATTTCATTGCTCGGAGATGAAATTGCTCCTGTTTCAAGAGGACCGTTCTTTGTTGCTGAAAAGCTGCATCTCCTTCTTTTGGTGCAAAATAAGAACGTCTAGATAATGCATCGGACAAACCTTGTTGTTTTCTTGGCCGATAAGTGATAATGAATTCGAATCTTGACAAAGACATACTCCAATAAGCTTGACGACGATTCAACACGCATGCTGATATGAAATACTCGAGGTTCTTGTGATCTGTATACACAGTGACTGGACTAGAAGTGCCTTCTAGATAATGACGCCATTCTTGAAAGGAATCCACGATTGCAAGCAGTTTTTTATCGTGGATCTCATAATTGATCTCGGCTGCTGAGAATTTTCTTGAATGAAAAGCTATCGGATGAATTTTGTCATCTGTTCCCATTTGTGACAAAACTGCACCCAAGGCAAAATCTGATGCGTCTGTTTCCATAAAAAATGCCTTGGAAAAGTCAACACGATATAAGATTGGTGCAGATACAAACGATGTCTTCAAGGCTTCAAATGCTGCTTCCGCTTCTTGATTCCATTAGAATTTATCTTTATTGGTCAAGCGTGTAAGTGGAGCTGCAACTCGTGAAAAGTCTTTGATGAAGATCCGATAGTAATTGGCAAATCCCAAGAAACATTGGACATCTCTTACTGTCCTTGGAATCTTCCAATCCATGATTGTCTGGACTTTCTTAGAATCCATCATGAGACCATCATTTGAAATGATGTATCCTAAAAAGTCAACTTGAGTAGTGTAAAATACACACTTTTCCATCTTGGCGTACAATCCTGCATCTCTAAATTTTTGTAATACTTGACGAATATATATTTCATATTCTTCGATGTTCTTAGAATAGATCAGGATATCGTTTAGATAGCAGACGACAAAATTGTCTAAGAATTCACAAAATACATCATTCATGAGATGTTGAAAAGCAGCTGGTGCATTCGTGAGTCTAAAAGGCATGACATTATATTCAAAATTTCCGTACCTGGTTCGAAACACAGTCTTCTATTCATCTCCTTCCTTGATTTGTACTAGATTATATGCTCCTCTTAGATCTATTTTTGTATAAATCTTAGCTTGATTCAACTGGTCAAGGAGTCCTGATATCAAAGATAATGGATACCTTTTCTTGATTGTGATCTTGTTGAATCCTCGATAGTCAACACACATTCGCAAAGATCCATCTTTTTTCTTTACGAATAGAATTGGAGCTCCTGCTGGAGATTTTGAATGGCATATGAAATTCTTCGCTAAATTCTCGTCAATATATGTCTTGAGTTCGGCCAACTCATCTTGCGATAAACTGTAAATTGGTCCAAATGGTGGCTGAGTTCCTTCCTTGAGGTCGATTGAACAATCATATAAGCGATGCTCAGGAAGAATATCTGCATTCTTTTTCTCAAAAATGTCTTGATAATCCTGATATTGACTTCGAATGCCACTTGAAGTCTTTACGCTTTCAAAAATAGGTGCAGCATAAATAGCAAAAGTTGATCCTTCTTTTGCTACGTATATAAATGCTTTTGCACCTACAAGTACGGGTTTTACTATATTAGATTTATAACTTTTTACTTGCTTGGTAGAACTATTAATAATACTTTGGAAAAAAGTCAAGTTTATAAGAATTCCAATCTATTCGAGGGTTATATTTTTCTAGCCAGGATAAACCTAAAATAATTGGATTGGACGGGGATTTAATTATGTTAAAAGCTATGTAGCTAACATGACCATTTATTGTTACTTTTATAGGGCGAGTTTCATGAGTGACATCTCCAGAAGACAAAGGACGGCCATCAATGACTTCTACATGTATGGATTTAGTTTTCTGTACAAAAGGTATTTTATGACTTTTAACAAATTGTTCATCTAAAAAACATGCTGAGGCTCCCGAATCTAATAAAGCAAAGGCTTTGTAATACTTAGGTCCTAAATATAATTCTATTATAAAACAAGAAGAGGGTTCTGAGGAGAGGATAGGACCTTCATTAGGAATTGTACAAGGTTCCAGCTGCACGGTCCCTATTGTAGCTGGACGAATCCGTTTTCCGACATGTTGTCTTCTTTGACCGCCGTACCCCTCATTTTATAGTTACGTTGTTTCTTTGGACAATGTTGAGCAGTGTGCTTAGGTTCTCCGCAGTATAAACATAATCCTTCTTGACGACGACGAATCTTTTCTTGCTCAGTTAGGGGTTTAAAACGTACCGCGTCAATTTGCATGTCTTCTACTTCCGAATGTACGTTTGGCAAAGATGTTGATGTTGCCATTGAGTAATAACGTTGAGGTTTCCGTGTACGACTCTCGAATCGAAATTCAAAAAGTTGATTGTCACATTTTACCGCAAAATCGATTGCTTGACTCAAAGTTTGAGGATCAGGTAAGTTGAGCATCAATTTCTTTACTTCGTATTGGAATTCATAAAGAAATTGACTGATGAGTGCAGCATCATCCCACTTGATGTCAATTGTAAGTTGTCGAAATTGTGAAGCATACACTGTTACTGAGCGATTTCTTTGTCGCAGAATTCGGATCTTATTTGTTGTAACACGAGTTGCATCGTGTTCACCATACATAGATCGAAACTCCGCCAAAAAAGCTTCCAAATTATCCAATATTGGATTTCGTTGTTCAAGAAAAGACGAAAACTACGATGATGTAGAACCAGAAAGTAGAGTGCCAATAAACCTGACTTGTGATCCTGGAATTGGATAGCTTTGCGGTTGAAGATCAATTACCAATTGTACTTGATTGATGAATCCTCGAAACTTTAATCTTGTACCATCAAATTTTTCGGGTAAAGTAATTCTTGTTTCTCTAGTGCTTACAGGGTGTTGTACAATTGGAGAAGGAATGTGATTTGGTGCAGATGTTGAAGCAGCTCCGATCATCTCTATATCTCTACTTTCTGCTATTCTTGTTCTTTCTTATGTTGGTGAATTGAGTTGTTGCATCGCAAGCATTAACTCCCTCAATTGTTCTTACATTTGTGCCATTGCACTCTTCATTTCAACAAGCTCTGTCATAATGATACTAAGAAGAAAAATTTGTCTGATATTGCTCAAGACAAAAAAAAAAGAAAAGACTTGATAACAAAGAAGATACTAAGAACAATATCAGTTTAGAAGTGGGTAATTGTTAGGGACATATTCCTTAGAACTTTTTAGAGAGAAGTTTCTAGAACCTTCTAAAAAACAAGCCTCTGAAATCTTCTAGAAGAGAAGCCTCTAGAACCTTTTAGAGAGAAGTTTCTAGAACCTTCTAAAAAACAAGCCTCTGAAACCTTCTAGAAGAGAAGCCTCTAGAACCTTTTAGAGAGAAGTTTCTAGAAGCTTCTAGAAAGGAAGTCTCTGGAACCTTCTAGAAGAGAAGTTTCTAGAAGCTTCTAGAAAAGAAGCCTCTGGAACTTTCTAGAAGCTTCTAGAAAAGAAGCCTCTGGAACTTTCTAGAAGCTTCCTAGTTAATAGAAGTAGCTCGAGAAGCTTCCTAAGTAGGAGTATATATAGGGATCGAGGCTGAAGAGTTCTTCAGTCTCGACAACACATCTCTTGGAGTTCTAGCTCACCTTTCTGGTGTTGTTCTTGTACTCATCTGTTTAATCTAGTTCTGCCACTTCTTCTTGAACTTCTTGTTAGATTTCAAGTCTGTATTTTGTGTCCGTGACAGTTTGTGGAGACTACACTAACTTGAGATATCAGAGCTAGTTCTTTCTTAGTAGAGTGTGGATTACTCCTCTACTTGAAGGTATACTAGCATTTTTTTGAGGTTGCGGATTACCCTCCTCTAAACTGATACTTCTTCTGTTACAATATTAGAGTCTTATTCTTCTTGGAGAGAGTGGATTATCCCTCTTCTTGAAATTCTTAAGGCATTTTATAGGTTGTGGATTACCCTCCTATAAACCAATATTGCCTCTTATAGGGTCATTTTTGTCCTTCTTTTAGAATGGCCGGAGGTCAAGACATTAGTATGACAGAAAGTTCGGAGTCTAAGTTAGATGCTATTATGAATGCCCTCGCTACATTATCACAAAGAATTGCAGAGATTGAAGGAGTGGTGGCAAGGCTTCATAATGATGGAGTATTTGAGATAGCACAATCTAAACTACACTAGCCTCAAATTTCGGCACTTGGAGAAACAACTTTACCTCAGGTTCGACAAGAACCACTAGTTCTACAATATAAGGAGCCTCGAGTTAGCCTTCCAGATAAGTTTGATGGAATACGTTCCAAGTTTCGAGGATTCGTCAATCAAATCAAGTTGATAACAATTTTACAGCCCAAACGATATCCAACAGAGGAGTCACGTGTTGGGCTTATTGAAACCTTACTTACGAGATAAGCTCTATCATGGTTTGCTCCTTTGTTTGAGAAACGATCATCCATATTAAACAACTTTGAAACCTTTTTGGAAGCATTTGCGGAAGCATTTGGTGAACACGATAAGATTCGATGGGCTACAACAAAGATCCGGTCACTATGACAAGGGATGCGTTCTACATCAATCTATGCTTCGAATTTCAGGCAATTAGTATGCGACATCAATTGGGATGAAGAAGCGTTGATGAGTCAATTCTATTGGGGTTTAAGAGATGATGTGAAGGATTTGCTGTTAACTCTTCCTGATCCACGAACGCTCAATGAAGCCATTAGCCAAGCTGTGAAGTGCAATAATCGCATATTCCAACGTCGCCAAGACCAACGCTCAAGACAACATACAATTCGCCATGCTCCAACTATGTCGACAAGCAGTGTGAATTCGCATTCAGAGGTGGAAGACATGCAAATTGATGCGGTATGTATCAAATCTCTTACTATAAAAGAAAAAAAGCGACGTATGGAGGAAAATTTATCCTTGTATTGCGGTGGAGAAGGCCACAAAGTCGGAAACTGCCCCAAAAAGCAAAATCGAGGCATAGTCAAGACTAGGGGAGTATTTGTTCAGGAAAACGAGGATGCCCAGCCACAGTAGGAACCGTGCGGCTGGACAATAAAATATCCCAACAACAATCAAGTTCCTTTCTTTCTGCCCAACCTGCACTTTGTTTTACAATCCCTCTGTTTATCGGCCCTCAAAAACTGAGAACCTTAGCACTACTAGACTCAGGAGCATCTGCTTGTTTTTTAGACGAAGAATTTACAAAGCGTCATAAGATTCTTTTAGTACAAAAATCAAAACCTGTTCATGTTGAGGTCATAGATGGACGACCTTTATTGTCTGGTAGTATCACCCATGAATCAAAACCTATAGAAGTAACGTTTAAAGACCATAGTAGTCATATCATTTTTAATATTATTAGAATCCCATCAAATCCTATTATTCTTGGTCTTTCTTGGTTGAAAAAACATAATCCATTGATAGATTGGAGGTTGCGAAAGATGACTTTTCCCACAAAACCACCCAAGAAAAAACCTAGTAAAAAACCTCGAAAAAAGAAATCCTTATTCATTGGAGCAAGAGCGTTTATAAGATCATCTAAGGAAGGCACTCCATTTGTCATTTATGTGGCTCCAACTACCGAGGAGAAGATCTCAACAACAAGTATATCGGAGCAATATAAAGATTTTGAAGATGTGTTTCAAAAGAAGAACGCCGATATACTACCGGAACACCGACCATATGATTGTGCCATAGACTTGCAAGAAGAGCACAACCACCTTTTGGCCCAATCTACAATCTATCGCAAACCGAGTTGATAGAGTTACGAAAGTACATGGACGAGAATCTAGCCAAGAACTTCATTCATCATTCAAAATCATCAGCTGGAGCACCCATCTTATTTGTGAAGAAGAAAGATGGATCATTACAGATGTGTGTGGACTATCGAGGCCTCAACAAGGTAACAAAGAAAAATCGTTACCCATTACCCTTGATTTCTAGTCTCTTAGAACAACTTGGACGTGCGAAGATCTTTACAAAAATTGATCTAAGGGGAGCTTATAATCTCGTACGAATCAAGGAAAGAGATGAGTGGAAGACAGCATTCCGTACAAGGTATGGTCATTTCGAATATAATGTCATGCCTTTTGGTCTTACCAATACTCCAGCGGTTTTCCAACATATGATGAATGACATCTTTCGAGAACACCTCGATGATTTTGTTGTCATCTACTTGGACGATATTCTAATATTCTCTAAAAACGAGGAAGAGCATGAGGAGCATGTTCGTTTGGTCTTGGAGAAACTACGCAAGCGAGGACTATATGCCAAATTAGAAAAGTGTTTATTTCACCAGACGGAGATGGAATTTTTGGAGTTCATTGCGAGTACAGAAGGTTTGAAGATGGACCCTAAGAAAGTAGAAGCAATCTTGTCTTGGGAGGTTCCAAAGATGGTTAGAGACGTACAATGCTTTCTTGGTTTTGCTAACTTCTATCGGATCTTCATCAAGAATTATTCTCAAGTTGCTGCTCCTCTCACTCGATTAACATGCAAAGATAAGTTGGAATGGGGACCTTTGGTGGAGAAGGCGTTTCAAGATTTAAAGACAGCATTTACTACAGCTCCAATTTTGGTACATCCAGACTTTACAAAGGCCTTCTATTTAGAAACTGATGCTTCAGATTTTGCTTTGGGAGCTGTGCTTTCACAAATGAGTGAAGATAAGAAGCTCCATCCAGTTACATTCTATTCTCGGAAGTTCTCTGCTGCTGAAATCAATTATGAGATCCACGATAAGGAACTTCTTGCTATAGTGGATTCTTTCGAAGAATGGCGTCACTTTCTTGAAGGAGCTGCACATCCAATAACCGTATATACGGATCACAAGAATTTGGAGTATTTCATGACGGCTCGAGTTTTAAATCGGCGTCAAGCTCGGTGGAATATGTCGCTATCTAGATTCGATTTTGTTATCACTTATCGACCTGGAAGGCAGCAAGGACTATCCGATGCTTTATCAAGGAGATCGTATCTTGCACCAAAGGTTGGAGAAGCAGCGTTTGATCAATAATGTACAACGTTATTGAAGCCAGAGAGATTTCAACTTTGTGCTACTATTGTATCATTTGATGCTGACTTCCTAAACTAGGTACGTGCTATGACCATTAAAGATTTAGTAGCCATTGATATCAAGCAACGTACCAATGACGACAAGTTCAAGGTGGAGGGAGATCTTTTATACTTTGAAGAGCGATTGTACATTCCAAAAGGACTAGCACGACTCCGAGTTCTTCAATCTCGCCATGATTTTCCAGCTGCGAGACATTTTGGATTCAACAAGACCTTGGAGCTTATTTCTCGAGATTTTTGGTGGCCCCAAATGTGGAAGGATGTGAAAGATTTTGTCCTCTCTTGTGACATCTGTTCAAGATCTAAGAATCCTCGGCATCGCCCTTATGGACTTCTACAGCCATTGCCAATTCCACGTCGACCATGGTCTTCAATTTCTATGGACTTCATCACGGACTTGCCATCATCAAACTCATTTGACAGCATCTTTGTCGTGGTAGATCGGCTTACGAAGATGGCACACTTTGTTCCTTGTAAGAAGACATCATCCAGTGAAAGTTGGACTATCGAAGATTGGGACCATTTATCATCCAGAAGCAAATTAATCCAGTGGCATACCGGCTGGAATTACCGGCCTCTATGAAGGTACATCCAGTCTTTCATGTTTCTCTGTTAGAACCTTATCGAGAGTCATCTTTTCCTGAAAGAGTGCAATGTCCGCCACCTAGTATTGAAATCAAGAACCACGAAGAATACGAGGATGAAAAGATATTGGATTCACGGCGAAGGTGGAGAAAGTTAGAATATCTTGTTCATTGGTGCGGCTATGACATTAATGAGCAAACGTGGGAGCCAGCTAAAAATCTTGCGAATGCGCCACAAAAGGTACAGGAGTTTCATCAACGACATCCTGATAAACCTAAATCAATTCGACGATAGCTTCTTTCTAAAGCTTGTTCTCCCAACAATATAAAAAAAGGGGAGAGCACCAGCAAAATTTGTAGTTGATGTAGTTATTTTCTCCAAGATAGATCGTAGTTTGGTCTTTTGATATGGATAGCCAAGAGAAAGATACTATGCCAGTCAGAGTATCGTAACCGAATAGCTCACGAAGGCGACCCCAAGATGAAGAACTACATGTACCACGACAACGACGGAGAATACCGAGTAACCGATCACTGGTGATCGTATTTGAGATCGAGCCTGCTTACGATGGTCAGCCAGAAGGCGTGTTTGCAAGATAATTTCACAATGAGGACAGGGGAGTTCATGCTTGGTCAGAAGTCGAAGGCATGGGCCACTACCGTTGGCTTCAAGGGTCGATGAACCACTAGCCTCGTGAATAACAGTTGGAGTTCATAGCAGAAGTTATGCGACAGATCTTCATTTTCTTGGGTTGGTACTGATCAACAACATTGCTTCTCAGAGACCTCGAAGCTAAAGGAGGGGGTGATGTTAGGGACATATTCTTTAGAACTTTCTAGAGGGAAGTTTTTAGAACCTTCTAGAAAACAAGCCTCTGAAACCTTCTAGAAGAGAAGCCTCTAGAACCTTTTAGAGAGAAGTTTCTAGAAGCTTCTAGAAAGGAAGTCTCTGGAACCTTCTAGAAGAGAAGTTTCTAGAAGCTTCTAGAAAAGAAGCCTCTGGAACTTTCTAGAAGCTTCTTAGTTAATAGAAGTAGCTCGAGAAGCTTCCTAAGTAGGAGTATATATAGGGATCGAGGCTGATGAGTTCTTCAATCTCGACAACACATCTCTTGGAGTTCTAGCTCACCTTTCTGGTGTTGTTCTTGTACTCATCTGTTTAATCTAGTTCTGCCACTTCTTCTTGAACTTCTTGTTAGATTTCAAGTCTGTATTTTGTGTCCGTGATAGTAATCCACAAACTTCTAATATACTTATGTCTTGTCAAGAGAAAGGGGTAATCCTCTCTTACTCAAGAAAAACAAAGCTCTTATATTGTAAGTAAACTCTTGTCAATCTATCAAGGACAAGAACTCGATGAAAAAAATAATTCAAACAAGTGAGCATTCACTCAAAGAGAGGTAACAAAATATATATAAACAAGTATACATATTGAAAGAGAAACTGGAATGGCTATTGCCAAAAGACAAGAAAACTAGAGACCCTTGAAATAGACTAGAAGCAAGAAAGGAGTTGACAAGAGTGAAGAAGCCTTCACTCTTGTCTCTATATATACTATCTAACTAAGAGCTACGTGGCAACATTCTATAGGACCTCCAATATGTGTTGACTTTGTAGGGCACATGCCTTGACTTACAAGGCAAGTTTTTCTATGTGTAGGCCACATAGTTAGCTTGATCTTTAAGCTAACAACATGTGTGGCACATGGCCAACTTGTTGACCACGTTTCTAATCCAAAAAGTCAATTAAAGACACCTATGAAGTCAAAGCAGCATCTAAGAAGTTTCTAGGAAGCTTCCATACTAAATATTATAGAATTAACTTACTTTTACCTACTTTTATTTACTTCTACCTATTTCTATATGTAATTATTAGCTTACATGATTATGGCCGTGACACACCAATGAACAAGGTATTCCAATCTATTTCAGTGCTACCTTCAGTCTAAGACTTCTTCCACCTTCTAGTCTTGATTATTGTCTACTTCTATAACAAGAGGTGGCATTTGTCTTCTTCCCAAGATATGCACTATCTTATAGGACTCAAGAAGGAACACATGAAATACAGGGGTCATAGACTTCGATAGATGTAATCAATAAGCAATAAGATTGATTTGTTTATAATTAGGAAAAGATTTCAGCCTACGATAGTCTAACTTATCACAAAGATGAATAATCTTGATATTATGACAAAGTAAGTATATCTTATCACCTATATTGAATTTTGATTGCTCCTTGTATTAGGCATCTGTGTTGGACTTTTGTCATTCTTGAACTTCTTTTAATTGTGTTTTTATTTTTGCATGTAACTCTGACAAATGATTTGCTAAATCTTTTGCTATAGGATTATCAACTTTTGAAAAGTCAAAAGTATCAAGTCGTAGATGACAACCATAATTGGCAAAGAAAGGTATTTATTGAGTAGAAGAATATATCAAATTATTATATGTAAACTTTGTCAATGGCAAGAGAGTTGTCAAATCATCTTAATGATGATTGATGATAAATCTTAAATACTGCTTTAAAACTTAATTCATCAATTTTATTTTGCTCATCAATTTGAAAATAAAAAGCCAAAGAAAGCTTTATATTTACCTTTAAAATCTTGAATAGAGTTCTTTAGAATCTTGATATAAATTGAGTCCCTTTATTTGTTATAATATTTTTTAGCAATCTATGATAGTGATACATATTATCAATAAAAAACTTAGATGTTTCTTCACCTGAAATAGATTTTGTATATAGTAGAAAATATGCCATTTTGATGAAGTGATCTACGATTATAAATATAGAAACATATGAATCTGAGATTGAAAGATCTGTAATAAAATCTATAGAAATAGAAGACCATAATTATTATAGAATCAATAATGGTTAAAGAAGTCCATAAGATTGATGGCAAAGAATTTTGGATCTTGAACAAATATTCCATGATTGTACAAAGTGATCTTGAAACTAAATCTAGATAAAGACATACTCCAATGGACTTGATGAAAAATCTAAATACATATTGATATGAAATACTCTAGATTCTTATAATCCGTGTATATGATGACTGGACTTGAAGTGACTTCTAAATAATGATGCCATTTTTAAAATGAATCAACAATTGCAAGGAATTTTTTATCATGGATTTCATAATTAATCTCGATAGCTAAAAATTCCTTGGAATGGAAAGCTACTGAGTAGAGTTTGTCATCTATTCACATTTGTGACAACACAACATCTATAACAAAGTCTGATGCCTCTATTTTTATAAAAATATACCTTGGAGAAATCAGCACGATACAAGATTGGTGCAAAAGTAAATTCTTTCTTTAAAGCATCAAATGATGCTTCTACTTCTTTATTCTATTCAAGATTATTTTTACAAGTCAAACTTATAAGTAGAGCTATAACTTGAGTAAAGTTCTTGATGAAGATTTAGTAGTAATTAGGAAAGCCTAAAAAGCATTGCATATCTCATACTCTTCTTAGAATCTTTTAATCTATGACCTTCTTAGGATCCATCATAAGGCCTTCATTAGAAATGATGTATCTCAAAAAATCAACTTGAGTAGTGCAAAATACACACTTTTTTAATTTGGCATATAATCTTGTATCTCTTATTTTTTTAACATGCAACAAATATGAAGTTCATATTTTTCTATATTCTTAGAGTAGATTAAAATTTCATCTAAATAACAAACAACAAAATCATCTAAAAATTTACAAAAAATATCATTTATAAGATTTTGAAAAGCAGCTAGTGCATTTGTGAGTCAAAAAGGCATAACATTATATTCAAAATATCCATACCTAGTTCAAAAAGCAGTCTTTCATTCATCTCCTTCTTTGATACAAACTAAGTTTTAAGCTGCTCATAGATCTATTTTTGTATAGATCTTTGCTTAATTGAATTGATCAAGGAGTCCTGAAATCAAAGATAAAGGATATCTAATTTTGATGGTGATCTTATTAAGTCCTTGATAATCCACACACATTCCTAAAAATCTATCTTTTTTCTTCACAAATATGATAGGAGCCCCGACTGGAGATTTAAAATGGTGTATGAAGTTCTTTGCCAAATTCTTATCAATATACTCCTTTACTGTAGCCAACTCATTTTGCGATAAGTTGTTGATTGGTTCAAATTATAGTTGAGCTCTTTCTTCTAGATCAATTGAATAATCATAAAGTCAAGGCTTTAAAAGAATATTTACATTCTTCTTTTAAAAAATAACTTGGAATTCTTGATATTGGCTAAGAATATCACTTGATATTTTTTCACCATTAAAAATGGATGTAACATATATAGCAAAAGATGATCTTCTTTTTGCAGCATGCATGAAAGCTCTTTCACCTACTAATAAAGATTTGGATGTACTAGACTTATGTACTTCTACTTCACTAACTCAATCTTAGATTATACTATGAAAAAAGTTAAGATTACAAAAAATCCAATCTATTTGAGGGTTATATTCTTTTAGCCATGATAATCCTAAAATAATCAGATTGGAGAAAGATCTTATTATATTAAATATTACTATAATATTATAAACTTTAATTGCTACATCTAAAGGAATGGTCTCATGGATAATATTTCCAAAAGATAATAAATGACTATATATGACTTCTACATGTACGGGTTTAGTTTTCTTGACTAAAAGTATTTTTTGATTTTTGACAAAATCTTCATCTATAAAATAAGTTGAGGCATTTGAATCTAATAAGGCAAAGACTTTGTGATTTTTAGGTCCTAAACACACATTTATTATAAAACAAGGTGAAGGATCAAAGGAGAGATTAAGACCTTTATTAGATATTGCACATGATTCTACCTGCATAGTCCCTATTATAGTTGAAAAAACTTGTTTTTCAACACATTATCTTTTTTGGTAATTATGCTCCTCATTTTTTAATTACGTTGTTTCTTTGGACAATATTGAGCAGTAATCTTAACTTTTCTACAATATAAACACAAACCCTCTTAGCGACATTGAATCTTTTCGTGCTCCGTGAGAGGTTTTAAAATATATTGTATGAATTTGCATTGATTCCGGCCTTGATGAATATATTTTTAAAAACTTGAGAACTACCGCCATTACTTAATTTATTCCTCTCTAGCCAAGTCTTCGTTCTTGACGCCTTTCAAATAATTGATTGTCACATACAATAGCTTGAGCAATAAATTTTTCCAAAGATTTTACTTTTGACATTGTTAATAATAAATCTTTGACGCTATCTTTATACTCATATCAAAATTGATTGATAAGTGTTTTGTCATTCTACTCCACGTCGCAGGCTAGATTTTGGAATTTAGTAGCATATGTGATGGTTAATCATGATCCTTATTATAAAGATAAGAGTTTGATCATTGCTACTCGTTTTTTATCACTTTCTCTCAATGTAGTCGTAAATAATTTTAAACATGAATTTAAATCATAAAGAAGTTGTAAATCCTTTTTCATTAAAGGTGAAAATTAAGAAAGAGCACTTCCAGATAGAAGTGCACTTATGAAGCCAACTTAAGTAAATCCATTTGTGTATTAAAAAAGGTATAACCTTAGGTAGAGCTTAACTTGTAAAAATCTTTGTAATTTTTATCTTATTCCATCAAACTTCTCATGCATATTAATTCTTGCCTTTCTTAAGCTTGTAGAAGCAAACCTACAGAATTTGATTGTAAGGCTGATTGACTTGTTTTTTTTAGTTGCACAACTTCTTGACATACACTCTAGACTTTTTCTATATGTATAGAAGTAGTGCTTTCATAGTTGACATTGGTGATGTATGAAATTTCTACCCTAAGAATGTTGACAAGCTCGTGAAGATCCACATAGTTTTAAATCTATTTTCACTTTTGCTAGAAGTAGTATCCATAATCTTTTCTTCCATAGACAACTGAAACAAATCTAAAAAATAAAATTAGAAGAAGATAATCCGCAACCTCTAATAATTTTTTTTACAAAGAATGATAATCTTATTTTCTTAAAAAAAAGTTAAGTGTTAAAAAATAAGTTTTTTTCTTTAAAGATTGATAGTCCACAACCTTCAAAATACAATAATAAAAGTGGGATAATTCACTCACTTCTAAAACAAGAAAAAAATAATATATTAGTAGTCTTGTTAAATTGTGAAGGAGATGAATCTTGAAAAAAAAAATCCTCAATATACTCTTGTGCCACTAAAAGGAACTAAAAAGTCACTCTAAAATAATATAATATTAAACTAGAATGTTTATTAGCAAAAACAAGAAGATTAGAAAGTCTTGAAACAAAATTAAGGACTAGAAAGACATTGATAAGAGTAAAAAAGGCTTTATTCTTACCTCAATATATACTCTTAACTAAAAGCTACATGGCAATATTCTTTTAGACTTCTAAAACATGTTGACTTTGCTAGCCACATATCTTAACTTGCAAAGTAAATTATCTATGTATGCGCCACAAAGTTAGCTTGTTCCATATGCTATTACACAAAGTTAACTTGTCCTACAACATATGGTTAACTTGTTGGCCAAGTTTCTATCTTATAAATATATCTAAAGTCAAAATTGCATCTATGAAGCTTTTAGAAAGCTTTTTTAGAAGACTTTATGAGATTAATTTATATTTACTTACTTCTACTTAATCATATAAGTAACTATTGGGATAAATGTATATGTTCATGACAATATTTTGTCAAAGCAATTATACTTTGTGCCAAAAGAAATAAGCATATGGATAATAATAAATAAAAAACTTAAAATCTATGCAATTGTGTATTTGAGAATGATGTATTAATTACAATGGATTTCTTTACTTCCTAATCAAATTCAAATAATATTGACTATACACCTTCTTGTCTTTAATATTGGACAACATGCTAATAACATTCAATGTGCTTCTAACAAATTTAAGTTTGAAGTCAACTTCTTTTACTTTGAAGAATATCTGTATATTTTTGAAAAACAAGCAGATACTTGTATCTTATAATTATGTCACAACTTTTCTATTTTTGGAATTTTATGATTTAATAAGATGTTTGAAACTATTATTTTTAAAGATTTTTGGTAGCCAAAAACATAGAATATTATTAAGAAATTTATACTTTTATGTGGTATATGTTTTAAAGCAAAGAATCCTTAACATAGTCAATACAAACTTCTTCAACTACCACTTTTTTCCAATGAAATTTAATCTTTTATTTTCTTAAATTTTATTAAAAAATTTCCACTATCTAACTCTTTTGATGTCATATTTGTGATTTTTGACCAATTTATTTAGATGGCAGATTTTATTCCTTACAAATAAAAATTCATAGATGAAAAAATAACTATATTTTTTATTGATAAAGTCTATTGATATTATTGCTTATCAAATGATATCATATGAGATTAAAGATTCTAATTTGTATCTAAGTTTTAAAAACAAATATTTAAAATCCTTTATATAAATATTAAGTTATTTTTACCATTCTATTTATAAATAAGTGGCCAAATAGAGTAAGTGAATTAAATTATAAAAAAATATCCAAAATATACCATTAACTATCAATATGATGATTGAAATTTTTATCTATTATTTACTAAATTTTCTAATTATGGATAATAATCAAAATTGGATATAATATTATTTTTTAAATATGATACTCTAGCAACTATAAAATTTACTATAAAATTTATAAAACTAAATTCAACTATGAAACTTTAAGTAGAAAAAATAAAAAATAATATTAAAAAAGAAATATTTTTTTTAAAAGAAAACAACCTTCTTTTGATGTTGGTAATAAAAAGTAGCTACTCTGGTGCAATATAAGTACTAATAAAAAATGTAACAAATTGGACTATCAAAGGTAAGGGCCATATTTTATTCAAAATTAAATTAATCTTATTTCTTATTATTTCAAACTATCAACATCTATGAAAATATATCTTATTTTCTATGCTTTTTTTTGGAATATTATAAAAAATAAAGCATATTCAAAAGAGTAAGAGTACCACTATCTTGCATTAAAATAGATAATTATAAATAATATGAGGTCAAAAAAGTACTTAATTTAAAAACAAAGCAAATATAATAGGAATACTTTGTTTATAGGTGTAATTATATTATTAATAAATAAATATGAGAGCCAATCCATAATTTAGTCAATGTGTCTAAAAGAATATAGAAATTTCATCAACAACATCCTTCAAAATCAAAAATAATAACATGTGTAATTATTGTCAAGTTATATTTGCCATAATATCTAATCTAGAAGAATGAATACAATGCTTTTAAAGCTTCTTTTTAAAAAAAATAATAAATTACTTGGAAAAAATTCAAAATAATATATATATATATATATAATTTTACATTGAGTTTAATAATTTTTCTTTATTTAAGATTGATAATTCAATTATAGATAGTGAAGAAAATGACACCTAGAAGGTAGACCATCTCAATGAAGTAGTTTATGTTATCAATCTTAAAAAGAAGAATTATCCAAATCACAAAGAAATTATAAAATATATAGTAAAAAATTGATAGTAATTATTATTAAAGTAGAACATAATTATAAGGATTGTCTAAAAGTAGTGTTGAAATGATTTTTCCATAATAAAGATACAAAAGTTCTAGTTTAATATTAAACAAAGGATATTTATCATGATTCTTAATTATAAGGATCAATGAGACTTTTGATTAGATAAAGACAAATAAAATATGTTGTACAAACCATTTGATTTTCTTTACTTATGAAAAATTTCAGTTTTATTTTTCTTTAAAAAACTTAGAGCTAAAACGAGGAAGTGATGTCATAGATATTCATTTAAGAAAGGTTTTAGAAGATTCTAAAAGATCTAAAAAGCTCTTAGAAGAATCTAAAAGATATTGAAAGGTTGTAAAAGATTTCAAAATATTTTTATAGAAGGTTCTTTAGGTTGCTTGACTTCCAAACAAACTAGGAAGTCATAAGAGAAGATTTTCAAGATACCTTTATATCAAATTAATAAAAAAGTTCTTTAAAAAGTATCTTAGGATGCCCTAGAGGCAAAGACTTCTATAGAAAGTTATCTTGAAGCTTCTTAATTTCTAACATATGTAGGCATAAAGATCGAGGGACTTTTTTGTCTTGACAATACATGTCTTGTTATCTAATTTGGACCTTCTAGTCTTGTTCTTGTTCTTGTATTGCATTGCTTTGTAATAAGAATTTTATATTCTATTATCTTATTATAATCTTGTATGAGTTCTTTAATCTAATTTGTAATAATTTGTTAATAAAACTATTTATTCAAATCATATAAATTTATTTTAGAATATCTATTTATAAAAATTAATTAATTAGTTAATTTATTAATTTATTATTAAAGATTCAAAGGTTACTTATTAGGAGAAAATGTACACCTAGAATAAGTTATAATTATTATAAAAGAAGATAAAATATTTTTTTTGAATTTATAAAATAATCTATAATAAAAAATTCTATTAAGATTAAGATAAGGAATAAGAAATAACTAAATAATGGAATCACAAAAAAAATTATATTCAAATCTACAAGATGTGAGTATCAAAAAAATCATTAAAATAATAGTAGAAAAGATTAAGTAATTTAATGTTTGAAAAAAAAGAATTTATAAATTAGACATAAGTTACATAAATATAGGTATTTAAAGATTTTTTTATGGTTTTTAAATAAAGACATCTAAGAATATTTATTTAATAAAATATAAAATAGCTAAAAATCTAATGTTAAAACTTTAGAAGAAAAAACAAATTCTATATTATAACTTCTATTTAATATTGTATAACCATCAAGATAGGTCTAATGAGAATTTAGAGACTCTAAATTTAATATTAAATATAATTTTAAACAAGATAATATAATGTGTAAATTCTATTCTACTTAAATCACAACCTTTAGATAATTTTGAAATAATAGTAGAAAATATAAGTATTTAATACACATTAGATATGAACAAAGTAGATATAAAATTATATAAATAATTTTAAATTTTTATTAGAATAAATTATCTAGACATAACTAACTATTTTTTAAAATTTTAAAATATTTTATAATAGGCACTTTTTTTAAGATATTATTAAAAAAATAACTTTCTATACAAAGATAATGATTGGGTAGTTTTTAGATATTGATATTTTATTATTTTATTAAATCTATTAGACAAAATATTTGTTAACTATTTTTTAAAAATACATAGAAGTAGTATTTATTAAACTAATTTATCAAGACCAATTTGTTTTTTATTTTTATTTATTTTATCTTTAAGATGTATATTAGATAAAATTTTAATGATATAAAGAACTATTTATAGAATCAATGCTTTTAAATAACTTCTCTTATTTTTGAAGTTAAACTTCTTAAAAGCTCATGTCAAAGTTTTTACAGAAGTTTTTGTTTTTGTTTGTTTGTTTGTTTGTTTGTTTGTTTGTTTGTTTGTATTTGTTTTTTTTTTTTTTTTTTTTTGTTTTTTTGTTTTTTTGTTTTTTTTTTGTAAAAATCTTTAGAATATAATTTCCAACTTATACACATAATAAAAAAATTATTCAAGATATAGAAGTAGTAATTTAATTATATATATTTCTTAAAAATATATATTAATAAAAAATCTTAAACATTGGTGTCTTAGAAAAATTAAAAAAAAAATTATATGTGGCATCAAAATTTTAGAAAGTTGAGATAAATAAATTCTAAGATATAATATAATTTTTTAAAATTAACTATATGACAAGAAGATGAAAATATTTCAAAATTAGCAAGATTTTTGTATGATATTTGTTAATAATTAGAATTATAAATTTATTTATTTAAATAAATAAATTATTAGAAATATAACTATATTTAAAGATTTTAATAGACCAATAATATGGATAAACATATGCATCCATTAATAATGTCATATTCATTTGTATCTATTAAAAATAATTTTCTTTAAAACTTTTTGTAAAATTAAAAATATAATTAGAAACAATCTTTAGAATAACATTGACTAGTATTCTAAACTATATAACATTGATTAGTATTCTTAACTATATAACATTAAATTTGTATAAACACTTAAAAATAATTTTGACTATTATTTTAAACTATTTAGAAACATGTATAATTTTAAATAATTTTGATTATAAAAATTACTTACATATTAATTATTTAATTTTTTCTAAATATATATATATATATATATATATATATATAATATGATCATTTTTATGTCATCAAGTACAAAAAAATAATAATGTGGTGTAATATGTAATTTTTGGATTTAAAAATAGAATACAAACTTATTAAAAAAATTGTTGAATGGATAAGAATCATGTCCTTAAATAATTATATACTAGTGGAAACCCTTGCTATTGGCCACAAAAAATATTTACTCAAAATTATGATTGAGAGCTTCCAAGTTCCATGCCTAGTGATCTTACAGTGCTACTCTTAACAATCTCCAACATCAACTTGCAAATTTTGATCTCTGATTGATTGAAAGTTGAGTTATTGCTTCACTTTTGCTTCACCTTTGATAAGAACAATGATATATGCAACCAATTAGAGATGGTTTTTGTCTCCTCTTGTTTATTCCATTGATTTATCCCCATTGGTTTTTGTACTGAAGATATAAACCAGACATAAGTTGGCAAGTAATTCTTGGATAACTTGTATGCTAAAAACTAGACCACCAAAGTGAAACGAAATAAAAGGAAAAAAATTGGTTGGCTGTTTCAACTATGACATTGAGTAATGGAATTAGTTTACGAAAGCAGTTCAGGACTTTCACGAGCAAACGAACGATACTTCGAAAACATCGACGATAACCGCAACGTTCGTCCGACGAGACGACCACGATCCACCTTGCCCTCCAATAGCTTCCACAGATTTGGAACCTATATACATCACGCAATTGGACCACCCCGGATTGTTTGGATTGGGATGCCCAAGCCACATCCAATAGGATGAATGTCATTCATTCTGTTGAGCCAATATCCACTTTTCGGAGACAGGCCTGAGGCGGGCACACAGCGAGCCCCGCCTCGGCCATTTCTGCACCTACGAATTGAATTCGCAGGGGTCGTCTGTTTGTGCTCGCGGGGTGCGTTTCAGACGACGATGATTCACCGGTGGTGCTTCAAGCGCATGCGTTCCTAAGTAATAAGTGATGGTCCGCGGTGCAGCTTTGATAAGCTCTCGTGGCTCCCGTTGAGTGGGGAGCTCCTCGGGTTAGGGTGGAGTGGCGTGGCTTTTTGTGTCGCATCTCGGAAGTTTGGTTGGAGCGGTGGCAATGTTGCTTTGCAGGGTTTTGAGCTGAAGGGAACAGGTGAGGAGAGTGCCGAGTGCCGGTGATTGATTCGGAGACTGTTCTGTATCCGATACAGAGCCTCTCTCGATTTTATCTCTGTTGGAATGTCAAATTTTTGAGAGAGTTATGCGGTTGCCAGTGTTAATGCCAGCATATCAGCTTTTCACGTGTACTGCATAGTTTTTTTTTTTTTTTTTTAATTTAATTTAATTAAAAATTTTATCATTTATTCGTAGTTGCTACTCACAGAAGATAGTCATGGTCTTCTCGTTGCTGTAATGTAGATGAAGGTTGTTCCTTCGTTTATGTAGTCGTCCTAGAGATAACTAGAAACGTTCTAGGTTTTGAAGTTATTTGATTGAGAATTTCCTTCCAGTGTGGGAAGGAGTTGGTGCTGTGTGTTTTGGCATTACTGCATCCGTGGCTTGGGCGAATTGTGTCTATTGTGGGGTCGGCAGAAAAAAGTTGGGAGAGATAGAGGCTGTCTTTAGGTTTTTGAGATCTTGATAGTTTACTGAATTCTTTGTCTCTTAAACTTATGAAGGTGTTCTAAATTAGTGAATCATGTAACGTGTTTTGAGATTACAGCATGTTAAACCTTGAGACTTAGAGGGAAACTAGTAACTCATTGAAATTTGTTCCCTGTTTTGGCGTAGAGTATTTGGATTAGGAATTGTTTGAACGCCAGATAGCAACTGGAACGATGGCGACGGCTCTGATGACCTCTGGAATTTGTTCTTGGAATGTGATAACTGGTCAAATTTCGACGTCGAAGCCCCGACATGCTCAATCTCTCCGCCCTCGCGCGTCATACTCCATCAGCACCGGTTTGTGCCAGACCTGACTTCAGTTTACTACTTTGCCTCTCATTAGATGTTACCAGCGGACTATTACGTTACGCAAATTCGCATCTGTCAGTGTTTCTTGATGCGTCCTAAAGTGGTCTTTCATTCTACAATCAGGCGTCGAGGATTTTTACTGTCTTGCAGGTAGAGATTGCTTACAGGTTGCAGAGGCTAGTATTCAATGTAGTTTCAATGCACTAACTGATAATGTTTGTGTGGTAGGTGACTGGGAAGAAGAAATTCCTGATATGCCTAGTACCTCAAGAATCCCTGACCCTCCAAGGCCTCCTAAACTTTCAAGCCCTACTAGAAGCCCGAGGAAACGGCGCAAGCCGCCGAAGGAGATCAAGCCTTATGAAACGCAGTTGGAACTTCTTGCTCAGGTACAAAAATATCTCACATCTTTTCCCATCTGAGGATTCACTTGGTTTGTGGTGTTGCACAATTTTTTTTCAATTTTTAGTCTGGTTTCCCTGCATGATCATTCTGTAAACTGTATCCGCAAGTGAAGTTTTGTGTGTTCTAAATTTCATTTTCTCCTATTATAGAATCGAGTTAGTTCAGAATCTGGTACTTCTCCAGTAGTCAGTTTCTGATCGAAAGTTCTGTAGGTTTCCATCTGTTAAGTTGTCCGGTTGAACTATCACTGGACAGATTGGTAATACTGTGGTACCAGGTTGGAAGCTGAGGTCTTTAATTAATCATAACTGAGTTTGAGAGCAGTAATAAAAAAATAACATTGCTTTCACATGATTCAGGTGAGGAAGAGGAAAGAGTTGGAAATAATGGGACGGGATCAGCTTCCAGGTGAATTTGTGAGTGCTGATAGCAACGAAAATGAGAAGACTTTCCCATTTTGGAGGAAGAAAGAATTCAAATTGCGTGAGTTAACTCGTAGGATTATGGAGCTAAGCGCGCGGCGTCAGCTTGATCTCGTAATGTTTCTAGCCATTTGGATTTGACTTTTTGAGTATGAGTTCATTTTGAAATGTTGACAATGATGTTTTTATGAGTCATGTTTGGAAATATTCCTCTTTTCGCAACAGGAATATGGGTGTTGTTACGGAAAGTTTATGCTGCATCGTCCACAAAGTGTACGTCGTATGACGCTTTAAGGAACATTTACTGTGTATGGTGTGATCTCACAAGTCCTGCTACGTACTTTATTTTCCAGGTTTTTGAGGAGTTAGAGGTTGCAAAGCAAGAGCATGGCCAGCTGAATCACATCATTATGAATGCAGCCGTGATGGCGTGTGTTGCGTGTAAGGACATTGACCGTGCTTTAGCTCTCTATGATGAAATGGTGGAGCCCGGTGGTTGTGGCGTGGACAATGTCACGTATGGGACACTTTTGAAGGTAACTTGTCCTAACTAATTGCAGAAATTATTACCAGAATTATACTGAGGACGAATAAATCGATGATGTGTTTCAATAAGCGCTGTTGGTGTAAGTTTGATTGGCAGGATTTATGCTTATCTCAACTTCAGTTGTGAAATATTTTTGTTGATCGGACCGTTTTGGTGGATTTCTCACATACAGATCGTTTCTTACAGGGTTTGGGGGAGGCACGACGGCTAGATGAAGCTTTTGACCTTGTAGAATTGTTAGAATCAGGAAGAGCTCCGGGGCGACATGTGGAGCTGACAGACGTTCATCTCAATACGTTGGTCAATGCATGCGCTCATGCAGGTCGGTTTCTATTCCTTGACATGTCATACTTCTATCGAATATAAATTGACTTATCACTATGATAATCATGTGCACTAAGGATGATACCACTCCAGAATACGCTTAGCCGAAAGCGACATGCTCCTGCACATAAAAAGAAAGTACTTTTCATTTTATGTAGACGGTTTTCAACTTTTACGCTCGGTGATTAATGGTACTTATGCATCTATCTGCGATCGTCTCCATTATACTGATTAGTACAACTGGAGAAGGGTTCAGAACTTCTTATTACTTATTTGTTTTGCTTATTAGCAGCAGGAGTATAAATGAAATGAAGCCTGGTTCTTATGAGGATAACTTCGGTTGAGTTTACAGGGGATGCACTTCGAGCCAGAGGTGTCCTTCTCCGATATAGATCTTCAGTTAGGAAGACGGGCCTCACTACTCTTACGTTTAACTTGCTGATTAAGGTGCGTTCTTCTCATACCTTTTGCGTAAGTGATTGAAGAAAGTTGTCAAGATGCTCTAGTGTCTTGGTAATGCAATTAATACAACGATCATTGTGGCCTTTTTTCTGAAAGAAGATTTGATAAACGAATGTTCCTGTAAAGTAAATGTCTCCCGAAAGAGTGACATCTGTTCTGCTGTCATCTCGTAGGGCTATTCACGATCAGATAATCCACTTGAGGCGTTAAAGCTGATGGATGAGATGCGCTCACACAATCTACAGCCGCAGCGGGTGACTTTTAATTCCCTTATTTTAGCATGTGTGCGTGGTGGTGATCTCAGAAGAGCTTTGCAACTACTTTCAGCCATGAAGGTTTGTACTCAAATTTGGGTTACACCTCTATCTTGATGTCGGGTGTAGGTTTTGGCTGATCTGCTGCTAATTGTTGGAAAATCGTTATGCTTTTCGCTAGTCTCGTGCAGATAATGAACTCATGAAGTGGATCAACTTGATCCCGTTCTGGCAAGTATATTTTAAATTTGGGTCCAATCCATAGAAATATTTCTAGAAATCTTAGACTTATTTGCGACTTGGGGACCTTGATAAAGCTGGAGTCATCGTGCAAATAATTCTCCTATTCTGTGAACTTTGTGTAAGCTTTTCAATACCTGAAAGCTCTTATTTAAATGTCTGGGCAGGAGGAAGCTAAGAGATTGAACACGTCAAGGCTGCTGCCGGATGTTGTCACTTACACAACTCTCCTACGGGTATTGTTACATTATTATATTGAAGTCCTAGATTCTCAATCCTGCATTGAATGACATGTTCGGCACAACTTATAGTAACTGGAAGTGTTTCTAATCTATTTATTTCTCTTCCTTCCCTCGTATCAAGTAACTTCTCATTGTGTCTAAGTTGCCGTGTAATACTATGCTCTTTCAACCACAATGCATTGCAGGTCGCACAAGCCACCTTGCTGGGAGTATGACTGTTAGCTTGAAAATAGTGTATTGTTTGTGTGGTAACCGTTACAAATATTAATTTCGTCACAACATCACCAAGTTTCTAACAATAAGCTTTATGAATAACTGTTGCAGGGGTTAGCAGATGCAAAGGATTTGCAAGGTATAATCGACATGGTGGAAGAAATGAAAATAACTCCAACGTGTGTCTTAGATCGAGTTGCCTACACTGCAATTGTTGATGCCTGCATTGCAGC
Source organism: Physcomitrium patens (assembly GCF_059467195.1). Taxonomy (NCBI): domain Eukaryota; kingdom Viridiplantae; phylum Streptophyta; class Bryopsida; order Funariales; family Funariaceae; genus Physcomitrium; species Physcomitrium patens. The sequence goes on along the minus strand of NC_143417.1, from coordinate 2,440,492 downwards.
TGGATCACCTCAACGTTAGTCTCCACGTTCACTTTTTTTGAAACATAGCTAAGAAGAAGAAATTCTAGGGAATATGAATCTGAATTGAAGTCCGCGCAGGCGACAAATCCGTTCACAAAAAGTATTTTTATGCAAAAGTCTTGTACTCGTCATATGTTGTGCCTCTTTGTATTGTTTTCATCCGTAGTTTGCCTTGCTGCGAGGTCTACTCCCCCCAAAGCTTAGGGCTCATATTCGGTATTTTAATTACAGAAGGACGGATATATATGGAAGAGATGCAAAACAGTGCAAAGCAAGATCCGCAGCTGAAGCCACGAGCTCATGTGTTCTTAACACTGATGAGGGCATTTGCTGAGAGGGGAGACTTGGAATCAGTGGGATCACTTCGGTCACGAATGGTTGCTGAAGCAGGAGGTCACGTGTGGGCAGAAGATCGTGCTGAGGCAGATGAGCTTTACATAGAAGCTGCTGTGAATGCTGGCAAGGTAGATCAGCTACAGTTACTGGAGTATCGGGCGATTGTCTTGGGCTCATCGAATTCTTTTCCTTTCTCGATTGTTACACTTAGCAGTGAAAGTGTGGGCTAAATCTCACGACAGCCTCTTTTGCACTGTGTCTGCAGTTAAATGAAGCGAAACAAACATTGAAAAATATGGTTGGTTTGAAGAAGGGAATACCTCTGAGCAAGCGTGCCTACATGGTCAGTAGCATCACACTTTTGCATAATCCTCTCGATGATTATTCGTCTATCATCTTTCTTACGATTGGACGCACTTACAAGCGAAACACTCTTTTTGGATCTTCAAATCATTCTTCGTATTCTTTGGATTAATCATAATCGAACATTGTTTTCATGTACTTTGATGTCCTAGACCGGATGAGGAATGAACGAGGGGACACTGATGAGATTGACACTGGTATCAGGCTGTTGTTCGTCTGCAGGCCTTAACCAGGTTCAACGAGGATATTTTTAGCCCTTACAAGCTAAAGCCAGGAGTGAGTATTTTTGTGCCTTTTGTTCCTCTCTGCATATGCAGGAACGATGATTTAGCGAAGAATGATATAATTGAAGTAGGTTTTAGTGATGCATTTGACCTCTTTTTTTCTTTTTCTTTTTTCTTTCTGGGTGTATGTAATTAATTTGTTTCTCGTCCTTTTCAAGCATTGGTGTATGGACCGATTTAACGTGGTTTTCGTTCTCTTTCTCATTATGTGCAGGTATCACAACATGACATAGTAGAAAATTTGATGATTCCTTTTGAGGAAATTAGACCACTATCAGTTGACGATGTAATTGGTACAGTAGCGATTAGATTCTTCGATAGGAACTCCATTCCTGTTATCGACAAACGAGGCACTTGTGTTGGTGTTATCTACGCAGCAGACTGCAACCAGGTACTCACCGATTATTTCTCATCGTCATTCATTCAAACAGATTGTTTTGCATTTAAGACGGTTTGAAATGTTGTATGTCTGCTGTTTTATGAAACGCATGTTCCTTTCGAATTGTGATGAGAGCACTTGAATTGCTGAAACAAGCATAGGTGGTTCATATATTGATTTTCTGATCACTGATCCAAAATGATTCGTATCTGTAATGCAGTTGACTGCTCGTGTTGGAGACATCATGAGAGTTCCACCACCTTCAGTGACCGCTGCAACCCCAGTCAACAAAGCCATCACCATGCTCCTACAACCCAACACAACTTTGCTCACGGTCATTAGTGACCGCACTGGATACTACTCAAATAAAGATGACTCTCCAGGGGCACAAATCTTAGGTTTCCTGTCACGAGAAGAGGCGTTCAGTGCTTTCCAAGCTCTACCTTTTTCATTATCAGCTGACGAGGAAGAGTATAGCAAAGCTTCTGAAGGAGAAGCTCAAGCATCTGATTAATTTTAAGTACCGATGCCGTTGTGTCTTCATCTCTTTGTAACGTTGATTTTTTGACAGTAGCGTAGTATATTTGAGCTTCTCTTCTTGTTAATAGGATCTTTCTTCCATCATCAATTTTAATTAGTGCTTGCTATCGAGGCTTACACCAATCCCATGATATGTACTATAATTGACTTTATCACTGGAAAAGTAAAATGTTAAATGGAAATTCAAAGTGACAACTGTTTCAATAAAATGCATTTTCTCACGAGGAAATAAACATTAATCAGTACACAAATATAGAAAAAAAAGAAGTGACGATAGGATCTGGTAGCAATAACCGTCATATTGAATTTCTCCGATAACGTGTGAATACTCCTCACTCTATATAATAGTGCACACCGTGCAACTTGGATTGCTCATCTACGAAGTATGTCATGCTCACATCCTGAGAGCGTTACTCGAGTTATTTCCAAGCGCAAAGTCACCAAGTAATGATACAAAAATCTTTGATACAGGAAAATCAGTTGTTTTTTTAATCCGAAAACACTGCATTGAAAAGGGACTAGTCGGTGTCAATATCGACATCAATGATGGTTGGATCACTCTTGTCTTCCTTGGAGAACCCTTCCCTTGAAAAATCTTGTCGTGGTTGCCACACCACTCCTCTGCATCGTTGACAGGTTACCACTTGACTTCGCCCTCCAACGTAGCGAGCCCCACAATTCGGACAAGCCCCCTGGTAGTCAACCAACACATGCAATAGCATTAGGATGCTGTCTATATGTTGTCAATTCTGCCTTTAACAGTAGCTTGCATAATTTTTACCTTTTAGGAAGACAAAAACCACCCACTAATCTAATTGGGTACAATGTTTAGTACATTATCATAATCTAATGATTTAGAACTTCTACCGTATGAAACTCCATTCAGCGCAACAGATTGAACATACAAAAGGTGTCAAAACTAACCTCAACAACTGCAGCCTTCGAGATTGTTCCTAAAAGGAACGGACCTGCGAATGGTAGAAACCAAAGCGAGAAGAAAAAGATTCTGAAAGCCCACCCAGACACAATAAACCATACCAGGAAAAGACTCTGCAAAATGAACACGAGGGTAATCGTTAGAAGGCTGTTGCATCAGTGAAGTGTTAAGCAGTGACACAATCCAAGTTGGCTGAAAGTCTTGTGACCAGGACTTGAATATGTGCACGCGAGAATGTCACAAGAATCCGATACATTAATCCTGTCAGCTCTTCACGCACATACACATTCAGGAGTTTAGAACTGGAGTTTACCACAACAGTCTTGCCAAACGGAGTCTCCAAGAAAGTAGTAAATTGTCTTCGATACTGCAGATCACAACCGTATCCACGTTCAGTATGCCTGACAGCAGTGAACGACTTATGCTTCATTCAAGGGTGCACTGACAGAGATTATGATTTCATATTTTGGGTATTGTATTGCCCACTGTATTTCAAAGGAAAGGTAGTGTGCAGATGAATAAAAAAATTTAAAACAGTGCCAGGAGTAAGGGGTAATGAAAAGACATACAGTTGGAAACTTGAGACGGAAATCTGTTGTTGCGTTACGAGCCTTCTGCCGTATCCCGAATTGCCTATCCACATTCTGAGCTTGCTCAGTCGCATATTCTTTCACCTGCTGCGCCTTTTCTGTAACTCGATACTGTCGGTCCCACTTTCCCAATTGTTTATTGAAATCATACGCAAACTCTTCAAACTTTAAGTTAACAGTTTTTACCGCTCGCCGGGCCTGCACAAAAAATTTCACAGCTCAGTCAATCGCCTATCAATAGGTAAGAGCAATGAACAGTTCCTAATTTACAGTTTAAGCAAACGAAATGGAAACAAGACCACCTTGCCAAGGAAGTTGCACAGCTTCATGAGCCTTCGAGTAGCAATTCCGATCTAGAATAATTTGTTTGCATGCGTGAAATCCTTTTCATTCATACTAAATATTGAGCTGTAAACAACCTTTATAAATTATTTACTTCTTACTAGTCCCCTGTGCTGCTGTAAGGTGCCAATTTATTTTTATTTTAAAAAAAAAGACGTGTAGTTGCATGAAAGAACAATAGGCCAAGTGTGTAATTTAAAATAACAAATCAACTATGGGGAGGCCAATTCAAAAATTTCAATATCGCATTCTAGGACGAAGGAATTAATAACAGTACATACATGAGCGAATATGTAAATTACGATCGCACAAAAACTCCCAAATTGATTTGAGGAAAGAAAAAAAAAAAAAAAAAAAAAAAAAAAAAGTGAACCTAAATGAAGATTAAACTGTACCTTGCCCTGTACATCATTTTTCTCTTGGAAATCGACGGCCTTGCGCTTAACGTCTTCAAAAACCTGGTCAGCTTTTTCGCCAAACGCACGAGCTGCCTTGCCAGCGCTTCGACGTGCTTCTTCTGCCATTCGACTAACCTGACTATCGAAACCCCTACCCGAAGCTTCACATCTCGTCACGCGCCGCACTCTAATACCATTCAATTGCTTTCTAGGGCCGTTAGTTCTCCACACACTACGTGAAATATACGTCGACATTGGGCCACTCCCGCATGCTCCTCCCCATCCGGATTTCCCCACCTTGCCTCTCCACTGCACTGCCACCACACTCGCCTGCGACCCGGCTGCCACTGCCGTCGCCATGACCTTCTACCACAAATCCACAAGTTCAGCTTCAAAAATTTCCACCTCCGCTACTACTCTACCCAGGATCCCTCTAAAACTCTTTCAAATGTCCCACACTTCCCCATCCATCTTCATCAACTATTACCTCCCCTGGCTTTCACCACAAAATCCCAAGCATCCTCTCTTATTACCCACACAGAGCAATTGCTCAAAACCCATACACAAAAAAAATGTGTCGCTCGCAAGGGTGCCGTGCACACAACCCCTCGCACCTCATTCAAAAACTTCTGATCCACTGCCCACAAAAAAATCAACTCCCCACAACAACATCGAACCCTAAATTCCCACACCACGCTAACCCAAAACTGCAAAAAAATCACGAAGAACAGCACATCTCATGCGGAAAACGTAACAACAGCTATTCAACACACCAGGACGCACCTCTTGTCTAGAAACCCAACCAGCCGAAGAGCGGAGCGTCACTCTGAGGCGTAAAAATTGAGCATGAATCCGCGGCGTGCAGCTCCTTTTTCTTACCAAGAGGTTTTACCCACCCACCAAAGAGCAAAAAACCTAACTGGGAGATCAGCGAAATTCGACGTCGAGCTCGAACGGGTGCGTGATGAGGATTCCTGCGAGGCAAAAGCTGGGCCGCCCTCGCCAGAACACGCAGATTAACGACCAATATTCGGCGGTGCGAGTGATGAGGAGCCTCGTCGACGCCACCTCTCGGCCCCCGAACACCTCCCCTGTGTCACCATTATCTTAGTCCCTCTGGTCGCCGTCTAGGGGATGGTGTGAGGAAGGCTCCGACCGTAGAACGGGGTAGGAACCGCGACGTGGCTGTGGGAACCAATGAGAAGACGGAGCTAGATTCTGGTGGCTGGCTGGGAACGCTCAACGGGCACGCGCTCACTGACTGGAGCTGCCATTTCACGGGCTGGCAGATGGCGGGTTTTGGATATTAAAGAGTCTGGGTCAATGAGAGGCTGTCTAAGCTTTTTGGCTTTTTCAATAGCTTTTTATTCTAAAACAACTTTTATGTGAAATGGTATTTTTTAAGTGGTGTTGGACCAGTTCAGAAGAGGGCACTTCTTTGTAGGGTAAATACTTGGTTCATCAATGAAACATCCTGTGACATTTGTTTTGTTAATGAAACATTTTAGGACTAGTTGGATGTCTGTTTCCACATTCCGTGCAAATTGTACAATTTTTCTGAAATAAAATTGCATTTTAGATTGATTATTGTCATTTTGTTTTATCCAAAGGGGGGGATGTGAAATGTTGCTTTGGTGGCTTAAGTGCAGGTGTTTTAAAGCAATGGATAATTGTATGAAACTAGCTGAAATCCATGCCATTAGGCGCGTAAATTTTTGCTTACAAATAGTAAATTGGAGGTCTTTCTATAGAATAGGCAAGGATTTCCCTTGGTTAACAATTTCTTTAATTTTGGCCAATGAGAAGGCTTATTTGTCTCTTTGTCTTATACATAAGCTTCTTTATTATATAGATAGTAACAAACTCACCTCAAAAAAGTGATTTTACATGTGTTTAAAATTTTTAAGGTGTGTTTAAAATCTTTTGTGATAAACAATGATGTGATGGTAGCAACAACTTAAAACAATTGAACTTAAAATAAAAAAAATTGTTGATTGTTAAACTTTATTTTTTTAAATTGTAAACTACAACATGTAAGCTTGATTGCGTATCACAATGAGACTCTTACATATCTAATCCTATTCTGCAGATTGTTTGTAATTTATAATCCACAATATTCTACTCCTAATAAAAATTCATGATCAAGGAGCTAGGCTAAGTAACTTGAAGGAAGTTTCATAGATACTTTATGGAGTATGATTAGGAGGTGTAATATGACATATTTAATTATTTTTATTGAAAAAATCTATAAAACTTTATAAATGTATATATAGATATAAATGTATATATAGATATAAATATATATATATATATATATATATATATATTCAAAATAAAGAATATAAATTAGAAGTTTGTGGAAACATTCATTAAAATATATATCTTAAATATAAAAGTACTTTTGCATTACTTTTGCAACACAATAATATTTGATTAAGTTGAGATAATTTGAACTAGCTAAGATATCCACTTTTTTCATAAACATATCATTCAAATCAACATCCATTATTTTTGTTGCACTTGAAATTCTAAATTACTTCAATTCATAAAAAATTTCAAAATTATCTTTATTTATAATTTTTACAAGCTCTAAACTTATGATATCACTTGATACTTCTAAAAAAATTAAGCTCACCATCTTTTATATGCTATAAGTCCTTCAATCTTACTAATAAATAGTTTGGTAATTCATGATCTTTAAATTGCACACATTTACTCATATAATAAAATCTTTTGTAAAATTCTTCACTATCATGTTTAACTTTTTCATAGCTAGAAATATCAAATGATAATGGTGTAATGTCTTCAAATTTTTTGGCCAATCTTTTGAAAATAAAACAATTCCTACATTATAATAAGTCTTCAAGTTCCACAATAACCTTCTAAATATTTCTTTATTTTTTATTTAAGAGATACTTCCTTTACACCACTATTGTTGTGCACATTTTTTTATCAATATGTATATCCTCAATATAACACTTCTTTTATTGCTAAAAGCTCTTAAGTCTTCAAATACTTTATTACTATGACCAAGTGATTTGCAAATATTTGCACATTGATTTCTATTCAAATATTATAATACCAACTATTGAAATTATTTTATGAATGTGATATGCCATGAAACTACTATGTTAAAATTATCAACTTCTCTTATAAAGCTTATTAGCTTATTTTTCTAATTCTTTGTATTTTCTTAATAATTTATTAATTCAATAATATAATTGAATTAATCAACTTATAAAAAGTCCATACTTTGCAATGAATTCAACAAAGGGCTACATGCTTGCTGTAAATTAAATTTCTAATTAAAAAAAAACAATTATGACACTTCTATATAAATAATGATAGGAGTTTTATCAAATAAATTAAATATAAATATCTTAATCAAATGCTAATAAATTCAAAAAAAATAAATGACTTAAGAAATTTTAATACTAAATTAAATCAATATATGGATAATATAATAAAATTTTATTTATTTATATAAGAAACTTTTTATTGTATACTATATTTAAATTTATGACCTTCATTACATATCTTTGGTGATGAAAAATAAATATAACTTGAGAAGATTAATTGAGGATTTAATTTGCTTTCTACATTGTTTAAATATTTATTATGGACATACATATTTATCTGGATAAGAAGTGCTAGGTAGAAGATACATGTAGATAGATTTGATATTATCTTATGACAAAGCTTTTTAGAAGCTTTATAGATGCATATTTGACTTTATATATGTTTATAATTGATTGGTAGGTTAAAAACTTGTTCAACAAGTTAGCCATGTGTTTGTCATGGACATACATATTTACTATAATATTTACTTAAATGATTAAGTAGAAGTAGATAAAAATAGATTTATTTCATGATATTTTTTAGATAAGCTTCTTAAAAGCTTCATTGATGGTGCTTTGACTTTACATGTGTTTGTAGTTAATTGATAGATTAGAAACTTGGTCAACAAGTTAACCTCAAGTTGATTCCTTGTGAAATAAGCTAATTATATGGCGTACATATAGCAAACTTACTTTACAAGTTAAAATATGTATCTTGTAAAGTTTTCACATTTTGGAGGTCCTATAGAACATCAATGCGTAGCTCTTAGTTAAAAGTATATATGGAGGCAAGAGTGAAGCCTTCTTCACTCTTGTCAACACCTTTCTAGTCTTTAGTCATGTTTCAAGTCTTTATAGTCTTCTTATCTTTGGCTATAATTATTATAATTTAATACTATATCATCTTTGAGTGATTTTTTAGTTCTTTTGAGTCATACGAGAATATATTAAGGATTTCTTTCTTTAAGATTCATGTCCTTGATAGTGTCACATATATGGATAGCTAGTTGTATAAGTTAATAATATAGCATGCTTAAAGAAAACTTGCTTTGCATGTTAAGACAATTTTTTTTACAAATTGGACACATGTTGGAGGTCTTATAGAACATTGCCATATAGCTCCTAGTTAGATAGTATATATAGAGGCAAGAGTGAAGCCTTCCTCATTCTTGTCAATACTTTTTAATTCTTAGTCTCATTTCAAGACTTTTTAGACTTCTTATCTTTGAAAATAGCAATTTTAGTTTAATATTATGCAATTATTAAATGATTTTTTAGTCTTTTTGAGTGACACAAGAATTTATTGATCTTTTAGTTCTTTGAAATTCATATCCTTGGTAGTTTGATAAGAATGTTAATTTGTTGTTTTTATTTTTTTTAGAAGTGAGTGAATTAGCCACTCCTAATATAATATTTTAAAAGTTTAATATTATCCTTCTTTAAATTAATTTTTAATTTTTAAAATCTATATATATATATATTTAAAGAAATTAGAAAACCATTCTTTTTAAAAATCACATTTCAAAAATCGCATAATAGAATATTTCAAAAATTTATAAATTCATAAATTTATCCAAGTAAAGGTTTAATACAAACAAACACACAAAAAAAAAGAAAAAAAAAAGGAATTCACAAACATAAAAGACAAAGAGGATTTTGACGGATTTTCAATTGATAAGGGATTGCTACTTCAATTCGATATGATAAAGATAAGCTTTTCTTTCCTAATCACCTTGTAATTACACTTTTTAGTACATGAATTTTTGGATTAATTCTTCAATTATCTTATTATCTTTAATTAATATTACATTAATTAAACCTTTTACCTCATCTTAGTAATTATTTATTAATTTTTAAATTTCAATTATCTTTCTACCTTCAATTTTTAATCTTATATTATTTCAATTTTTACTTCACTTTTAACCTTAAATTTATTTTTTTATTTTTAACTTTTAATCTTTATGTTATTTATTTTTAATTTTATTTTTAATTTTTAATTTATTTTTGATTTAAAACTTTTAATCCTATGCTATTTTATTTTAATTTAATTTTTTACCTTCAACTTTTAATCCTTACATTACTTTATATTTGATTTAAAATTTAACTTTTATTCTTGCTTTAATTATTGATCTTTAAATTTTAATGTTATTTTATTATTTTAGAAAAAAGTCAATTAGATTTTTAGACTTAAAAAATAAAATAAAATAATATGTAGTTATTTATCATTCAACTTAAGAAATTTAATTTAATTAACTTGTGATAGGAATTTAAGCCATCCCATCTAGGAGGGTTAATTTTAACTCATAGTATGTGACAAATATAATTTGTTACATCTTACACTTCTTTAATATATGATGATCACTTCTTATAAAATATGTCTCTAAAAGACAAAATAATATCATGGACATACACATTTATTTAAATAAAAAAACTAGGTCAATAAATTAACCATGTGTCACACATATAAATAGCTTGTGATATAAGCTAAGAATATGGTGTGCATAAAGAATACTTATCTTACATGTTAAAACACATGTTTTACAAATTGGACATGTGTTGGAGATCCTATAGAATATTGCCATACAATTCCTAGCTAGATAGTATATATAGAGATAAGAGTGAAGCCTTCTTTACTCTTAATGCCTTTTTAGTCTCATTTCAAGACTTTTTAGTCTTCTTATCTTTGACAATAGCCATTCTAGTTTGATATTATGCCATCATTGATTGATTTTTTAATCTTTTCAAGTGACACAAGAATTTATTGATTTTTTAGTTCTTTCAAATTCATGTCCTTGAGAATAATACATCAAAATAAAGATGAATTTTTTATAGTTGTTAATAAAATAGATGTAACACATTATAGATTAATGTAATAGATTATTTTTTTTATTAATCTTTATTTTTACAACCAAAATATCAAAGATAAAAAATTAAAATAATTAAAATTAAGTACATATCAACATAAGAATGATATACAATCTAAGTTTTTAACAAAATATTTGGACTTTTGCTACATTGACATTATAAGTCATAGTATCTATAAAATCTAGTGCTAATAAAAATTGAAAATCTTTTGATAGTTTATACGCTTATATTGGCTATATCAAAAATGAGCTTATTAAGTCTATTATTTGTCTTCCAAACATCATCTCAAATACTATATTCAAAATACAAAAAACCAACATAAAAGTCTCAAAATCAAAGAAAAAAAAAAAAAAAAAAAAAAAAAACATAGGATTACCTATTATATACAACTTATTGCTCTCACATTGTCATATTACATGAAGCCGTGCTTCAAAATGTAGCAAGAACTTGGCTATAGAAGAAAAATTGGAAAAATCCAAAATAAGATCTTAAAAAATTTAATAGAATTTTAAATAAAATCTAATTAAATCTTAATAATATTAATTAAATCCTAATTGAATCTACAAAAAAATTATAAAATTTATAAAATAAACATAAAAAATCGTAAATAAGCCTTAAAAATTATTAAAAATTCCTAAAATAATATTAAAAATAAAAACCTTAGTTAAATCTTAGATAAATTTTAAATAAATTTCAATCAAATCTTATAATTTTTTTTTAAAAATAAAAATAAATCCTAATAAATCCTAAATCTTAAATTTAATTCTAATGAAATCTTAAGCCAAATCCAATAGTAAATTAAAACCTCAATAAATAATAATTTAATCATACATTTTAACTCAAAAGTTTTATTTTTTTCAATTACTTAGTTAAAAACATGCACAAATAATTTAAGAAGGATCAAAAAAACCAAATAAAAGATAAATCTTATAATCTACTTAGATGTTGGCTAATATCCTTCTCCAATCTTGATGTCAATATTCTAGTACTAATATCTCTTGATTTCAACATCTAATAGCTCTCAAAATTTAAAAAATTGTTGAAAATAAAGTCTAATATTAGTGTCCATAATATTATATTAATCTAATTGATAGATTCTTTTAAATCTTAAAAACCTTCATTAATTCTCTAACCTCTAATTTCTAAAATCTCCAATACTTATGAATTATTATAACCTTCAAAAGAACCATTCAATCAAATTAAAATTTATGATGCACAAGTAATACATCAATAATCACTCAATTACAAAATTTTACTAGTAGATTATCTATTAATCTCACAAAATTCTCTAAAGTATAAACTCTTTATATTTTTCAAAAATCTAAAGTCACTCCAAAACAACTCCATCTTTGCAAAGCTTTTATAAATTCATTATAAACTCAAATTGCTCAAAATCATATATATATTTTTTTTTATTTTTTTATTTTTTTTTCTAATCTTCTTTGAGAACTTGCTCTTTGATCAATCAAAAAACCTTAAAATCATTGTAGATGCATAAATTTGTACTAAGATGTCTAATTTCAACTCTAATTCACAACTATTGTCATGTAGTAATACAACCATTAAGTGAAATAAGAAAAAAATATTTTATTATAGAAGAGATTAATTAAAAAGATATAATTAAAAAATATAGATAAAAATAGGTAAGTAAGAAAACCTTATAGTATTAATATTATGTCTATAAAAATAAATTCTATTTACTAGGTATGGCCATAAATAAGGCAAATCAAGGTAGATTAAAAAAAACAAAGAATATAAGCATACAATGACTCAAAAAATTATTTCAATATTGACATAGTTTAGAAAGAACGGTGTATTTTAGATAAATTATAGTGAATAATGACATGCGGTTTATATAGCAAATAAATTATTCTTTTATAGCTATAAAATGAATCCAAGTTCAAAAGAATCCATTTGGTAATTGGAGAGCTAAGACCAATCTAATTTGGAGTAGTATTGAAATAATTTTTTGAGTGTGGTGTCTAATTTTTGGATTCTATCAATTACTCAATATTACAACATTCTATCATCATCAAATTTACTATGAAAATATTATTACTAATTTAATGACATCATTAATACTTATTAGCAATATTTTTAATATAAAATCACCATTCTTAATTACAATTCTTGGCACAGATATGTTCCGAATTATCACATTGTAGGACCTTCTAGAATCTTTTGTAAATTTCTAGAATATTTTAGATACTTGTAGAATCTTCCACAATCTTTTAGAAAGTTCCATAGGCTTCTAAAAGCTTCTTTAGACTTCTAGAAGCTTTTTTAGATTTCTAGAATCATCTATAGAAAATACTATAGACTACTATAACCTTAATTATAGTATAAATAGAAGTATTTAGAATCATTTTTGCTATCAATCTCATTCTTTGTCTTTAATCTTGAAATATTTCTTTATTACATTCTTGTGTCCTTGATAATTCTTTCAATAACTATGAAACTTATTCTCCACTCTCTCTAAGAAATATCATCCTCTTCTCTTCTTCATTCTCAAAAATCTTATAGCCAAATTGCTTCTAAACTTAGTTGCAATAAAGCTAATATCTCTAGACTAGCAAAAAAGATTACTTTCAATAAAAAAAACTTTAAACTAGACATACTAAAGAAACTCACTGTAGTAGATGAAATGACAATTATTTTCCAAATCAACACTAAAAATGGTGAAAATACTATTGAGATTGCTAAAAACCTTACTAATATTATTAATAATCTTGTGTCAACTCAAACCATTCAAAATATTTTCAAGAAATGGAATATGAAAGCTGTGGTGAAGAAAAAAAAAACCACTATTATCTATCTCCCATTAAAAATAATGCTTGGATTTTGCTTTGAAGTATAAGGAATGGAATATGGAGGATTGAAAGAGGGTTATTTGGTCAGATGAGACAAAAATTAATAGATTTGAGTCAGATGGTAGGAAGTGGGTGTCGAAACAAAAGGGACAATTCTTGCTTGATAAGAAGATCCAAGAAATAGTTAAGCATGGAGGTGGAAATATAATGGTATGGAATTATATGGAATGGAATAGGATTGGCATGATAGTAGAAGTTGAGGAGAGGATGGATGACAAGCAATTTGTGGAAATTCTTAAAAAAACTTGCTTCCTAACATTGAAGAATTTGATATTTTTAAGGAAGAGGTGATTTTTCAGTAAGATAACAACCCGAAGCATAATTAAAAACTAACATAGAAGTAGTTTGATCATCATGGGATTAAAGTAATGGATTGGCCTTCTCATTCTTCTAATCTTAATTCCATTGAATATCTTTAGAAATACCTGAAATGCTAGCTCAACACCTGGAAGATAAAACCAAAGAAAGTTTGGAAATTATGAAAAAGAATAGATGTAGAATGGAATAATATTGAAGCAATTATGTACCAAAAATTAATAGAAAGTATGCTTAGGAGGTTGGAAGCAGTTATCAAGGTCAAAGAAGGTTCTACAAAGTATTGATATTTAATTGGATACCACATTTAAAAAACTGTTTCAATATTGTTCTAAATTGGATTGGTCATAGCTCCAGAATTACCTAATGGATTCTTTTCAAGCTGAGCTATGTATATTTGATAGCTGTAAAAGAACACGTTATATATTATATAAACCTTGTGTCATTATTCACTATAATTCATCTGTGATACACCATTCTTTTCAAAATATATTAATATTGAAACAATTTTTTGAGTCACTATATGTAAAAAGAAGTTAAGAATTGATTTTAGTAAAAATTACCTCAAAAAAATAAGAATTGATACTTAGAAGGGATTAATTACCAACTAAGATTGAAATTAGATCTTGAGGTATAAAATCAAGCTTTTATATTATTTTTAATATTCTTTTATAAATTAAAGAATGGCATTTGAGAATAAACTTGAAGAGAGATTTTTGAATGTTGGTTTCATAACATTGAATTAGTATTGAGATTTTTAAGGATTTTTTAAGTTAATAATATATTCAATGAGTTTGAATTTTGAGAAATAAAAAGAAGTTTATACATTTTAAGATTTTGTGAGTTTCATAGTATATATTTGGATGAAAATTAGACAATTTTTTGTTGTGCTTGTATGAAAAATTTGAAATCAATTGAGATGTTAGATTGAAGCATATGAAGATTTTTGTGGATTATGGTCTTGAAAATTTGAAATTTAGGATTAATGAGTGATTATAAGATTTAATAATATTTACCAGTTGGATTGAAGTAAAATTTAGAGAAAGTAATTAAGACTTGAATATATACACACGATCAAAATTTTTTATGAAAATAAATTCTACTTACTTTGTATAGCCATAAATAAGAAAAAATAAAGTAGATTAAAAAATAAAGAATATAATCATATATAAGAAGAAGTTAGGAATTGATTTTAATAAAAAATAGTTCAAGAAAATAAGAACTGATACTCGAAGAGGACCAATTGCCAACTAGGATTGAAATCAGACCTTGAGATACAAAACCAAGCATCTATATTGTTTCTAGGATTCTTTTGCAAATTGAAGAGTAGGATTTTAGAGCAAACTTAAGAAGATATTTTTAAGTATTGGTTTCATATCATTTGAATTAATATTGAAATTTTGAAGGATTTTTAAAGTTAATAATATATTTGGTGGATTTGGATTTTAAGAAATAAAAACGAGTTTATAAATTTTAAGATTTTGTAAATTTCATAGCATGTGTATAAGTGAAAATTAGGAAGTTTTTTTTTTTTTACTTGTATATGAAAAATTTAAGATCAATTAAGTAATTAAATTAAAGCATATGACTATTTTTATGGCTTGTAGTCTTAAAAATTTGAGATTTAGGATTAATGAGTGATTATAAGATCTAATAATATTTTCTAATTGGATTAAAGTAAAATTTAGTGAAAATAATTAAGACTTAAATATCTAAACATAATCCAAATTTTGAAGCATTTGAAAGAATTAGCAAGGAAAAATTATTGTTGAAAGATCAATATTTAAATTGGAGAGGAAGGCGACCAACAACTAATATGTTTTGGATGTCGTTTTTGTAATTAATAAGTTTGATTTTTTTCAAATTTTACATATTTATTAATTACTTATTAATTGAAGTTTAAATAAAATTTTAATTAAGACCTATAATTCAATTCATATTTATTGAGGTTTCAAATAGCTACAATAATTGATTAAAATTTACTTTGAATGTTATTGAGGTTGTTTTAGATTTAGGATTTGATTAAAATTTAGTCTAAGATTAGGATTTAGAATTTTTTTAATATTTAATTAAAATTTGTGAAGTATTTGATTAAAATTTATTTAGGACTTAATAGAATATAATTAGAATTTAGAATTTTTTTGAAATTTGTCTGAGATTAGGATTTGATTAAGATTTTATTAGAATTTAGGATTTTATTGGGATATTTTTAAGGTTAGGATTTAAAATTTTATTAAGATTTGATTTAGAATTAAGATTAAGAATTTTCTTAATATTTAATTAGGAATTTTTTAAAGATTTGATTAAAATTTATTTAAGATTTTATTAGGATTTATTTAAAAATTTGATTGAAATTGATTTAGAATTTTTTAAAGATTTGTTGAGGATTATATTAGAATTTTATTAGGATTTAATTAGAATTTTTATTTTTATTATTTTTAAAATATTTTATTATTATATAAATTTCATTAAAGATTAATTTATGATTACTTTATGTTTTTTTTGTAGGTTCTTAATAATTCTTTTGGATTTAATTAAATGTTAATTAACATTGTCATAATTTAATTAATTTTTTTTAAGAGTCTATTAAAG
Organism: Physcomitrium patens; assembly: GCF_059467195.1. Taxonomy (NCBI): domain Eukaryota; kingdom Viridiplantae; phylum Streptophyta; class Bryopsida; order Funariales; family Funariaceae; genus Physcomitrium; species Physcomitrium patens. Next base: position 2,424,322 of record NC_143417.1, on the reverse strand, counting down.
TTGTTAGAATCATCTTATTTTAAGTTTTATTTTTTCTTCCAAAACTTTGTATCCAATGTATTTTCAAGTAGACTTCACGTAATATGACACTAATGTTGTATTGTAGTTTGGCTACTATATGAAAATAATGAATATATCTATTTAATATATAATTTATTATATAATATGGTGAGAGCCACGTTATTAGATTTTAATTAGTTATAAAATGTAGTTAGATTACTACTTTGAAGTAGTTAGTTTAAAAGGATTATTATTGAAGTTGATTTTATATTCATAATAATTTTATATATTTAGATCTATCTTTATTACACATTTCTAAATCTTGAAATCTTGTTTTATTTCTTTTATTTGGTATTTAGGGCACATACTATACAAAACTTATTAGAAAAAAGATTGGAGAAGGAATTTAATTTAAAAAGAGTAGTTAAGTCAATCATATGGATGAATGGAAATGAATGATGAAAATCTCGATTCTTATTGGCCAAATTCATCTCCAGTGGACTTCAAGGAGGCTGTCTAAGGCCTTGTGAGGAATTAGGATTATTTTATTGAGGCCACTTGAATTTAAGAGGCTAGAGTCAAAAAATTTAGATTTTTTGCTATGATTTTGGAGAAAATTTTGGATGATTTGGAGTTTCCATGAGAAAGATATAGAGGCTCAAAGTTAAAAAGTTGGTTTTATACCTATTGTCACTCTTTTGGACAAAATGCATGCATACAAAAAGTAATGAAGAATCCAAAATTAGAGTTGAAGTGAGCAATTTTTTGACTATATTTTATATATATATTTGTTAATAAATTCTAAGTTAGAATATATGAGATATAAGAAGTTGAAGTCAGCACTTGTAATCTAAGGGCAATAAGTGATCCGATTTATTAGTGGTTGTATTTCAAGCTATATCTTGAGTGATTTGATAAAATTTTAGCTAAAAATTTCTGAAAATATATATTATAATGTTATCAAACTTTATATATAAATTTTGTAATATTTGAATTTTGGATTTTTGAGATACAAAGAAAATAATATTTGGGTGCTTATAAATTAGGGTTTAGAGAACTTGCTAGGATTTATAAGATGCCATATGATTGATTGTTAGGGACATAGTCCTTAGACCTTTCTAGAGACAAGTTTCTAGAACCTTCTAGAAAGAAGTCTCTAGAAACTTCCAAAAGATTCCTTAAATATTCTCTTAGAATATTCTTCAAAGATTTCCTAAAGATTCTTTGAAGATTCCCTAAAGATTCCCTTAGAAGGCTCTAGAAGATTCTTAGAATATTCTAGTAGATTCTAGGAAGTTACTTGAGAAGCTTCCTAGCTCTTGGGTAGTTGCTCGAGAAGCTTCATAGTTCTTGGGAAGCTTCTTGATGTGCTTCCTTAGAACCATAGGCCAGTAGTATATATAGGAGTCGAGGCTGAAGAGTTCTTCAGTCTCGACAACGCATCTCTTGAAGCTCTAGCTCAATTCTCTTGGCGTTACTCTTGTACTCATCTGATAATCTAATTCTTGTCATTTCTTCTTGAACTTCTTGTTTAGATTTCTTGTTTGTATTTTTGGTCCGTGACAGTTTGTCGAGACTGCCTTTATCTTAATATCAGAGCTTAGTTCTTTGAGGCAGAGAGTGGACTACCCCTTTCCTTGGAGATACTTGAGCGTTCTAAGGGTTGCGGATTACCCTCTCTTGGACTGATATTAATTCCTTCTCTTTTTTTAGCATAGCTAGTAGAAAAGACTGTTAACATCGATTTCAGAGCTTTGCCTTCTTCATAGAGTGCGGATTACCCCTCTTCTCGAAAGCATTGAGGCATTTTTAGAGGTTGCGGATTACCCTCCTCTAAAACTGAAATCGTTTAGTGTTTTTCTTTTTTCTTTTCTCCGAGTAGGTTTTAGTGACAAGTAGTGCTACAATTTTCTCCAAGAGACTTAGCAATTTCTTCTTCTCTCAAAATTTTAATCCATCTATTCTCTAAATATGGAAGTAGACCAGGTCATAGACAGTGCATCTCCACAAGTAGACAATAGAGTGGCAACTCTTGCAGATCTTCAAGCTCTTATGAATAGTGTACGAAAGGAGATTGCATTTCTTCGCAATCCAAGTAAAGAACCTCAAATTGATCTAGTGACCGAAGAAGCTAGACGCGAAATTCATAGCCTACAACAAGAGATTATTCGACTGAGAGAAGCAAGACATGTGTCACATACGACCCCTATAGATACTTCAAGGATTAGTACAAAAGAACCAAAAGCGAGTATGCCAGATAAGTTTGACGGGACAAGAGCCAACTTTCGAGGTTTTGTGCAACAAGTACGGCTTTACCTACGCCTATACCCTTCTCGTTATCCGAATGGATTTACCCAGGTTGCTTTCATAGGTACTCTTCTATCAGGAAATGCTCGCTCTTGATTTGCTCCACTATTGGAGAAAGATTCTCCAATATTTTACGACCTAGAGGCTTTCATAGAGAGACTTACTGCTGCGTTTGGAGATAGCGATCGAGAAAGAGTGGCTGAAAGAAAGATACAAAATCTGCGACAAGGATCACGTTCTGCTGCAATCTGTGCTGCAGAATTTCAACAGCTTACATGTGATCTTCATTGGAATGATAAGGCGTTCATGACACGATTTGGATATGGACTGAGAGATGATGTCAAGAACTTATTGATTACCATGCCTAAAGCGGATACTTTAAAAGAACTTATATCTCAGGCAATTATTTGTGACAACCGCCTCTTTGAATTACGACAAGAAAGACGATCAGGCTGGAGAAATGATGGAGCATTTGCTACATTTTCAAAAGGTCCAGAGAATCACTCCACAGATCCTGAACCCATGCAAATTGATGCGGTACGTTTCAAACCCCTCACAGCTGAGGAAAGGAAGCGACGGTTTGAACAAAACTTGTGTTTATATTGCGGAGAAGCGGGCCATAAAGCTGTAGATTGTCGGAAGAAACAGAAGCCTCAAACAACAAGACTCAGGAGTACAAGCATGCAGGAAAACAAGGACGCCCAGCCACAATAGGGACCGTACGGCTGGACATCTCAACATCCAAAATTAATCAAGGTCCCTTTCTCTCAGCTCAACCTTCAGATTGTTTTATGGTACCTTTACATCTGGGTATTCAAGAACTACAAGTCGATGCTTTATTAGACTCGGGTGCATCCGCTTGCTTTATAGATGAAGAATTTGCCAAGCTTCACAATATTTCTCTTGTAAAGAAACTTAAGCCTGTCCATGTAGAAGTCATAGATGGACGACCATTGTCTTCGGGCAATGTTATTCATGAAACTAAACCATTGAAGGTACGTCTTGAAAACCATGAGAGCAATATTGTGTTTAATGTTATCAAGATCCCTTCATGTCCTATCATTTTGGGACTATCTTGGCTTGATAGATATAATCCATTGATAGATTGGAAGTTGCGGAAAGTGACATTTCCAACAAACTCCTTGAAGGTGGAATCTGCCAAGATAATGTCTAGAAACAAATCCTTGTTTATAGGTGCAAGGGCTTTCATGAAGGAAGCCAAGCAAAATACACCTCTTGTCATCTTCGCAACTCCGACTCGAGAAGATGCAACTCCGACTTTGGTTATTCCAAAGTAGTATGAAGAATTCAAAGATGTCTTTGAAAAGAAGAATGCTGATATGCTGCCAGAGCATCGACCCTATGACTGTGCCATTGAATTGCAAGAAGGAGCACAACCACCTTTTGGACCAATCTACAATTTGTCGCAGACGGAGTTGACTGAGTTGCGAAAGTACATTGACGAGAATCTAGCCAAGAACTTCATCCATCATTCGAAGTCGCCAACTGGGGCACCAATCTTATTTGTGAAGAAGAAAGATGGCTCACTACGGATGTGCGTGGACTATCGAGGTCTCAACAAGGTGACAAAAAAGAATCGCTACCCACTGCCTTTGATCTCTGATCTTCTAGAACAACTTGGGCGTGCAAGGATCTTTACAAAGATTGACCTAAGGGGAGCTTACAACCTTGTGCGAATTAAGGAAGGAGATGAATGGAAGACAGCTTTTCGAACAAGGTATGGCCATTTTGAATACAATGTCATGCCATTTGGCCTTACTAATGCTCCAGCGGTCTTTCAAGACATGATGAATGACATCTTTCGAGAGCATCTAGACGATTTTGTTGTCATCTATCTAGATGATATTTTGATATTTTCTAAGAACGAGGAAGAACATGAGAAGCACGTTTGTCTAGTACTCAAAAAACTACGGGAGCGAGGACTCTATGCCAAATTGGAGAAGTGCTTATTTCACCAAACTGAGATGGAGTTTTTGGGATTCATCGCAACTACGGAAGGATTGAAGATGGATCCAAAGAAGGTGGAAGCAATCATGTCTTGGGAAGTTCCGAAGACGGTTAGGGACGTACAATGTTTTCTTGGATTTGCTAACTACTATCGGATCTTCATCAAGAATTATTCTCAAGTTGCTGCCCCCCTCACTCGGTTAACGTGCAAGGACAAGCTCGAATGGGGACCTATCGCAGAAAAAGCATTTCAAGATTTGAAGATAGTATTTACTACAGCTCCAATCTTGGTACATCCGGACTTTACAAAGGCCTTTTATTTGGAGACAGATGCTTCGGATTTTGCTTTGGGAGCTGTACTTTCACAGATGGGCGTAGATGAGAAGCTCCATCCAGTTGCGTTCTATTCTCGAAAATTCTCTGCTGCTGAGATCAACTATGAGATCCACGATAAGAAACTCTTTGCTATAGTAGATTCTTTCCAAGAGTGGCGCCACTTTCTCGAAGGAACTGCACATCCAGTGAACGTATATACGGATCACAAGAATTTGGAGTATTTTATGTCGGCTTGGGTTTTGAATCGGCGTCAAGCTCGGTGGAGTATGTCGCTATCCAGGTTCGACTTTGTTATTACTTATCGGCCTGGGAAGCAACAAGGGTTGTCCGATGCATTATCAAGGAGATCATATCTTGCGCCAAAGGCTGGAGATGCAGCATTTGATCAACAGTGCACGACATTGTTGAAGCCAGAGAAATTTCGACTCAACGCAGCTATTGTACTAATTGATGCTGACTTCCTCGACCAGGTACGGGCCGCAACCATTGAAGATTCTCTAGCCCTTGATATCAAGCAACATGCTAGTGATGATAAATTCAAGATGGAAGGAGATCTAGTATATTTCGAAGAGCGGTTGTATATCCCAAAAGGGCCAACACGACTCCGAGTTCTTCAATCTCGTCATGACTTTTCAGCTGCAGGACATTTTGGATTCAATAAGACCTTGGAACTTATTTCCCGCGATTTCTGGTGGCCTCAAATGTGGAAGGGTGTGAAAGATTTTGTTGTATCTTGTGACATTTGTTCAAGATCTTAAAACCCTCGACATCGGCCTTATGGACTTCTACAGCCATTGCCTATTCCGCGCCGACCATGGTCTTCGATTTCCATGGACTTTATTACGGATCTACCACCATCGAATTCATTTGACAGCATTTTTGTTGTCGTAGATCGGCTTACAAAGATGGCACATTTTGTCCCTTGCAAGAAGACATCGTCAAGCGAAGACACAACAAGACTCTTTCTTGATAATGTGTATCGATATCATGGTCTACTAGATGATATCGTATCGGATCGAGGAACCCAGTTTGTGTCAAAGTTTTGGAAATCTCTTTTTGAGATATTGAAGGTGGATATCAAGCTTTCTTCGGCATTTCATCCTCAAATGGACGGCCAAACAAAACGAGTGAATCAAGTTTTAGAGCAATATTTACGTTGCACCATCAACTATCAACAAGATGATTGGGCCGCATATCTACCGCTAGCCGAGTTCGCATATAACAACACCATTCATGCGTCAACTCAACAAACGCCATTCTTTTCCAATTATGGATACCATCCGAAGCTTGACTTATGGAGTTCGTCAACGATTAACAATCCGACAGCTGAAGGATTGGTGAAGGAGCTTTCGCAACTTCAAACTATATTGAAGCTTCAATTGCAAATTGCCCAAGAATCTTACAAGGCGTCCGCGGACAAATTTCGGAATGAGGCACCTAAATTCACGATTGGAGACAAAGTTTGGCTACTTCGACGAAATATTAAGACCAAGCGGCCATGTGACAAATTGGACTATCGGAGATTGGGACCATTTGTTATCCAGAAGCAGATCAATCCTGTAGCGTATCGTCTAGAGTTACCAGCTACTATGAAGGTACATCCTGTCTTTCATGTTTCTTTGTTGGAGCCTTATCGAGAATCGTCTTTTCCTGGAAGAGTACAATGTCCACCACCTAACATAGAAATAGAGAACCACGAAGAATACGAGGTGGAAAAGGTCCTGGATTCACGGCAAAGACGGGGTAAATTAGAATACTTTGTGCATTGGAGCGGTTACGATATTAATGAACGAACATGGGAGCCGGCCGAAAATCTCGCGAATGCGCCACAAAAAGTACAGGAGTTTCATCAACGATATCTTGAGAAACCCAAGCCGGTTCGACGATAGCTTCTTACTGAAGCTTGCTCATCCAGAAAACAGAAAAGAGGAGAGAGCACCACCAAAATCCATAGTTGATGTAGTCATTCTCTCCAAGATGGCGTAGAACTTTGTTAGTAGCCCAAGTTTGTTCTTATTGTTTTAGCCTTTGAATATGGATAGCCAAGATACTACACTTGTCATGTCATCTCAAGCAACTAGCTCACGAAGACGACCGCGAGATGAAGAACCGCCTGCACCACGACAACGTCGAAGGATTCCGAGCAACAGATCGCTGGTGATTGTATTTGAGGTCGAGCCTGCCTACAATGGTCAGCCAGAAGGAGTGTTTGGAGGACAATTTCACAATGAAGACACGGAGGTTCATGCTTGGTCAGAAGTTGAAGGCGTGGGCCACTACCGTTGGCTTCAAGGACCATTGAATCACTTGCCTCGTGAACAACAATTGGAGTTCATAGCAGAGGTTATGCGACAGATCTTCATTTTCTTGCGTTGGTATTGACTGACGATAACATTGCTTCTCGGAGACCTCGAAGCTAAAGGAGGAGGTGATGTTAGGGACATAGTCTTTAGACCTTTCTAGAGACGAGTTTCTAGAACCTTCTAGAAAGAAGTCTCTAGAAACTTCCAAAAGATTCCTTAAATATTTTCTTAGAATATTCTTCAAAGATTCCTTAAAGATTCTTTGAAGATTCCCTAAAGATTCCCTTAGAAGGCTCTAGAAGATTCTTAGAATATTCTAGTAGATTCTAGGAAGTTACTTGAGAAGCTTCCTAGCTCTTGGGTAGTTGCTCGAGAAGCTTCATAGTTCTTGGGAAGCTTCTTGATGTGCTTCCTTAGAACCATAGGCCAGTAGTATATATAGGAGTCGAGGCTAAAGAGTTCTTCAGTCTCGACAACGCATCTCTTGAAGCTCTAGCTCAATTCTCTTGGCGTTACTCTTGTACTCATCTGATAATCTAATTCTTGTCATTTCTTCTTGAACTTCTTGTTTAGATTTCTTGTTTGTATTTTTGGTCCGTGACATTGATAGTAGATTTACAATTCATTTTTTTTTTATGGTAAAGCATAAAAGAAAGTCTAAATTATCTAGAAATTTAAGAAAAAATTAAAAAATAGATTAAAAGATATAAATTTTTAAAGTTTAGAAAAAAAAAATCTTTGTGGAAGAAAAACATTTTGAAAAGATTTTGGTACAATTTGGATATTTTATGCAAAGTAAAGTGGATTTTTGAGATCCAAGACATCATATACTTGTTAAAAATGGAGATAGAGAGCTATAAAAAAATTATGATATAAAGATGGATTTTTAAGATGGACATTATAGATTTTTTTTGAGCTTAATCAAATCAAGCTTATCAACAAATAATTTAATCATAAGTTGGTATAGCAAAGGATTTTAGGACATTTCTAGATATTTTAGAAAGCCTTTTGTATGAAGCTATTTAAATATAAAAGAGTTTTATTAATAGAATATCTTTTAATATCATTATATTTATTTAGCTTTTATAATAAGAATATATATCATATTGGAACTTATCCAATAAGTTAAAGCTAAATTCTCTACATCTAGGTATCCAATGTATTTTAAAATAGAAAATCATGCCATATGACACTGCTATTGTATTATATGTATTCTTGCTTAAGAATGCATCAAGTACCTAGCTGTGGAAGGTAAGTAACAATGGAACAATAATTCTACTAAGTTTAATAGAGCCTTAAATAAACTTCAAGTAATTCCTAATAATCTAATCAAACTATAATCTATCCAAATAAATTTAAAAGATGTTATAAAAGAAATATAAAGAATTTTAAAAAATATTCAAAATAAAAATTCTAATGTAATTCTAATTATAACCTTTATTAAATCTTAACCAAATCCTAGCTGAAATCCTAATGAAACTCCAATAAAATCCTAAATCTTAAAGAAATCCTATATAAGTTCTAAACCAAATCCTAAGCAAACTCTCATCCTAACCAAATCCTAGACCAAATCCTAAACCAAATCCTAATCAAATCTTAGATCTTAAATAAATTCTTAACAAATCCTATAGCAAAATGGAACATCAAAAACTAATGATCAAACTATTGATATCAATTCAAAACTTGAACACTTCTTAATGTCTTAATTAGAAACAAGCACAAGAAAAATGATATCAATCGTACTTATTAATTTAAAGAAATACAAGATAATCCAATTGAGTGTTGAATGGCCTCTTATTCCAATGAAAATGCTAAACTTCTTATCCAAATATCTCCTTATTGAACCATTGATTTGATTTTAAATTTCACTTAAATATTGAAAATTAAGTCTAGTATCTATATAAATTTTTTTCACTTCAATCCAATTGACAAATTACTAAAGATCTTAGAAATACTCACTAATCCTAAAATTCCAATTTTTGAGATCTCAACCCACAAAAACCTTCACACACTTTGATCCAAGTCTTTGATTGACCTCAAAATTTGCACACACATTCACAACTAGCACACCAAAACACTGCCCAAAATTCATCTATACAACACTACAAAACTTAAGAAATCTTCAAATTTGTAAATACATTTTTATTTTTTAAAATCTAAACCAACCAAGAATATTATTAACTTTGAAAATCCCTCAATAACTCAATATTGATTGAATTGACATAAATCCAATGCTAAAAAATCTCTCCTCAAATCTATTCTCAAATTCTACTCTCCAATCTACCAAAAAACTCTTGCATCACTATTGGTGCTTGGTTTTGTGCCTTGGGGTCTGATTTTGATCCAGGTTGACAACCAATCCTCTCCAAGTATCAATTCTTGGTTTTTAATGGTAACTTTTGCTGAAATGTACTCTTACATCCTTCCTACACATGCTTATGTCATTTATTTTTCCAATCTACTTTGTTTTGCCTTATTTATGGCCCTACAAAGTAAGTAGAAGTCCATTTTGCAAAAAGGCAGCATTGATACTTTTTAGTTTTACTACCTTTTTGACTATTATCTATATTTCTAGGATAATTTGCTAAAATATTTTAAAATAATATCTTCTATAATATAATGTTTTCTTCTCTCTTTCATTCATTAGTCGTATTACATGACAATATTGCTCTTCTTTGAGTATTAATACTTGATTTCTTAAGGTAATTTCTACTACAAACAAGTCTTAACTTTCTCCTAAAGATCCCATAGGATTATTTTTTTCTTATCAACTTTAATTTGTCTTATTTATAGCCATACAAAGTAAATAAAAGCCTTTCTTACAAAAAAAACAACAATAACATTAAAAAATTTTATTATATCCCCAACTATTATCATGTTTTGTTACTATATCTTTTAACTATGTTCTTCTATAATAGAACTCATATTTTTATCTTTCACCATATAATTATGTCATAACATAAAAATATTGTTTGCATACAACATAACAATGTTACGACATATATGCAAGTGTAGTAGCTCTTCGCTCTCACATTACTTACATGTGGTATAGGAATATCATGGTGTATATGTAAGTGTAAATTTGAGCAATTTGAAGTAAGGAAAAAACACATGATTGAGAGGGGGTCACAATGAGGGCAAAGTGAAGTAAACAAGAGAAGAGGGTATAAATATTTATACAAAATTTTAGACTTTTTATCATTACATCTATAAATAATTCTATATTGATTGGTTCTCTCCAATTTGTAATCTATACTTGTAGAAGGTCTAAGTAGATCAAAAAATAATGAAGATAGAAAATAGCATATATACCTATTTATATATTTACTTTTCTTTTCTTCTAAATGTTGTTTCTTATTTCCAAAATGATTTATTAAACAAATTTGTGCATAATAATCTAATGATGAACATATTTAGGAAAAATCTATAAATATTGACATCTTTTTTCTTTCATAAATTCCTTACAAAAAATATCACAATATAAATATATATATATATATATATATATACACACAATATTAATGTCACTATTTGAAAGAAAAGCTGAAATAAAAAAAAGAAATCAAGAGAATCCATTGATCATTTTTAAAACACTTATTATCATTCCATAACTTTGGAGTGAGAATTAATAAAAGAAAAAAAATGTTTTAATTTTTCTTTTAAAAAATAGACACATATCAAATTTAATAACACTCACATAAATTTTGAGGCACATGATAAACCACATTCCTTAGAATCAAACCACATCCTTGCCAGTTTACACTAACATTGATTAGCAATCGGTCTGTCAAAAACGGTCATGAGGGACCTTTTCTTCAAGAAACGGTACACAATGGACTCTTGGTGGTGATAAATTGAAGGAAATAAAAGATAAACCCATGAAGAAAAGATGAGAAACCCTAATAAGCTGAGGAAGCTGTTGTTGCAGAAAGAGATGTGGACGCTGCCTTTGCAGTATGTGTGTGTGTGTGTCAATGCCTCGTCCGCACCATCTTGATGACAGATGTGTAGAACTGTGAGTTGGGTAAGTTTGTGGGGTCTAGGATCGGTACTCTGCTGGAAGATTCTCCGCAAATTGTGGTATTTCCAGTGCCTTTAATAGCACGGCCATGCACTGAGGGGGGGATCCACTCATTCTGCTCAATTGTATCATCTGCGGTGGATTGATATATGTATTGGACGATGGTTGTGAACGGCAACTGTGTCCATCGACTCCGCTTCATGAGTTGTCATGCAATCCGGTCCTGCAAGTCCATCCGTGTTTTCACGCAATCAGTTCCGGTATCTGGACCCATCCGGTAGCTTCTCACACAGCTTCCTAATCTAACTTTCAATTGTGTGCTCCATCTTTGCATCTTTTTTTTTTTGTATTTTTTCAGTGTTAGCTGCGTTGGTTAGACATCATTCTAGAATTGGCTCGGTGGCTTTCATGTACCATCTTCATAACCTAGATTGCCTTTTTCAACGAAGTTACTGAAACCGTGCTTGGTGTTTGAATTTGAGTTTCAGATAGATAGATAGTCTTGTCGATTTTCCCTGTCATTTGGATTTCAGCCATGGTTTTGATGCTTGTGGCGAGGAAAATTTTTGAGGTTCATGCCCATGAATGGGTCTTGGCTTGTCTTGTGTGAAGAGCTGTTGTCGACTGGAATTCAACTCTAATTTGGACATTGTTCTTGTTTGTTTCTGTTTTTTTCTTGCGAAATATGTCCTGTTCTGTCGTTCCGGGTGGTCTATTTCGCGGAGCACAATCCTGTGACCATCTATGTCATCTTCTAGTGGTCAGAAATTGAAGGTCTTTGTTCTTTCTCTGCGGTTCTTACCTGTCATCATCTGCTTAGATGTTGGTTTTCTTCGTTGCAGGATTTCAATTTCAACGTCAGGTATGGCAGAGGGCCACTCCCAGCAATCAATGGCTAGCGAAGTGCATCCGTTGGCAGCTTCAGGCTTCAATGCTGATCAGAGAATTTATGAATCGGCTCGACCAAGCTACCCAGCAGCTGTGTTAAAGATGGTGAAGGAAGAAATTGTGGTTCCTCTTGGTAACCCCACCACAGCCTCGAGTCTCTCGGTGCTGGATCTAGCCGCGGGTACCGGAAAGTGGACGCGACTAATTCTTCCTTTAGGCATTGGTCAGATTGTTGCTGTTGAGCCCTCTCCTGGCATGCGCCGCGAGTTTCAGCTCGTTTGTCCTAACGTTACCATCCTCGACGGCTCGGGTACTGCTATTCCACTGCCAGATGCAAGCGTGGATGTCATCTTCATCGCACAGGTATGGATCCGAGCTCTTTTCTGATTTGAAAGGTATTCACGGTGATTGGAGGGCATTTGGGACACAATAATCTAGGGTTTCCAAGACACTGGCTGATGTGTTTGTGTCGATCTTCATCGTCAGGCATTTCACTGGTTCGCAAACGTTGATGCATTGACCGAGATGCACCGCGTGTTGAAACCGGAAGGAACAGTTGTCATGATTTGGAACCTGGAAGACATGAGGACTTCCTGGGTTGCAAGGTTACGTGGTGCCTATGAGAAACACGAAGCTGGTAGTCCTCAGTACAGATTAGGGCTGTGGCGGAGACCCTTTGTAGAGCCAGATATGGCGAAGGTGGTGTCAAAAATGTTCCATTTACCATTTCATGAACGGCAAGTCAGCCACTCTGTGTCGAACACGAAAGATGATGTGTGGCAACGCGTCCTCAGCAAGAGTTACGTTGCAGTTCTCAGCGCTGAGCAGAAGGAAGAGCTGAAGAAAGAAGTGGACCATATTTTGTCAGCAGAGGATGTACACTGGGATAATGGAGAGGGTACCGAAAAAGTGGTGCAGTATCCTTATACAACTGATGTCGTATGGTTCAAGAAGCTCTCGTCAGACGTTTTACCTCAAAATGCGAGTGCCTTCACCCCCTTTTTTTATGAAAAAGGCTTCGAACCCTATGTCACTTGATCCTGCAAGTCGCCGTGGCGTTTCCTTTGACCATCTCCAGTGCAGAGTTGGACAAAATTATCGGAACTGAACAGGTTCAGCTTTGGTTTTTCATGAGTCCAGAGTCAGCATTGTTTTTTGGATCCAGCATCGCACTGTTTTAGTGCGAGGCACATTGATTTGTCCATTCTGTGAATTTCTAATTCAATTATGTCCTTACAAGTCATTCATTCTACATTTTGGCTGCTTGGTACGATGCTTATGTGGTCTTACGTGCTGCAACCTATTGTGGATATCTTTCCTCGCAGTTGTAGATTGAATGCGATGCTTTGGGATTTGCGCGCATTCAAGCATTGATGCAGTCTTCCTAATTGACTTCTGTGGGGAAATATTTGTGGGAGAGTTCAGGTGGAGACAATCTCGACTCCTCTTCAAGAATCGAAGAAATACGCCAGGGTAATCCGCGCTTGAGTTCTGGTCACAGTTTCTCGGTGTAAAACGACCTTATAAAATGCATCTGTTAACACCTGCATTCAAAAGCAATCAGCGAACTACATCGCATAATTTTTTTATTCTAGAAATCTTCGCATCAAATTTTAAGGTGTGGCAAGCGCGTAATTGACCTCAGTGGGATAAAAACATCAACCGGTTAATCGTAATGCGTCACTGACGTTGATGCCTACACCGTCAAGTCGCGAACTTGCGGTGACCCAGTTACCATCATTCTGTGCATGAGATCTACCGAAATCAACCTGGTGCGACATACCAACAAATGAAAGTCTGCGTGCAGACCTCCAAGCACATCCTCCTCGATGACACCCATCAGCTACAGTGAGATGCTCCACCTTGTCGTTGTATTCTCGGATTGGATCACTGCTGTCATGTCCCACTGAAGTCGGCATATGTGCTGCGGAGATCGGCATGGCACAAACATGAAGAATGCAGCGATTTCATGCAAATTTGAAGGTGAGTTTCACTAACAGATTAGCAGAAGACTATGTTGCCCCGCTAGAATTTATCCATGCTGAAGTGGGTGATCATTGGGAGGAGGTGGAGATAACTCATATTAAAACAGGGAGATAAAAAGTTGTCACTAACAAAGATTGCCAACTAAAATTAGACCTAGTTATACACATATACTTATATTAGTTTAACAGAAGTACAAAAAGTATTTGAGAGTACATTTTAGTGTATAGATTTCATCATTTCTATTATCTTCTACAATGTTACTACAATTACCATCATTCTAATGAAAGCTCATGTTGGCATCAAAAAGCATTCTATGACTGCATAATTGTAGTAGTTGTGGTACAAGTGTACATAAGTATTTTCAACTATTTACTAAAAATAGTATTTAACATATGTTTATATTATCTCAATTGTATATAATTTTTTCCAAAGTGTAGAATATCACCAATATTGGTTTTGAGGTATATCTATATATGTTTATGTGTATGTATATGTAGGAAGTTATTAAAGCCACATCTTTCTTTGCCATCTCATGAATGATTCCATGTCTATTTTTTGTTCTCATCTCTTGTTTTTGTCCCTCATTCCCATCCTTCATTTTCATCCCTTATTTCTAATCCTTTTGTTCATTTTCCATGTTTTAAGCGTGGAATAGGCCCCACTTTATACTCCTTCTTTCCTTCCTCCTCTATTTGCAAAATACCCAACATTTGTAATTCATTTGTGCTCAAATAGGAATTAGTAGGAAATACTTTTATAGATATTGGTTGCTCAAAATATGTGTAATGAAAAAAAATACAAAAAATACAAAAAAACAATAAGAAAATTATTGATATTGTTACTTGGATGATTTGGATAGTATTACAACATTGTTAAGTGTTAACACAACTATATGGTAAAAAATAAAAATATAGATGTTATTATAGAAGAGCCTAGTAGAAAGATGTAGTAGAAAAATAAGAATAAATCATAGAAAGATAGTAAAAAGTTTAGTCTTAATGCTGCCTTTTGTAGAAAGAGCTTCTATTTACATTGTAGGAGCATAAAAGCCTCAAATCAAAATAAATAAAATAAATAAATAATATAAATATCTTTAAAAGAGTGTTAAAAATAGTTTTATGCAAAAATTACCTCAAATTACCAAAAATTGATACTTGAAGAGGATAGGTTATGAACTTGGATCAAAATCAGATCCTAAGGCATAAAACTGCACATCTATGGTAATTCAAAGGTTCTTTTGCAAATCAAGATAGGATTTTGAGCGTAGACTTGAAAAGAGATTTTTGAGAGTTGGTTTCATGTCATTTGAATTAATATTGAGGTTTTGAGAGATTTTGAAAGTTAGTAATGTATTTGGTAGGTTTGGATTTTGAGAAATAAGAATAATTTTATAAATTTCAGGATTTTGTGAGTTTTATAGCATATTTACAAGTCGAAATTTGAAATTTTGTTATTGTACTTGTTGTAAATGTGTGTGAAAATTTTGAAATCAATTAAGTAGTTAGATTGAAGCATATGAGAGTTTTGTGGGTTATGGTCTCAAAAATTGGGATTTAAAAGATTGGTGAGGTTTTTAAGATATCTGCCAATCTGCAAGTTGGATTGAAATACAATTTTGCTCAAAAGAAGCTAACTTGACTTCCAACAATTGTGAAAAATTTACAACTAATTGAATTGTGAAATAAGAGATTGTGGCTTGAGAATATTGACATTAAGATTAGAGAAGGAGGTTAACCAATATTTGAGCAAAGTTTAGGGATTATTGTCTATTTCTTATGTATGATTTTTTTCTAATTTGTTTTACTTGTTGCTAACTTAGTTGTTGCAAAGTTTACAAATTTGAGTCAAAATCAATAATTCAATTAATAGTTATTAAATTTTCAATTTGTTATAGGATTTATTAAGAGTTTATTTAAGATTTAGGATTTGATTAAGGATTGATGAGGATTGATTTAGGATCTAGGATTTGATTAGAATTTTTTAAGAGTTGTTTTAGAATTTAATTAGGATTTAAGGTTTATTAGGGTTTCATTAGATTTGATCTAGGATTTAGAATTTGCTACAATTTCATTAGATTTTATCTAGGGTTTAGGATTTTGCTAGGATTTCATTAGAGTTTGGTTGGAATTTAAAATTTTATTAGAATTTGATCTAGGATTTGATTAAGATTTATTAGAATTTCAATTAGGATTTTTTCTAAGATTTTATTAGGATTAATTAGGATTTTAATTAGGATTCAATTAGAATTTGATCTAAGATTTGGTTAAGATTTATTAAGATATTAATTAAGATTAAATTAAGATTTTATTAGGATTAATTTAGGATTTATTTAAGATTTCTATTTTTATTATTTAAAACAATTATTTTTTATTTATTTTATTTTTTATTATAATATTTTTTAAAAATTATTATTATATATTTTTAAGGATTTCTTTATTATATTTCTTTGAGATTAATTTATGAGTTCTTTGTATTTTTTTATAACTTCTTTTAAATTTACTTTGAATTGGTTAAAGTTTGATCAGGATTATTAAGGATAACTTAAAGTTTATTTAAGACTCCATTAGACTTAGTAGGATTATTGTTATATTTCTACTTTCCTTCTACAATTATATGCTTGATGTATTCTCAAGCAAGAATACATGTAATATGACAACATTAAAAAAACAAGGCATGGTGCAATGATTTTATAATTAAAACTATTGATAATACATGCATGGGATTTAACAATGGAAGCATGATTTATCTAAAAATTTCTTTCATTGTATTTATTTCACTTAAAACTATCTCATTTTATAAAAAATAATAGAAATCCACCATTGTGTTGAATATAACTTTGAAACAATCATCCTCAAAAGTGAGTTTCTATCACTAAAGATTTGTCTTGGCCCACAAAAATTCATAGATTTTCTTTTCTTTCATCTAAGCATAAAATTCGGTTAAAATAAAAGCAATGAAGTTGGCTTTTGAAAGACATCATTCAATATTTTTTTAAATGCTAAAAGTAAACTTAATATTCAATTTTTAGTTAAATTTTTGCACAAAAAAAATGTTATTAAAATGATCATTGTTTTCAAAAAAACAATCTATGGCTTTTAAATCAAAAATTACAAATTAAATGTTTTTTATTTTAATAAACCATCATATGAAGGATTAAATATATCCAAAGTAAGTCAATAGTGTATTTGTTGAAATAAATTCGATTGTTTTTTATAAACGTATAGACTTTTGTACCTTTGTATTCAAAAATATAACCTTTTAAAGTAATATTATTATTGCTTAAACAAAATGAATGATATTAAATTTATTTGTGAAATTGTGATGCATGTATAGATGTATATATTATATCAACAAATACATACATACATACAAATATATATATATATATATATATATATATGAAATGGTAATGTCAAGTGATACAATTATTATAAATTCAGATAGAAAATAAAAATGTATACATTATGTATATAAATACATATAGAAGTCAAAACATATTACTTTTATGATATATCATTTATTTGTATGTTTATTTATTTATTTGAAATATTATAGTCTCAATGTTTAAAAATTTGATTTATTTGAATTTATATGTGTATATGTGTTTTTTCTTTTTTCTTTTATAATTCACATCAACAACAAATAATAATAATAAAATAAAGATATCTGATAAATAATTTAAAAATATTTCTAACAATTGCTCAAAAATACTTTAAAGTGTCTTTAAAATATTGGAGCTTGTATGAAAGCTTCTATACAAGCTTCAATACCAATATTCAAGCTATGATAAAACTTCTACAAGGTTGTCTAACATAACTTTATAAACCAAATTAATACTTAAAACATTCTAATGTTTGCACAAATGGATTTTGCAGGTTGGCTATTTCTCAAATGGAGAAAGAAAAAGGAAGGGAGTATAAAGCAAGGCCCGTCCCAAGCTAGAAACAAGAATAGGAACAAGAAGGCCTGAAATGGGAATATGAATAAAGAGGCTAGGAATGAAGGATGGAAACATGGGATTGGAAATGGAAGATAGAAATAGGACCTATGAGATAGCAAAGAGAAGTGTGGCTTTATCAATTCATATATATATATATATATATATATAGATAATTTTAAAAAATAAAAAATTTAAATATTATTAAAATTTATTTTTTTCAAAATATTTATAAAATATTATTTAATTTTAATTTTATAAAATAATTTTATTAGATATTTATTTTTGAATAATTAGAAAATTTTATTAAAATATAATATAATTAATTTATGTTTTAAAAGTATTATTTTTTATATTAAAAAAAAACCTTAAAAATCCTTTTTGATATTAATAATATGCATGAAGTTGATAAGAAGTATCTCAATTTTACTATTATTTGATTTAAAATTAATAAAGTTATAAATAAATAAATAAATAAATGGATAATATTTTAAGATGAATATATATACACAAAGACCACTATTTTTATTATTATTATTATATATATATATATATATATAGATAAGACTTATTTATTTATTGTTTTAATTATTTTTCATATGGTTACACTTCATGTTGTCATAATGGAAAGAATTTTACATCAAGAAAGCATTGGACTTTTGATTGACATTAATTACTCAAACAAGTTGTAAATTTATAAAATACAAATCTTATTTATAACTTGTCCTTGTAAAGATAGTTACATCAAATATACAAGTCTTGGATGCACAAGAGTCCCCAAGATGTGTCTAGATATCCTAATACCACTTCTACTCTTATAGAAATTCCTTCCAAATTTGTATCATCTAAAAACTTCAAATCTAACTATCTAGTTGAACTCAAACTTCTCTACAAGTTAACTTATACCTTTAACTACTTCTACAATAAAAAAAATAAAAAAATAAAAAAACTATTGTAGATTTATTTTAGATCTTCAAATATTGCTTAATTTCAAGTAGGTGCTAAACAGGACAATTTCCATTCACCAATGTACTAAATCTACCATATCTCAAAAATCCAATATTCAAATATCATAAAATTTCATATATAGTTTCTTAGTATAGTCATCTACACTTATAGAAATTTTGAGCCAAAAATTCATCCAAAAATTCAAGATATGTTCCAAACCAAAATCTCTATGAAAAAAACTCACTTACAAACTCTAGTTTTCAAGCACCGACTTCCAACAACTCTTTCTCCTTCATTCCAAATTAGAATTTATCAATTCTTTTGCATAAAATGTAGTTCTTCAAGTCAACTTTTAAACATCACTTTTTGATCTCCAAAAGCTCTCACTCAATTCCTTGTATTTACAAAAATAGTGGCAATAGATATAATTTCAAGACCCTAACTTCAAGCACCCATTTTGCTCTCATAAAAACTCCGAATTCCTTGATTTTTGCACGAAAATTGTAGCCCTCAAAACAAGCTAACAAATCCTAACCTTTAAACTTCAAATGACCACCTTGAAGTGGCCTCAAACTCCAATATGGTCTTGGACAACATCTTAAAGTCCATTGGGCATGACCTTCAACCAATGGGAATGAAGTCATCCATCAACTTGCCTTATCCATCCATATGGGAATGCCTAGAAGTCAAAATATTATCCTAAATATATCTACTCTAAATTCCTTATCAATAAATCCTACAACTTCTATCTTTAATTACAAAACTTAAACTACAAACTTAAACAAATTAAACAAGGATTTTATTTTTATTTTTATATTTTTTTAATTACAACCCAAACTCTCAGAAAATTCCATATTACTTTTACATATTATGCTACTTTCCAACATGATAATATTTATTTTTTTATTGCATCTCCTTAGTCACATTTGTTTTTTTTACTTTCATACAATTTTTTTTTAACTAGTTTTATGTGTTTGTAATCTCTTCTTCTTCTTCTTCACTTAATTTAAATATATTATTTTCATTTTTTATAATTTCTTAAAAAAATAATATACCAATTAGAATATATTTCTGTAATTCTTGGTGAATAATATCTAATTTTGAGTTTTATGTGTTTTTTTTAAAAAAAAAACATTAAAAAATCAATGAACCTGGTTTACCTGAATAAATATTGTAATATACGATTTACTAAATGTTTTTACAGAGTGAGGAGGTCATTTTACGAGAGTGGTGTGGCCCTCACTGATAGAAGCCACGTGTGCGTCCGCAGTGATGGGCCTATGGGCGGTCATAGGGGGTCACGCAGGTTTCAGCTGAAGGAAGCCCTACCGGTCTTCAACTGAAAACTCCTGCTCTTCGTCCTCCTTGGCCCAACTTCGCCGTCGCTACCATCCTCTCGCTCAATCCCTCGTCCTACTTGTATCATAATTTTCTTGGGTTCGCTTCAATTTCACCACTACTTCGATACCCATGTCGTCGATTTCATATTAATCTCTCATGTCCCAACATTGCGGATGCATTTGCATTCCCAGCTCGCTTGTGCACCGCCCGTGGAGTTTAATTGGGTCTGTTAAGGGAAGTTTTTGTTAGTGGGCTTTTGTAAGTTATGGCTCTCTGAACCCCGTTCTTCGAATTTCTGCAATGGTGCATGGGATGGTGTTCTGGGTCGCCGTTGCTGTGATGATCTGGTGGCAGTATCTGTCAGCAAAAGACCTGCTGCGTTCGAAGTGTGCTTTGCTTTTGGTTCAAAATTTTGTGGTAAGCGCTGAATACCGTGAGGTCTTTGAGAAGAGCGAGATGATTTGCAGGCGCCGATGGGACGAATTTCTTTGCCCCATTCTTTAATTTCGCTGCACCGTTTCCGCTAACTGCATGCAAGGATGTGAAGATTGGTCAATCGGCTGATCCATCCCAATATATCTCATGACTGGAGTCCACAGTTGCAGAAATGGCATATTAAATCAAGCAGATTTTGAATAGCGCTTGAACAGGTACAACGCATTCACTTCA
Organism: Physcomitrium patens; assembly: GCF_059467195.1. Lineage (NCBI taxonomy): Eukaryota > Viridiplantae > Streptophyta > Bryopsida > Funariales > Funariaceae > Physcomitrium > Physcomitrium patens. The sequence continues at coordinate 2,403,618 of NC_143417.1, read as the reverse complement.
TTTTGAAAGGGAGATGTCTGACCAAACGAGAAGTCCACAGGAAATTCCAAATTGCAGAGCTGTTAGTGAATCATTTCGTCATTTGAAGCAATCGAGTTGTGAGTCTGAGGTTTCTAAACCTTTAGGAATGTTGGAGATGACGGCAGGGTTGTCAGATGGTCGCGGAGTGCACGCATCTTGCTTACCGCTGAATCGTTTGGCAATAGGAGCAGTAAGAGGACGTATCTATATGAGTGCCATCGATGCCAAGGTGGATTAACGAATCTGGTACACTAATTTGTAAGCTTCCATGCAAGCAGTCCAACTTATAAATGACATTTGACGAATATTTTTGTGAGTCCCTGAACACGGGCCCAAAATTTTATTCATAGGTTATATTGCAGAGAGATGGCAGTTCACCTTTGAAATGTGCTCTTACAAAAAGGAGAATTAACTTCTCATGCACAATGAACATAATTAATGTGTACACTTCTAGAATGAAAGAAGCTTCCATTCGGAATAGGATGTAATTTTCTAAGCTTAGAATGGTCTCCACTTCTATTGCCCTGGGTCTTGCCCTAGGTCTTGCCTATCCTAGATTACTTGCCGGAGTACATGATTTTGAACAAGGAAATCTAATGTACTAAAGGACGTCATTATTTGCCTATGTTGTTGAACCTAAGTTTGTTTGAACAGGTGCTCTTCAGGGTGATGGGGAAAGCAAGAGGTGAAATTGATAAATATGACTTGTACCTGCATGACAGGCGAGAAGCGAGCAAGGAGGGCACCAACATGGGCTTTCAGTCTGATTTCCCTCATGACACTTGTGACCGACAGATAAGCTCGAGTGTAATGTTATTGTCCTCTTGTGGGCATCGTAGGACAGTAATAAATTCAGATGATTGCAGTCATAAAGTTTTCAGTAACTCAGACAACACTATTGACCTTTTAGATTTGAGCACGACTGGGAACCTTGAAAACTACGTGCTGAAAATCTCTCCATTCGAGTAAAACTGAGGCTGTTTGACCAATGCCCCACAGGGCCATGTCTATGATAAATCAGTCGCATTGGATCGGGAGCGGTTGGAAGTTGCAAGTTTGCGCCAGGATATCATTGACGAGTACGAGAAGAAAAGTGCGGAGCTCCTTGAGTACTTGGATTCCATGGAATCTGCATTTGAATACCAAAGGTTGGAGTACGAGGAGAGACAAAAAAATTTAAGATTGGAAAATGAGGAGCTCAGGCATGAATTGGCACATGGCTGCAGGTAGTATGGCCAGTGAGAAGCTAGAACATAAAACTAAAAACCTGGAACCACTAGAGCAGACTTGGCATTCAACATGAGAAATTCTCTTGTTAGCGGATGGTAATGAAATTTAATAATTGTAACAGGACACTTGCAATGTTACTCAGAAGACTCAATGGTCAGTAGTGTAATTTTGGTTTCTCTACTATTTGCTAATGCCATATGGGATTTCGTTTCAGTTACTTTTGGTAGGATTTTCAGGTCATCTCAATTTAAAATTAGGGATGGTCATGTTTAGTCATAAGAACCGGTACTCCTTGTTTTGTGCAGGGCTCGTGTAGCTGAGCTCCTCGAAAAGGATCAGGAGCGAGAGGAGGATGCTCATTACGTCGTTCAAGCGGTGCAAGTCTTGAAGAGCGAGATGAAGGAGAAAGAGAGGGTCGCCAAGAAGGACCATAGAAAAGTCAAGGTTAGATTGCACAAGAAATGCAAGTCATTATTCACAACTGGTCTGTGCTATGAGAGTGAGATTTAAAGGTGAATATTACTAGATTTAGACGCACATAGACGCTTTACAGATTTCAAAACAAAACTTGTTCGAAGTTTGAGAACAAAAATGTGCTACAAAAATGAACCAATTCCAATCAAGAACTATAAGGGAAACAACCAATAATACAGTTCATTTTCAAAACAAAAAGAGAGTGAATAGTTAGTTAAGGAAGTGTGTGGTGCAATTTAATTTGAATATTTACATGATTGTTTTCGTTCATAATGGGGTGTGAAAAGCTCTGCGGGCCATCTTTGGTCTTGAATGCGGCAGGAGCTGCAGTTAATGGTAGAAGAACTGCAATGGACTATTGAGAAGAAGGAAGAGGAGCATGAAAATGTAGGGAGGCGTGAGAAGAAAGCCCGAAAGCACATTGAGGAAGAGAATGATGTACTCAGACGGAAAGCTGCTCTTGGCTGGATGCTTGGTTGTTTATCAGGTACACATCAACACACAACGCTGGAGAGGTTCGAATTGCGTTTAATTCTTAAGCTTGGGAGGTGCTTTGAATCACTTCTTGCTTACTAACAAGATGCATGGGCCCGTGTTACGGTAGAGCTTTATTTGAGGCTGGACCCTGATATTGGAGCTGGCAGAATTCTGAAGCTGGTGCGTAAAGTCCAGCGAGAGTTGGAATCTGGGAATCGCGTTTTCAGCACCGGAGGAATGACGCCACCCAAGCTGGAATATGAGCTGATTCAAAGAGAGATCCGGAGGTTGATCAATGCTGGCAACTCCAATACACTGCCAAGTTTAGCCCAAAAATTACGCATAAATTCTTCTGTGGTGAGGACTGCCAAGCCCAAACAGTTCACAAGGGAACTTCCAGGTGATCGTCGTAAGAAGCTTAGGCTTAGTAAATCTCTTCGGGAGCAGGCCCAGGCCGCGCAACGAAGCTTCTCTGCACCTTCTGAAGTGTAAGTGCTGTATTGAACGTTTGAGGAAGAACAGTACACAAACACACTGAAAAACATGCTGTTATGTTACATAATTTTTTCGTTTACAATGTTCTTGCTTGAATGTAATTGCTAGGTAACAGATGCAGACAGAATTTGTAATCTATGCAGCTCAATCAAGAACTTAACGTCCTGCTTAATCTCCACAATCATGGCTCTTGTTATCGTTGTTTGACCTCACTCTTCAAGGTTCGCCTGAGAATTTAATGCTGGAGGATTGCTTTTGTGATCTCTATTGTTCAGGCCTTCGAGAAAGGAGGTTGCTGCCTGCGAAGGGTTTGTTCTAAAAGATCACCTCAAACAAAAGCATCATGTATCATGTCACAAGGACGTTCAGAAGAAAGATTGGGGAACCTGGAAAAAGCTAAGGCTACTGAAGATGGACCAAGCTGCCAAGGAAACTTCCTATCGTGAGATCAAGAAAGTTTTGCAAGGATTAGAGAGTAGCATGACTTATCTTTTGGGTCAAGAAAGGCGGCGTCGTTTAAATAATCAAAGTAGGATATGATCTCAGAACTTCGATAACTTCTGAACTGTGTAAATTAACCTGTCTACATTCTGTGTTCTAAACTAAAGTACAGCACAAGAGAACAGGAGAGCATAGTTGTCATATATTAAATGAGTACAACAGACGACAGTTTTATACTCTAGAAGAGTGTTTGTTGTCAACTGGTATGTCTTCAACTGGATTGAATCTGCATAAAATTAAATATTGTATTGATAGTTTGTATTCAAATATCTCTACCATTTATACCATTGAAACAAGCTTGGTGTTAAACCTTGGAAAGTGATTTGGTAAAGATGTTGGCCCACATTGTAGTATTTGAGACACACTCAAGCTGAAGTTATTCAACTATTTTTTTGTCTCAAAAAATTAATATAAAAAATTAATGTACTTTGACCAATCATAGAATTAATGTGCTTTGACCAAACATCAAACAATAAGTATCATGAGTGTAGGTTCAATTGGTGCATATTAATTAGCTAAAGTAAGAGATTGAGTGAATAAATTATTGTTGCTGTATTAAATAAAATCTTGAATAGAAGTTCAATGCATATAGAAAAGTATTTGTTTAACTCCAAGCCAATGTATTAGAGTAAGATTGACCATAAATTTGGCCAAATGATTCATGAATTTTTATATTATATTTTATAAAAGTAACCAAATATTAAAGACTATTGATAGCATGTTTGTATGGAATTTGATCTGTAGAGAAAAACTCATGGTGTTTTCTTTTTTTATATATAAATATCTAATGTTGACTTCATAAGGATTACCAATTTGATTGCATCAAGTGATATATAAAACATACTTATTATTAAATAATATTAGTATTTTAGTTTAATAATTATATAATATTTATATATCTAATATGTATTTAATGTTTTGATTGTGAATAATAAAAAAACCATTCATTAAAATATCAATTTCATACAATTATTGGATATAAAAATTCAATTATCAAAATATAGTTTATGTGAAAGGGTATGTAAATATGAATAGTTAATAAAAACATTAATATTAGAAGTATGTTTGAAAAAAATTATATATTAAAATATAATTATTAATAACTTTATACCTCAAATTTAGAAATTTTAAAGTCATAAAGTAATTTTAATAAGTAAAAAAAGAAAAAAAAAAAAAAAAAAAAAAAAAAAAATCATGTTTGAAATGAAAAAATACATGATTATCAAACCAAGCTTTGAGATGACTAGCCTTTCTATTTGTTTTGGTGATAAATGATTGATATCCCATGTCAATAAATTTTTTAAAAAAATAAAAAAATAAAAAAATAAAAATCAATCAATAGAAAAAAAATTTAAGACAACTGAAGCATTGAAATTTGAAGTAGGTTTGATGACTTAAGTAATAAAAGTATAAACAAAGAAGTTTTTATTACATAATTAAGTTAGTTTCTATGCTCCACATCAAAATATTGCAAGAGTAGCAAAGAAGAGACATTTTTTATTTTTTATGATTAAAAATATATGAACATAACACATAATTGAAAAAAACAATAATCTTAAAATTGAAGGTAGAAAAGGAGAGAGAGCAATAGAAAGAAAGAGAGATAATATGACAAAAAAACATGAGAGGCAAAAAAGACAATTAAGAAAAATTAAAAGATAAGACTATAAATATAGTTCACTAGAATATATATATATATATATATATATATATATATGTGTGTGTGTGTTTAAATTAACTATTTGAAGTTTAAGAAGAATTATTAGAAGAGTGTTACATAACAAAATTATTTAAAAAAAAAAAAGATAATATTCTTGTTTAAAAAGACATAATATATATTTTAATAAAATAAACCATATTTTCAAATTTCTTATGGTTTTCTATAGTTAACAAAGATACATTAGAAACTTTTAGTATTAATTTTGGTATGAGATTTTATAAAATTTAAAAATAATTTGTACAACTAAAGATTCTAAAATGTAAGAATTTGAGATATAAGACAATCTAAAGTTGATGTTGAATTAAAATTTTTAAAGTTGTAGTAAAGAAAAGATTGAATAGATAATAAGGGGTGGAAAGTGCATTAGTCTAAAATAAAATTCTAATATTAGTAACTTTTAGCCTACTTTGATCATACTTTGAGCCAATTTAGCTAAAGTAATTTTTTTTATTTAAATAATATTATTTTAAGCGACATTCGAAGGATTTATAAAGTAGTATTGTATGCCATAATAAGTAAGAAAATTAGTAAAATCTTGCAGGGTGAATTTATTGTCATTATTGGAATAAAAAGAAGAATTTATTCTTTAAAAAATTCTTAAATAAGAGTCTTATAACTTTTCAAATTAATAAAAGTTTAGATATCTTTTTAAAGTATACATAAAAATATATATGAAAAAAAAAATTAATAAATTTAAAGAAATAAATTTAGTCTTTCAGAAATGGTCTATTCATTGGGACACGTAAATTAGTATAGATTAATATTAATTCTCACATGATGAAAGTAGCAATATCATTTAAAGAAGCCATTTTTGAAGTAATTTTTAATAAAAAAACATATTAAAAATAAATAATTATAAATTATTACAACTAATCTCGTAATTATTGCAATAATTTTTTTGTAAATATCAAAATTTGGAATGTCCATGTCAATAATACTCTTTGAAGGTCTTAGTATATGTCTTTAAATAGAATTGTAGGAATAAAAGAATACCACTAGATTTTGTGGCTATACGAATAAATAAATAATAAAAATACATTCTTATTTTATGAATTTAATTTTAAATTTAAAAATTTTAAAAATTAAATAAGAAGTAAAAATATAATAATTGGAGAATATGTATATATATATATATATATATATATATATAAATAAATCTAAATATGGTAAATCAGAAAATATATATTAAATTTTTATTAATGATAGAGATTAAGATATTTTAAATGATGACATTTGATCCAAAATTAAGCTAAATAAAGTCTCAATTAATGCCAAATACTTGGCAAGAATAATTATTATCAAAGACAATTAGACATAGAGAATAGAAGTTGGTATGGTTGCATAATAAAAAAGACAAGGTGGTCATATATCAGATAATTTTTTAATTTAAGGCACCAACATAATATAATAAAGCATCCAATAAGTATAGCTAAAAGTAAAAACAGTAGCTCATCTTTAGAATAGTTGTTAATGTATTAGTAATAATATAATGATAATATTGACTTATAACAAAGTCTATAAAATAAACTTGTTCCAATTAAATAAATAAATATGTAAGATGAAAGTTACTAAATTTTGACTTGAAGGGAGGTCAAAGCAATGTGGATAGAAGAAAGCAACTTCAAAAATAAAACTCATTGATATTTTTCTAATGTAAAAAGAAATAAATTAGAAATTTAGTCAATATGAATAACATTAAATTATTATCATTATTTTTTTATATGATATTAAAAAAATTATATAATAAAGATGAAATTGGAAATTTCTCCTTAAGTTATAATAAATTCTAATTATGTAGAAGAAAATTGGGAAATAAATTAGTGGCTAAAGGTTTGTAAAAGTTTATTTAAAAATAGTCACATTATAGAGAATATATTTTAAAAATTAAATTACATCTACAAAAAAATTATAGCTACGTAATAGAGTTATTTTTGTAAATATGTATTAGACCAAATTTACTTAATATCTTTTTTAAAAAATTGATACTATCCAAAATACCTTGTAAATTTAAAAAATGAAAGTTTATATAATGAAACAGATTTCTTAAAGGGGCTTTACGCTTCTTAAGTTGTATTGCTACAAGAACAATTATATTCAAAGAGTAACAAATGAGGTTAAGAAATAAAAACTAGATGATAAGTCATTGTGTAAGTGTAAAAAAGACATTGTAGAAAGAATAGATTACACTCACATGAAATGAAATGCTTATGATCAACTGTAGAAAGGTCAAAGTCATATCCATGTGTTGTTCTGAATAAACACAACACAAGAAAAATAAAACAACAAAATTATTATGTATTATCTATTGGCAATAGACCCTCTTTTGCATATATATATATATATACATACATATACATACATACAAAAAGAGTGTCTATTACCAATAGATATGTCTCTTTGGTGTACCACAGTATCTAATAAATCTACTCAATCTAAAATACTCACACATCTCAACCCAAGGCTCAACCCAACTTCTAGTGCAAGTGGGCTTGAGTCATAAGGAAGTAGGACTTGAAGAATGGGGCTGAGCATTGGGAATACAATGCCAGCAGAAAAAAATATATGGTGAGTATTTTCAAACCTTGTGAACCACTGTTTAATGCTTAGACCTTGGTTCCACATGTTTAGACAAGAAATTGTGGCCTCGCTTGAACCCAGGAATCAAGTTTGACTTTTCAGTATTATCCCACATGCTATCCAGTAATGATCTGAGGACTGATCCCTGATATTAGACTAATGCATAGAGGACCGTTCAAGAGCATGCCCATAATATGGTGGCAATTTTAGCAATTGGAAATATAATTATTAATAGCATAAAGAGCCCAAGGTTTTGAGATATCCCTGGGTAGAATATATTCCACAATTCAGTGGGAAAGAAAAAACACAAACTGTTTTCAGTATATGTATATGTATATATATATATATATATATATATATTTTTTTTTTCAATTTTATTTTATTTTTTTAGCTTCCTTTCATTTCAAGAGGCTAAGAGTTTTTGTGCCGTAGTGGACTTGTACATGTGTGCTGATGAGAAGAAACCTAGGCCCCCTAAAATTGCATTGACTTCACTAGTCATTGTAGATGATTTGTTGTTGAACATGGAAGGCCAGGAAAAATGCTATTCTATTGCATCGGATTCGAAAGCCATTGTTTGTTATCAGTGATAGCCGCGGCCAGATTCTGCAGGATAATTTTACTTTAAAAATTTGTGAACCTGTGAATATCTGGTATCCTTCCTCAGCGTCGGGGATAGCCCCATCGTTTCTTAGCATGCAGCAAGTAGGAAAAACTTGTCTTCTCAACGTTCTACGAAAAGAAAAAATTATAATTAAAAAACAGGATATTAAAATACTGGGTGCAGCACAAGTAAAACTCGTGTTTACAACATAGAGAGTGCAAGGTCTGTCACCAACGTTGCAAGTACAACAAAGTCAGTAAAGACTGTTTAGGTTTTTTTGGTAATCTTCATTCCTCATCCTAAACAAAATATCTGGTGTGGTGTAACTTTTGAAACAACGACGTCAGGTAATCTAAGTTATAAAACACAACACGAATTCAACAACCTGTCAAAAATACATTTGTACAGCAAGACACACGGTTTAAGAAACAGGAATTAGAGACTTGTTGAACTAGGAAAGTTCATGATTCGCAAGGGAAAAGAGGGTTCACGCTTGTTTTGACTTAGGAAATTCGGGGAGACCGCAAAGCCTTCCTGTCAAGCTTCAATATTCCAACCTGACAGCTTTCTAATGCAGTTGAAATCACTTTGTGAAATAAATAAATCAATTAAAAAAAACCCCACCACCACCAACATCCGTCGTGGAAATCTGGGAGAATCTGCTACTAGAATCAGCGGCATCGATAGCCTGGTTCATGGACTTGGCATCCCCGTTACAAATTTCAAAGCTACGATAACTCTACTTGCTGCCGTCGCATCACCCTCCTCGCCTCCCTGGTCTTTCCATTCGCTTCCTGCAACAGTTGTTTCCTCATTCCCCGTTACGTCGGTATCGGCGATCGATGCTAGTTTTTTCCTTGCACACGGTCGGGAGACGAAACCTTTGCCAACGAAGTCAACGTCCTCAAAAAAGTGGCGCGTGTTTTGACAAGCAGATAAGGTTTTTCGTCAGTGAGCTCGCAGCGTTGTTTGTTCAGAGCGAGTAGGAAGAGAAGGCGGGGGATGAGAATGACAACGATTCAACTACGGGGATTATGAGGAGAGGCTGGAGAGGCTGACGAATCTGAGATCGGAGATTTGTAGTACAACAGGAAGAAGCTTGTCTTCTTTGGGATTTTTTGCCGCTCAAGATGTGAATAATGGGGCGTTTGTCGGAGCAGGACAATCTGGAGAATTTGCGAGAGCGTCTTGAATGGAGCGTTGCCCTGCTTGGATTGATTGCAGCCATTGTGGAGGATACGAACTGGGCGTGTCGTTGCCGAAGCGTGAGTTTGTTGCATCTGATCGAATGCCAAGGTTTTTTTTTACTGATCCCACCACATTTTGTCGCCGTTGCACTCTTCTGATTACAACAGAAGCTGTTGCATCAACTGAGCACCGAAGAGGTCATGGGGAAGAGTAAGGAGACTTCTTGGGTCAGGATTTAGCAAAACCCACTGCACAGCCAACCCAAATTCTGAAAGTAGCTGGTTTTTGAAAGCATAGTTAACTGTTGAGGATTGAATAACCTGGGCATGGCGAGGTAACTCGCAACGTCATGCTTGAGATTGAGAAGGGAGAGGAGCAAGTCATAGACTTCACTGCTGTTGTCCTATTAAAAACCCTTGGAGAAACAGAGGGTATAATCAGCCAAACGATGTCGCAGATCTACAGTTTTTTCCCTGAAAATTTGAGCGGGCAATGATATGTACACATTCACGTCAAAGATGGAAAAACGCGTCTCATTTCACCTAAAATGCAGCTAACTTACGTTTTTTTTTTTTTTTTTTTTTTTTTTTTTTTTTTCTGCTTCGTAGATGAAGTTGCTAGAAATATTCAAGAAAAAGAAGAAGACGGCGGTGGGCAATGGCGAACCTCACGATGCCTCGCCACCAACTCCAACGCCAACGCCGCTATCGAAGCCACCACCTGATCACAGCATCTGCAAGAGACCGGAGTCATATTTTCTTGCTCTAGCTCTGCCGCCATTGCACACATCCTCCCTACCGAAATATCCAACCCGTCGAATTGAATCGCAACTCACAAAAATCCAACCTCCTGTAGACAAGGTACACCAAAAATGACTTGAGCAATGCTCTGAGATTTTGTTTTATTTGAAGTGGATAGACGCATTGTTTAGGGTCATGTTGGTGCAGGCACCGAGTGCAAATGGGAGGGAGCAAGTGAAGATTGCGGCGTCTTACCTGAAGTCTCAGAAAAGATCCATGTGGGTGTGGCCGTGCCTGCAACTAGATTCTGACGCTTCTGAGCCGAGTAGTCCTACATCACCACGCCGAGATTCAAACTCCACTCGTAACCATTCTCTGTCATCACAAGACAGAAGGGATAGCTCTAATGCATTGGATCCTAGCTCCGCCGGAGGTTCAGGACGTCGTCACTCCATACGACCACAATCGGAATGCATAACGGTGGATTATGGTAATCCGGGGTACAATTTGATCGCAAACAACCCCGCCGAGGGTTCCGCGTATTCTACTCCGCAGAGGAATCCACGAGAGCGATCGAGAAGTGGCCATGGGAAGCCATCTACACCTCGTCATCAGGGCTGTCGCAAGCCGTGCAAGCTTCCATCGCCACCTAACTTGACTGAACTCGACAGAAAAATGCGACAATGTGCCACGGCGCCTGCAACACCGTTGCAGAAATTGTCTCCTCGACCGCGTGCACCGCCGGTATTGATGTTCAACCAGGAGACGGTACCGCAGGGGCACAAGCTGACGCCACCAGCTTCGCCTCGGCCGCACAAACTGACCCCGCCACCATCTCCTTATCACGCAACAAGCTCAGCCATGAATCTGGAAAGACTAGATGTGCCCAAACCTCCTCAGAGATGGAAGATGGGCCAGTTGATTGGCAGTGGCTCCTTCGGTTCTGTCTACGAAGGGTGGAATTTGTGAGCTCCTTTTCTTCTCTCAGGAGCTTAGCTTTGTGGTTAAAATGCTAATGACGTTGCTAGCAGATTAGAATGCAGTAGAGTTGTTTTGGGTTGAGGATGATATCACGCTGGTCGTGAGGTGGGTTCGCAGGCCATCTCTGAACACCTCTTAACATCTAATTTTCATGGCTTTCGTTTGGAGTTGATTGCATGATTGGAAGCAGCTTGTTCTGATCCTAATATGGTTGCAAAGCAGGGACGATGGCAGTTTCTTCGCCGTGAAAGTCAGCAGTATTGACAACGTTTCCTCTGAGATTCACCAGGTAAGCAGCCACTGGTTCGGTTAATCCAGCAACGCATAATCTATCAAATACTTTTGCGTCGTGCAATGTGGCATGATTTCTGGGTCCACTGTCGAGTCTCATCCTTCAACGTCATTGTGTGGGTAATCCATGGCAGGAGGTAGCGATGCTGAGTAAACTCAAGCATCCCAATATTGTCCAGTACTACGGCACTACCACGGTACTAAGCTCTACAAAATCCAATTCTACCTTCAAAGGGCTATGCATGGGGCTTTCTGTATTTATCTGTTCTGTGCATCTGCAGTAAAAATGGACCTTTCGAGGTCGGAATCCGTCTCTTGGGATGTTTTTTCTAACACAGGTCAATTAAACGTTGTGGCAATTAAAAAAAATTCAGGAGGACGGAAACATCTGCATATTTCTGGAGCTTGTGAAAATGGGCTCACTTGAGAAGATCATGAAGAAGTTTGACGCGTTTGACGAAGTGCTGATTAGGTTATACACTCGCCAGATCCTCAAGGGGCTGGAATATCTGCATTCCAGGAACACAGTGCATAGGTGACATTCTCTATTTTACATCACCCGGATGGTCTGCACTTGTTGAGCCTGATTTGAGTAAGGAGAACCTGTGTTGAGAGCTTCAATTCTAAAACCATTGAATTGCGTGCAGGGACATTAAGTGCGCAAACATCCTAGTGGATTCTGATGGGCAAGTGAAGCTAGCGGATTTCGGTTTAGCCAAACAGGTTCTTACCTTCCGCACCTCTTGCGTTGTGGCAATTCGCCCTCTTCAAAGTTTATAAAGTATGCCTAGTTAGTTTAGCAAAACCTAGACACCTCGCAAGCTTTTTCTTCGGAGAGCTCCAATCTATGGTGTAGTAATGAACAAAGATCTGCAATTATGTTAAAATTGCTTACGGCGATGGAAGCAGTGATGAAGCAGGCTCAATCTGAAGATCCCTTGATGTGTTCAGATGAAGGAGTCAATGGCCAGTTCAGTGAAGGGCTCCCCATATTACATGGCTCCCGAGGTAATCACTCTTCAGCAAGTGCACTCTGCTAACTTACTCCAAAATTCATTGTGTTTTTCGTGGTCTGTGTGTGAATCTCCTCTTGAGGTGATCTGCGAATTTTATGTGTTGGACTTTGACACCGAAGGAATTGCTTGCCAGATTTTGGCCCCACAACACAGTAAACGCCCTTATGGGCTGCCCGTGGATATCTGGAGCCTTGGGTGTACTGTGATTGAAATGGCAGACGGCAAGCCGCCATGGGGTGCATTCCAAGGGGTGAGTTCTAGTTCATATCTACTCTTTACTTTTTGAATCTTTACTTTTTGTGCGAGCTTAAAGCGATGCAAGTGCACAATTCATTGGACGAAATTGTATTAATTGGAAACGATGTGGGAATTTCCTCAGTATGGGTTCGTTTTCAATGTAGTGAAGGGGGTCCTGCCACCCATTCCTGAGCATCTGAGTGACAAAGCAAAGGACTTCATATCCCAGTGTTTGCGTAAGCGTCCAGAGGACCGACCCACAGTGAAAGAGCTTCTACTTCATCCCTTTGTAGCCATCACTTCCCGGACGTTCTGAGTTTCTGTTCCTATTCGCGACCAACTTTGCAAGGTTTTTGAGATTACCCTGCGGTGTGTTTTTCTCGTGCCCCACGTTGATCAGAAGCCTTAGAGACTACCTGATATTATTTTTTCAAGAACATCGCCACTGCCAGATTGGATTCTTTGAAACGCGATACACAGAACATTCATTGCCTTACAGGGAGCTGGCAATTCCTTCAGCAAATAGTGTCCGATTGCTCTATTCCTCTTTGGGCATTCACATACTTCGGCAGAAATCTCAGAAATTCTCCAGAATTCAGGTTTAGTACTTCAATTCGAGGTTCACGGGGTGTAGAGGAGACGTTCGCTATCACTTTTTCATCTTCCACGTGAGAAAGCGAGGTTAATTCACGCTTCACGTTGGTCTGCGACTGGTCATTCATGCGTACAAGCGAAGCAACCATTGTTGTAATCCAGAAAATGCAAAGCTTTCATCTGAGTATAATCGGAGATCATTAGAGGGACCTGGACGCCAAAAAGGAATCTGACCCATTCAAATCCTATACAATCAGGAGAAGAGGTCTTCTTCCTCATGTAACACACATTGGTAGAAGCATAGGAATTTACTAGAAAGATTTCAAGTCAGTTGATATGCTTTTCTGAACATTTCCATACTGATGAAACACGATTGCCGTTTCACAGAAATGAGAATTAGTTCCAACGATTTCGACCGATTTACTATGAAAATTAGACCAGGGTAAATTCGATCTTTAAATCCGATTTAGACTTTCCTGGATATGTACATGTAATATATTGTACAACTCCCCTCCTGTAATGGACCTCACAACTGAAATCAATCAATACCAGGAAGAGGTTTTGAAGTCTTGAATCAAACCCTAGAATTTTTTGAAAACCCTGTGAATTCGCTAGTTTGATAACGTAGCAGTTTTCAAAACTAACTTGAAATTGAGCTACGATCAGGTCGAGGCAGAGTCTCTTTATTTTCATTATAAGGTTTCAATAGAGAGTCACTGCATTCACGCGATTGATGAGAATGGATCGTTCTGCTTACAACGCCAATCAATACTAGGTTTTAGAGCTTGAACAGCAGCGCATCATGTAGCATAGTAAAGATTTCTAGATCTCCAATCTGGCTCAAGTTCGACACCCTAACTCTAAACTCAGCGATGATACGTGTGCACTTTTAGCACGACTGCATTAAAACCCAACTGTTTCCCCCAAAGCACAATGAAAGTCTTGACAGCATCTATGATGAACAACTCGTGGTAGAGTTATAAACCATTACAAATGCGCTTCAACACACATGGCAATCAACAAAATCAGTCTCACCCAGTGTGAACCGAATCTGCAGGATAAGACACGCTAGAACCGTCTGTGTAACCGCCATATCCTCCCCTTCACCTTGAATACCAAATCTTTCGTCCGTTATTGAAGGATTTTCACATGAGAAGGTTGCCATCTGCCACCCAACACAAAAGTACCCACATCCTAGTGACCTGTCTAACTTGTGTCTCTGCCTTCGCCTCTGGCGTCAAACCTTCGCAGACAACTCCCAGCGATTCAGCAAGGTAAACCTAGGAGCTGCCGATGGATCACGAGGTTTACGTTGTGTCGATCCTCAACTGACAGCACATTTTCACTGCAGTCATTGTACAATTTCAGTTTCAATACATGTGTGTGTAAACATAGGTATGTATGCTAGAATATAATATTTTACATGATTTCTTACATAATACAATGACATGCAACAAGGAGAAAAAGCGTAAGGTTTCAGATACATTATTTTTGTAGTTTCTCGACGATGCGAACTTCCAATTGTGATGTAAAGAAATATTTTTTGTATATTTCAAAATTATTTGAGCGTGAATGATTTGAAAAACAGCATGAGAATCTCTCAAGTGCCAACGAGTCATGCGCTGGTCATTTCAATCAATGTTGCCATGTGGGCACCTATGCATATATTCATTCTGCTTTCAGCAAACATGGATTGTGTTCTAAGGTTTATCCCGTGAGCCAGGGCTCACGACATTCATCATCTGCTAGCTAGGGCTTGCAGTGAGATACACTCCCAGAATCCAGTCAAGAGAGGTTTCTGCCATGGCGGCTTGCTAATCTTTGCAAGGCGCACGTCGAGGCGCTCACCCTTGTGCACAGCCTCTCTCTGGCACCGAAACTTGATCGCTGTGGAAAACTGAAGCCGAGGTTACCACACGTAGAATTTTGAGAGCTTTGAACCGACTGCGTGTGCTATCTGTTGACCTTTCGGCACATTCGTGTGTCTCAGGGCTGCACAGATCAGATCTTCTTGTCTGCGCACACAATTGAATGCCGTGAGGAGCATGCTGGCGACTGGAGCTTCTTCAATATGGGTAATGAGGGTAAAGGAGAGGTTGATAGGGGAGGAATAATTGCCAACCATAACTCCCACCGGGAACATATCAAGCAGGACTCTAGCTTCACAATCATTTCCGTTTTTTACTTCGTATTTACATATATCCACGAGGAAGGGATGCATTCATGCTTTCCTTGCTCAGCAGGAGACTCAAGAAGCTTGCCTCAAGCTGGCTGCCAACCCTAGTTCATAGGATGTGGAACTTGTGAGAAAGAAGAGGGTTGCTGCTGTGTTTGCTATGCCCTCTATCTGCTGCACAGGGAAGAGGGTGTGATAGATTAAAGCCTATGAGATGGTATCAGAGTGGCATGGAGAAGCCTCCTGCTTCTGAAAGCAAAAAAGAGGTGCCTGCACCAACGAGGTGGTGGACGCGTTGGATGACCCATTCAGATGCACTGGTTCATGGGTCCACGTCGTCCATCTGGATCTGTTTGCCTTTTATTTACTCCTATTTATTTGTGTGTTCAATTTTTGGACAGCAAAAAAACAATCGTTCTTGACGCTGGTGGCTGACCCATTTTATCCTTGTACATAGTACAACACTGTATTGCTGTCCTGTTGATTTCTGGAGGGACCCATTTTTCAACCACTTCCATCATTCAGCCACAGTTGCGCATCATCATCGGTAGAAGAACCGTCTAGTTGTTGGTGAGTTTCTTAAGAAAGTTCACCTAGAGAACCTCTTCGAAAACCAAGACGTGAGTACCGATTATTACAGTCTGATCCCACAACTATTCACAATAAATGGACATGATATTTTATTTTTAATTCAACGAGGGATACAGTGTTTAGCAAGTTTGCAACAAACACGGGCAAGATACTACTTGATAACGTTAACATGTATTTGAGTTAATATCTTTAGGGAAAGAAAATGTTAAATTTCCTAAGAATACTGAAAACCGTATCATCAGCTGGGAGGTATTCAAATTCCAATGTAGTTGGAACACAGGCATTCTTATAAGATAACATACGAACCGCCCCGATTCTTTTTCTAGTGAGGTCTCATGTCAGATGTTATCTTTTCCAGTGAGTTGTCAGTCATTGTTTTTGTTTCATTATTTATTTCCTTAAAACATGTTTTAAAAAGAGATTTGAAGGAACAGTTTAAAAAGTCCACCAGTGTCAGTCGATCGGATCGGATACCCCGAGTTTCAGTACACACATAATATTAATTAGCAATGAATAGCAGAGCTCAAGCATGGGAGAGGATCGAAAACAGTACCGATCAACGACACGCCAAAGGAGGTGGAAACAAATGTTAAGGCATCATAAAGAGGCTTGCGTAAAATGAACTGAGAGGACCCAATGTCCAGTATACACAAAGAGAATAATTTTCTAATGCGCAGACCCTTCCAAACACTACGTCTCAAATAGAATTTATGTACATTCATATCTTTGGAGGAATCTCTCGTGTTCTAATAGCTGCCCCTGGTGTTTCTGTACAGAAACTCCTCTAACTCTTAAGGATAATGGATGGGTTTGGAATTAGATGAGCCGGGAAAACGATGAGTAACTTCAGCAGTTGAAGCAGCCTGCAAAAGCTAAATGACCAGAAGTTGCTGGTGCATTTGACCTCTTGTTACTTGTTATGTGGTAAATGACCAGCCCACTACTAAGTTCATTGGTTGTCGATAGAATATTCAAACCGTTGCTGTCGACCGCCAGGTCATATTGGTGAGCCCATAGAAATTGCGGAACAGACCACCAAGAGAAAGCTTAGAGCTTGGAAGCTCAGGTTCTGGTCGAGGAAGCCCCTTTACTTCCAAGATTGAGTGACCCAACGACTTCCGCATAGTTTCTACAACATTCATATTCACAGGGGAGCCAGACGCATCAACCACATAAAATACATTCACAGCCTTGTCGTCTCGTGTGGTGATGTCCGCACGGGCAACTGAAAGTCCGTTTTCGCGGAACAATCTAGTAACGTCTGACAGGAGACCTATTCGGTCGCTCATGCAGAGCTCCAACCTCAAACCCTGCAATTGACAACGACCCATAAGTATTTGCGTGCAACAGCACCAGACACAAGGATGGAACAAATTGGTGACATACTCGAAGGTCAAAAGTATTAGTTCTATTATCAACCTCAGAACCTTTTTTATGTTTTTTTCTCGAAGGGCAGTGATACTCTGTTCAGGAAGAGTGAAAAGTTGAGTACCTCACTGGTCCTGCGGTTGATGGCGGCCTCAAGACAGACTTTCAGGTGCTCCGCGTCTGCGGTGTCGAGCGTACAACCGTTCACATGACGAATGAAAAACTCCTGGGACGTTTCAGGGCCTGGCGAGTTGATCAAAGCGTGGTATATCACATACTGCATGTCGGTCAGTGTGCAGACGATATCAAACAAGAGCTTCGATCGGTCCTTGCATTGAATGCTGACGACTGAATACCCACGCTCGTTTCTCTTGATTTGGATCACCGGCCTCTGCTGGGGGTTTCCAGAAACATGTGGCACTTCATTCACTCTATCGTCATACATCAGCTGATGAAGCCGTCTCTCTACATGGGTTATCTCGGTCGCATATTCTATCTTACATCTTGCCACTTCTTCATCATGATCACCTTTCATGACCTTGGATAACTGCCCCCTGATGTGGTCAAGCTTCGACTGAGCCGTGATGGGGCGACCTGTGTTAATATCGTTGAAGTAAATGATGGAGGCCACCCGTTGATTGTGAGTCCATACCTCCGCACCGTTCACGTTGCACTCTAACCTTGTAAGAACCGCAGATATTTCAGACAGAAGACCAGGTCTATCAGGCCCTGTTAGTTCAATAACTGTGTGCTCGGAGCAGGTCAGGCCTGTCGAACGACGCAGATGATCTGCCGATGATTTCTCTCTCCTAGTCCTGTACCCAAGTGACTGCAACAAACAAATCACAGCTCAGACCGTTGCACTTCTGGAAGATTTGAGAGAAAGATGAGAAATCATAAACAGATGGCGGCTGCAGAGGAGTGAGGCAAAGTATGACGAACCTTGAGTATATGGTCGCAGGTACGCTTGTCCAAGGTTTTGTTTCCATTGGAATCGACAACGTGGAATACTGCAAGTCCAAAACAATTAATTAGCCACAAGGGACTAAGACGAAGAGTCTTGCAAGAAGCTATCAAACACTTCCAAAAACAGAACGCACAAAGAACGAAGAAACTGACCATCCATAAACCATCCGAGGTCGTGAAAGATGTCGGACTTAGTAATTGTCAGATCAAGGTCAGTAAGCACTTGTACAACATTCAGCAGTATGCCATGCCTGTTGGCACTGTACACTTTCACGACAGTGGCATTCTCATTAGCCTCAGTTTCGACTGTCACCCTGCGGATTCAAAACACAAGCATGTGAGGCTTGGTTTGACGTGCACACCTCGACAGTACAACATTCAGGAAAGGATGGTCTAATCGCATGCACACACGTTTGAGATATGAATGAAGGATTGTGTAAGAAAAAAGCATACTTGGGAGGGTTGAAGCTGGAGAAGGTTGTCTCGTAATCGGGATCAAAATATGGCCACCTCAAATTTCCCATAACCGTTACTGAGCCGATAATCCCGTGTGTGGGAGTACAGTAATTTCTCAAGAGCACTCTGCGACGAACCTCTTGTACTTCTAATGATTGATGATGCTGTAATGACAGTATCACTGCAAAACCACCGCATGGTTAGTCAATAGAAGGATGGACTATACAATAGATAGTACGAAAAAATTCAGACTACAAAGGCCCTTGCGACAGCGATCAGAAGATCCCTTGGCACCAATCAGGGGCATGAGCTGATACAAGGCTGCTGAATAGAGCACTGTGACACCGAGATCAGCGATCAAGAGGAAAGTTTCTGTCGTTACTACCTGATGCACCGATGCTCTGTTTCACTCTGTTCGCGGCACACTTGGAAGTCACTCGGTCTTCACGTTAGAAATTAACACTATTTGCGACGGCAAAGAGCAAGTTCGCGGGATAGGAGATTTAGTTAGAAGCGAGGACTACCCGGAGTCGTTTCACATTTATGAAAGAAATCACGTTCTTCCAGGGGGAAATCGGGTCAACCATCGAGCGGGCAACACTAGCGCTCTCCATCTAAAAATGTACAACAGATATCTAATTGCGCATGCCACGAGGCACCACTTTACTCAAACTGGTGAAAGCGCCAACTATCTACTACCAGCTGCCCTTTCTTGATCACACCACCACGACGAATTCCTCTAAATCAATAGTTTAGCCTTCCCCTGGACCGAGTTCGATTTTTGACGGTCCCTTCAAATTTCGCGTAGCCAACTGGTGCTAATCTCGAAGACTACAAGTTCCACCACAATCGATCAGATAATGAGAAATACAAATCCCTTCCGCAACTCTCAAGCCACAGTCTGATTAAAACTTCGCTCAAGATCTCCAGAACCACGCTACCGATCAATAGAGCGACGAGACGGGTCCCAAACCATCAAATCCGTACCCTACTCTGCCTCCAAACACCAACAGGCCACACCGATCCAGCACACGCATCAATCGCCCTCACTTCTGATGAACACAATCTCTCCAGTCCTTTCCCTTCCCCTCGTCACTTTCGCTCTCCCATCAATCAATAATCCCTTCTACCGAACTCTATCTTACAGCGCTCTCAACGGCTTTCTTCCCGAAGTCGCGCTCTCGAACGACCAAGCTAGGTCTACAATCAACGAATGATCACCATCACACCCAACCACCCACCAACAGCTCCCAGAATACGCTTCGGCGAAATGGGTAAATACACGGAGTTCGCACCCCGCAACGGAGCGGAACCACGCGCCTCTAGTAGCTCAGCCCCAAGACTAACGTGGTGGCACACATTTCGAGACACCGAGGGCTTTCCAACATGTGGTAGTTTGCTTTGACCAGTCTGCAGTGCACGACTAACCCTACACGGCACGCGCGCACTACAGGGCTTCGGACTCAATGGGGCAGCAGCAGCAGCACTGCACCTCACACAACGCACAGCTGAGGTCTGCAGCAAAATGCTCTCTTCCTCTATGTGTGTGTTTCTCGCTCTCTCTCTCTCTCTCCCGGTCTCTGTCTCTCATACGAAACCCGTAGAGTTTTGAACCAGACAAGGCACGGTCACGGAAGGGGCAGCTACTACCTTGGTGGCGTGGTCTTCGGATCTCTCCTTCCTCCGTGGGACAATCAGTCAGGCGCCACATTCACATCCTTCCTCACCTTGGTCTCTCGTTCTTCATTTCACTGCTTGTCTTCGTTAATGTATGCCAGGTCTGCTTTTTGTTTGAAGTACTGCAAGGGCCGCTGCAAAAATAGGACCAAGTGCCACCTGCGACGTGTCCAGCCCACGCGGGTCCCACACTTCAGGCCAAGCTCCCCAAGGGCGGTGGCTTCGGAGCTCACCTCTGAGCAGGTAAAACAATTGCTGCGCCGTTACCGAAATTAACTAACCACATATGACTAAAACGAAACAAGATATCAAAGTAGCCTTCTGGGCTGCGAACTGCAGTCAGACGATGGGTCAAACACGTGGTGGCCAATCTCTCGTAACTAATTCCTTCATTGCAAGTTTGTGAAGATCATGCACTGCACCGCACCGCACGCAGTTGTTGCACAGACCCACATCACAGAATTTGTTCGTTTGTATGTTTGCATTTCTTCCTCGAATTCTCTTATATCATTCTTCGTTTTTTGTTGGTGGGCATTCAATGTGTGTGTAAATGTGTTAATTTTGAGTGTTGGCGAAGGTGTCGGTGATTCATAGGAGGCGATGACGACGGTCATGGGTCTTGGCTGTGGCCTCCATCGATGGAGCCATGCGAGCTTCACAAGTCTCAATCCTTCACATTATCGTCCATGTTTCATACATCTGCGTGTTTATTAATCCATCCGTTAGTTCTTTCGTGTGTGGGTGAATGAGCATCGTAAACAGAATTCTGTATGCTGGTGGTGTTCCCTTTCATTGAATGTGTGGATGATAAAAACAAATAGAAAAACCGTGTGACTACTTTTGTGACTTGATTTCACTCCATGTTGCAATATTATATAGATTGATTTATTGTTATTATTATTATTTTTTTAATGTCAAGCTGAGCAGCGTAGTAACTCAACCATGATGGTGAGTGATTGTTTTAAGTGCTACAAATACATAATTTAAAACAAATAAACTAAATAAATGATGATGTTTGGTTGTGTTCGTTTGTAAAGTGGATGCTCAACTTTTTGGATATAAACAAAAATAAAACATAAAAATGCTACGAAAACACATTTGTTTCGTTTGTTTTCATAGGTTGTCTTGTGTGTCATTTGCATTCATTCAAAGATTCGCTTAAAAAGTACATACATAAATTATTTATATTGATTATTATTATTAAAAACACATAACATTAATTTCAACGCATATAAAATTCAGAATATCTCTAAAGAATCTTTTCTAGGAAAAAAATAAAAAATAAAATAAAATACTAAAATCAATAAAATATAAAAGACTAAATTGAATATACTAACCCGATACCTTGGTAAAAAAATGAGAAAGTAAGAAAATAAAAAATAGTCCAATATAATGTGGAATCCATAAAATAATGAATGTGCAAAAAATCAACAAAACTTGAACACAATGAACATTCAAAAGAGTATGTACGTATAATACTCATTTATTTTCAAGATAAAGATAGGATTTTTCTACATCCACAGGAAACCCTCAATTCCAGCACCTGTAGAACCCAATAGTGGAATGCTTTCCTTGCGAAAACTGACTCACAATGACAATGACGAAAAGGAAAGAATAACCGGAGCTGCTTGAGGTAACAGGCAACCAATAGGAACATCCTCGATGGAATCACAGTTTCTATCAGCAGTCTGATATATTACAATTCTTATACTTCCTCATGCATGCACGAATACTTCTAGGGTCAAAAATCGAACACATGCCTACAATCCCAGAAATGAAGAATGCACGGCCACCGGTACTCACGGACGACGTTCTCTCTATGCCGACTCTTAGTAGCATGGTCGAATTTTTCAATTTATAATGTTTTGGGCGTTCCTGAAGAGCCGGGGAAAGTTTCTCTGGACTGGCGGCAAGTCGGGATCAGGTTGCTTGTGGGCGAAGCTGGAGGGCGACAGTGCCGAGAGAGTGGTCTCTTTTGGACAAAGAATCTCGGGTTTCGGCATCTCTAGCTGCTTCCATGGAATGGCATTCTGAGCATCTGCTGTTGATCGCCGCAGACCCGGCACTCCGCGTAAGCTTGTGGGGACTTTTGAGGCTGAAGGCTTGACAAAAAGCTGTTTCGCAGGCATTGGAACTCTTCAATCATGGAATCGATTTCCGTAATTGAAAAACATGACAAAACCGATCTGACTAATGTGAAGGCGACGCTCGAATTGATGCACGCTATCTGGGTGCGAAGCGGTTCTGTTCCGGACAGGTGGAACGATGGACGGTCACCAGTGCAGACGCGGGGGGGCCCATCGATCTGCGAAGAGGCAGACCTGGCTCCATTGTTTGCTTGCGAGACGCTTTCTGCACCGCCGTTCGATTTAATACGGAGTTTCACACATGTCTTCGTGGAGAAAGATGGCAGTTAACTCCGTTGCAGAGCGGGTCGACATTTCCATTGCTGTCTAATTCTCTCGAAACACAGCAGCGTTTGAACCATTAATGAGCCCTGCCCAGAAAAGTATATTGGTCGCGAAAACAAACCCGCCGGTCTTACCAGCACTGTCTATCACTCTCTCTAGCTCTATTATTTTCCTTCCTCTTTGAACAGAAGCTGGTTTGTCGTTAACGTCGCACGAATATAATACAGTTTAACTCGGGCACCTGTTTCGTGTTCGTTGGATTTTAGCTGTCCAGAGGCCTATTTGAGGAATGAAAGGACAGCGTGACGGAAACAGCTCTTGTCTCTGTGCATGAAACAGTGGCGTGTCTGCACTATTTCGTCAAATTCTATCCACCCTACAACTGGGAGCCGGTATACGCAGCCAATAGCGGGGCGGGGCAGGATATATACAGGCCCTTGCTCGGGGAATCGGCGGGCTTCAATCTGCATTACTGAACGGTGGAGAATGAAGGCATGACAAAGAACTTGGATCGCGGCCAATTAGGGAGCCTGCGGGGACGGGCGCAGATTGCATCGCCACCGTTGTCACGCTGCATCGGAGTCCCAGAGGCTGCTAAATTTAACCGATGCAGAAACATTCCAGCATATCTTCCCTTCGTCTGGCTGGAATCCCCCACGGGAAGTGCAGGTGCAGGCACGACATGCCAACTAGCCCCTGAATTATTCCAAACGGGATCCTCCGCGCTAAATTTTCCTAGCGCACCATTTCGAAAGTGGAGCCCTCGTGGACGACGTTGCCGGGGAGTGCCAACCCACGAACAGGGCTCTAATCCACTGAAGCCTGCCGATCATTGAGCTTCCACTGTTGATTAACCGATCAATCGTGTGCCCAGCCGCGTCGTCTAGTTGCAGTCATGTCTCGATCCCATGCCGGGACACCGATCACCCAGGCTCCACTATGACGAATCCTGCGCCTGAGGCTTGTGATCGGGGCCCTCGCGTGCGAGTGCGCCTCGTTTCAGAAACATGGTGCCACAAGCTCAGATTCATCGCCATGGCGAGGTCGAGACTGATCGGGATCTGAATTAAGAAGGATAGAGCTCCGACGATGTAGGCGCGCTGCCCAAACACAGCAACGCAGGGGGAGGCACGCCGCATCGCTGGCTCATTGGTGGCCACAGCGTGCCATCCCAAGTTGTCTAGATTTTTTGTGTGTGTTCTCTGACTCTTTTTCCCGTGATTTAGCTTGTTATTCTTGAGGTGTTGTGTCATGTGTGTGGGTGTGTATGAGAAACAAAGAGTGCCTGCATGATCTGATCGAGGAGTGCCTCGAAGAAGACCACGATGGTGGCGTCGTTGCTACTGGTGCCCCAAGGCAGTGTTACCGTCATCGATGCTCGGCGACTTAATGTCATGAATTTCATCACCATGTAACCTACACTTTGTTGTGTGTGTGTGTGTGTATATATATATATATATATATATTTATATATGTTACACACTTTTTTCATTTATGGAAGTTACATGAATGCGAAGTATGCCAGTACTTTATTTTAAAAAAACACAAAAAAATAAAAATAAAATAAAAATAAAATAAAAATACTATACAATAAACTGAATAAAATAAAAGCAAATTGGTGTCTGTTCTTGAAATTCGTTGATTGAATTTTTCAGAAAGGGATTCAATTCTTGTTTAATGAAAATCATGAAATTCTAAAAAATAAACCATAAAAATTTATACATGAAATCACTGAAAAGAAATTCATTCTCAAATTATATTCTGAATTCTAATTTACCAGAAATCCCAGACCAAAACTTCTACTTGATCAGAATCACTTATTTTGCAAAAAAAATTGTCATTATATTAAAACAAACTATATTAACATCATGTCATTGTAATCAAATTTTACTTAGTAATATGATAAACAATGGCCAAATCCTTATAATTGTAAACATACTTATACAAACTCATGACTTAACTGTCATTTAGCAAGCTCTTATGTATATGTATATATATATATATATACATATATTGGTTTGGATACAAAAAGACATGCAGAATGATGACGAACACTTTGGTAGAATAGGTGTTGAAC